>NC_090815.1:14762430-15114791 GCF_000390325.3 Nicotiana tomentosiformis | reverse complement strand
ACCCTCGGAACGTGGAAAATAACACCAAAATTAAGAATCACACCCGAAACTAAATCGAATCAACTTATGAATTTCAAGTTTTCCCAACTTGCTCCAAACGCGCCTAATCATACCTAAACTACTCAAAATGGCACTAAATTTTGTGTGCAAGTCTTAAATTATCATACAGAACTATTCCTAGGCTCGGAATCCCAAACGGACCTCGGTAACACCGAAACCTACTTCAAACCATATTTTAAAGAACTCTTAAACCTTCGATAAGCCAAATTTCAACATTAATCGCCCAAACGCTCCGAGGTCATCAAAAACCCGGTTCGAACGTACGCCCAAGTTCAAAATCATCATACGAACCTATTGGAACCGTTAAATTCTGGTTCCGAGGTCATTTAATCAAAATGTTGACTCAAGTCAAACTTAGCCCCTTTTAGCCAACATTATGGAACCAAGTGTTTCGGTTTCAACCCAAACCCTTCCAAACCCGAACAACCGTCTCCGCAGGTCATAAAACAGTAAAAGCACATACGGGGAGTCTTATTTAGGGGAACAAAGATCTAGAAAGCAAAAACGACCAGTCAGGACTGGTCGTTACATTTAGTTTAAACTTTCAAGACTAAAGAAATATTGGCTAATCTCTAAATAGCATCCCTGAAAATGATTATCTGTGCACTTGCCCCATATTTGTGTGGAAGCCTTCGCCCTTCTTCATTGTGTCAAAATTGCAGTGGATAGAAATATCCTTCCCTTAACTATTGAAACAGATTGCAAGGAGTTAATCAATATGTTAACTAACAATGACTGCCTATTTCAAAATTTAATTGACGATTGCATGTTCTTATTGACTAAGGCGGCAACTCACCCTTAGAGCATTTGTTCAGAAAAGCTAATGAAGTAGCGGAACAGTTAGCTAAAAACGGATTCCTTTTGGATGTTTTTGATAGCTTAGTTTTTACCCCCTCCTTATTTCTGTTCATAAAAGAGATGGCATAGGTACTATGTTGCCTAGGCTAGTCTCCTCTTGAAATGACTCTTAACCAGTGTTTATTTGAATAAAAGTCTTTTATTACGAAAGAAAAATAGAATGGATTAACGGTTATCTCCCATTCGTTTAGTTTTCTATGTAGGGTGTTTCGTTTTTATTGTCTCATTTTAGTCATGTCGCAATAAGAAAGTGTAATCAAATTCAATCATTTCATCTCTTTGTCTTTTAAAAAGTGGGTACACCAATGTTAGATATACATCATGTATGTATAGAGGTAACAAACGAGCGAGTCGGGTCGAATATAGGCTGTTCGAAAATGGGTAATGCAAAAATGGATAAACTATCCAACCCGACTCATTTTTAATACGGATAAAAAATGAGTTAACTGACAGATAATATTGATACCCATATTATTCATGACTCCATGACTATGATCACTTTTGAGAGAATTCCTAGTCCCCCAAATTAAACTTGAGAAACACCCAATTTGAGACTTTACAAATGTAAAAGTTAAACTCATTAGTTATCCATTTTCTAAGTGGGTAATATGGTTCTTATCCATATTTGACCCACTTTTAAAAAGTTTATTATTCCAACCTATTTTTAAATGAAGAATATGGGGGGACAACATTGTTTTAACCATTTTGCCACCATTAGGTACGTAGTACACAGAGCATATTTTACAATCACGTGGAAAATAAATTGAAGAAAGATGGTCAAAATTAAGGGGAAAAGAAGGGCTAAGATTCTGTAAAAATGTAAATTTACTACAAAACGGTGTGCAACTAAACTAGTGTTTATGAAGCAGACAATCAACGATATACCATAAATAAAGAATTAGTAATTTGCAACACTAGCACTAGAAAATATAACTTCAAACTCCTATAACTAACTCTCCCGCTTGTTTCAACTAAATAAGCCTTTGCAAGCTAACTGCCTAACTCTCTCTATATATATATAACCAACTCTTGTTTTTAGTCCTCCCTCTCTTTCGCGACCCAAAATCTCACCGATCGTGATAATGCATATCTTAATACTAGGCAAGCCGACAACTTCAATAACTACAAATTCCTTCAAGATTGAAAACACAATAAATAAATTTAAAAGTAAAATCTCATAAATTTTTGATACAAAATACTGTCTTTATACAATACACTCCCAAAATCCGGTGTCACTAAGTATATGAGTATCTAAAGGACAACACAGTCTGACTGATAAAAATACAGTATGAAAATATAGAACATCACAAATAACTGAAAGGGAAAGAGAGTCAAGGTATGTAGACGCCAAGCAGTTACCTCGATAATCTCCAAAAGATAAATCTTCAAATCTAGCAACCGCCGTATGCGGAAGTACCTAGATCTGCACACGAAGTGCAGAGTGTATTATGAGTACAACCGACCTAATGTACTCAATAAGTAACAAGACTAACCTTTGGGCTGAAAGTAGTGACGAGCTCAACAGGCACAATCCAAGTATGGAAAATAACAGTATAAAAATGTAGATATGCTTTCAAGTTCAACAGTTAAACTCAATACCAGGAAAATAGATCAAATCTAAATGATATGAGAAATATGACATCTCTATGTCTACATGCCAATGTACATATCATATGTAATACAATATAATGAAAATCTCACGTACTCACACTCTCAGAGTACTCAATCACTCAGTACTATATATGGCCAACCAGCCCAGGGAACTCCATCCCAAATATATAGACTCCGGAGGGGCTCCTTCAGCCCAAACGCTATAATAAGCTAATCTGACTTGCTGCGGCATGCAACCCGATCCCAAAAATATCCTCACAATCAGGCCCTCAGACTGACCCAGTCAATAATCTCTCCAGTCTCTCGGGCTCACAATGTTATGAAAATCAACCCGAAAATGATGATATTGTATATCAATAAATAGCAACACCCTCAGCCTCTGTAATACAATACTCAACTGCTATGCATACTCCTCCTGGCTACATGAGACACCAGGATATCATCAATAAATACTACGACGAATAAATCAAGATATGACTGGAATATACTATTCATCAAGTGCATGAACGCTGATGGGGCACTGGTCAGCCCAAAGGACATCACGAGAAATTCATTGTGACCATAACGGGTCCTGAATGCCGTCTTTAAAATATCCGAATCTCGAATCTTCAACTGGTGATACCCAGACCTTAAATTAATCTTAGAGAACACTGTCGCTCCCTGAAGCTAGTCAAATAAATCATCAATACATGGCAAAGGATACTTGTTCTTGATTATAACTTTGGTCAACTGCCTTTAGTCGATGCACATCCGCATAGTACCATCTTTCATTTTCACAAACAGAATCGGTGCACCGCAAAGCGACACACCAGGCCTAATAAACCCCTTATCAAGAAGTTCCTGAAGTTTTTCTTTCAATTCCTTCAACTCAGCTGGTGACATACGATACAGAGGAATAGAAATGGGCTGAGTACCCGGCACCAAGTCAATACGAAAGTCAATATCCCTGTCGGGTGGCATACCCGACAGGTCTGTAGGAAATATATCCAGAAAGTCTCGCACTACCGGCACAATATCAATAGTAGGAGTGTTTGCATCAACATCTCTCACAAAGGCTAAATATGACAAACACCCCTACCCAACCATCCGTTGGTCCTTAAAATAAGAAATTACCCTGCTGGGAACATAATCTAGAGAACCTCTCCACTCGACCCTCGGCAACCCCGGTATCTCCAACATTCCTTTTTTTATGTGACAGTCTAGAGTAGCATGACATGGCGACAACCAATCCATACCCAAGATTACAACGAAATCAACCATACTAAGCAATAAGAGATCAACTCTAGTCTCCAGTCCCCCAATAATCACTACACATGACCGATATACACGGTTCACAATAATAGTATCACCCACCGGTGTAGATACATGAACAGGTAAAATTAAGGACTCACGAGGCATATCCAGATATAAAGCAAAATATGATGATGCATACGAATATGTGGAACCAAGGTCAAATAGTATAAAAGCTTCCCCGTGGCATACTGAGACAATACCTGTGATTACTGCATCTGAAGCAATGATATCTGTCCTGGCAGGATTAGCATAGAAACGAGTCTGACCACCACTTGATCGGCCTCCCCCTCTTGGGTGACCCCTAGCTGCCTAAGCCCCACCCGTGTTGGCTAGGCGGGTGGTGAGATAATTGGCGCGGGAGTCGTAGCTTGACTCCTCTGCTGAACTAGACATCCCAAAAGACAGGGACAATGTATCTTCATATGACCCAATTCTCCACACTCAAAACAACCCTTCTCGGACAATGGCTGCAAGTACCAAGGCAGACCTCGAGAACCAGAATAACTACCAGAAGAACCTGGTGCAGATGAACCCTAAACTGATGGTACAGGAGATAAAATCTGAGCTGGAAGTGCACTGAGAGAAGACTGACTCGGTCGAGCACTATATGTACCATGACTAGCTGATGCGCTACGTTGGGCTCGATGAGCCATCTGAACAGGCCTATAAAGACGACACATGCTGTGATAGGGCTTTCCCCAGAAGGAACACCGTTGGAATTACCTGGACCACGAGACCTCTTGGTCTCCCTCTCCTCACGCTCTAGAATGTGGACCATCTCTAGCCGCTGAGCACTATCAACCACCTCTTCGAATTTAGCACATGCTACATTCCCCGGAGTCATAACAAAATGGAGCTGCTGGTTGAGGCCATTAATGAAGCTCCTGATCTTCTCCCTCTCAGTGGGAACCAACCAGATTGCATGATGAGCCAATTCTGAAAACCGCATCTCATACTGAGTCACTGACAGGTCCACTTGCTGTAAATGCTCGAACTGCCTATGCAGTTCCTCTCTACGGGTCTGTGGCACAAAATTCTCCATGAATAATATAGAGAACTCATGCCATGAAAGTGGTGCTGCACCAACTCCTCTCATAAGTCTCCCACTATCTGAAAGCTGCCCGGTCAGCTGAAAAGTAGTAAATGAGACCCCACTGGTCTCCAGAATACCCGCTGTACAAAGAATCCGCTGGCATCTGTCCAGGAAATCCTAAGCATCCTCTGACTCAGTTCCACTAAATGTTGAAGGACGGAGCCTCCCAAACCTCTCTTATCTCTCCTGCTCCTCATCATTCATAATAGGACCCACCTGGTCCTGAGCAGTTGCAATCGGCTGGAATATTAGTGAACCCGGTATCTGAAGTCCCTGCACCACTTGCTCTAGAGTACGGGCGACAGGGTTATGCGTACCTCCCCCAGCCTGAGAAGTGGCTGGTGTGGCTTGAGCCAAAACCACCTGAGCAAGGCCAGTGCAAACAGTCAATATATGGGCTAAAGCTTCCTAAAGGCCTAGAATCACAATAGTCATAGTTGGAGCCTGAGTTGGTCCCACCGGCTCAACAATATCTGGAACCTTCTCCTGAGCTGGAGCAACTGATCGTTCTACAAGTGATGCTCTAACTATTGTACGAGCTACATCTCGGCCTCTACCACGTCCCCGGCCTCTACCACAGCCCCGACCTCTCATGGTCCTAACTGGTGGCTGACCGTCCGATCCGGTAGTACATGTTCTCTCCATATCTGAGAGAATAGAATAATAAAAATTTAGTTTCCCGAATCAACAAATTAGCACAACTGAATACAAGAAAGTGAAAGTTTCCTAAGGGTTCGGCAGCCTCTCGAAGATAAGTACAGATGTCTCTGTACCGATCGACAAGACTCTACTAAACCTGCTCATAACTCATGAGACCTATATAACCTAGGCTCTAATACTAACTTGTCACAACCCAAAATCTCACCTATCGTGATGGCGTTTATCTTAATACTATGCAAGCCGCCAACCTCAATAACCATAAATTCCTTCAATATTGAAAACACAATGAATAAATTTAAGAGTAAAATCCCACAAATTTTTAATACAAAATACTGTCTTTATACAAGACACTCCCAAAACCTGGTGTCACTAAGTACATGAGCATCTAAAGGAAAACATAGTCTAACTGATAAAAATACTGTCTGAAAATATAGAACAACACAAATAACTGAAAGGTAAAGAGAGTCAAGGTATGCGGACGCCAAGTAGCTACGTCGATAGTCTCCAACAGATAAATCTCCAAATTTAGCAATCGCCATATCCGGAAGTACCTGGATCTGCACACGAAGTACAGAGTGTAGTATGAGTACAACTGACCTAATGTACTCAATAAGTAACAAGACTAACCTTTGGGCTGAAAGTAGTGACGAGCTCAACAGGCACATTCCAAGTATAGAAAATAACCAAATAAAAATGTAGGCATGATTTTAAGTTCATCGGTTGAACTCAATACCAGGAAAATAGATCAAATCTGAATGATATGAGAAATATGACATCTCTATGTCTACATGCCTATGTACATGTCATATGTAATACAACATATTGAAAATCTCACGTACTCACACTCAGTACTGTATATTGCCAATCCAGCCCACGGAACTCCGTCCCAAATATATATATATATACATAATAACTGACATTCAGTCACTCAGTATTGTACAGGGCCAATCCAGCCCAGGGAACTCCATTCCAATATAAAGGTACAGGGCAACTCCATGCCTAGGGAAATCCATCCCAATTGTGAATAGGGAAAATGGCCAAATATACCCCTGTACTTTCGAAAAATATTTAAATATACCCTTCGTTATACTATGAATCCAAATATACCCCTACCTGTAATGACCCAACCGGTCATTTTAACTTTTAGAACCCCGTTCCCTAAAATAAAACTTTTCGTAGGTGCTTGTAATAATTTATGACTTGCGGGGATGGTTGGTTCGGGATTTGGAAGTGTTTGAGGTAAAACCGGAACACTTGGTTCCTTAAGTTGGCCTTAAAGTGGTAAGTTTGACTTCGGTCAATATTTTGAGAAAACGACCCCGGAATAGAATTTTTATGATTCCAACAGCTCCGTATGGTGATTTTGGACTTAGGAGCGTGACCGGAATTTTATTTGGAAGTCCGTAGTGAAATTAGGCTTGAAATGGCTAAAATAGGAATTTAAAGTTTGAAAGTTTGACCGGGGGTTTGACTTTTTGATATCGGAGTCGGAATCCAATTCCAAAAATTTTCATAGCTCCGTTATATAATTTATGACTTATGTGTAAAATTTGAGGTCAATCGGAGTTGATTTGGTAGGTTCCGACATTGAACGTAGAAGTTGAAAACTCTTAGTTTCATTAAGCTTGAATTGGGGTATGATTCATGGTTTTAGCGTTGTTTGATGTGATTTAGAGGTTTCACTAAGTCCGTATGATGTTTTAGGACTTATTGGTATATTTGGTTGAGGTCTCGAGGGCCTCGGGTGAGTTTCGGATGGTTAACGGATCAAAAGTTGGACTTAAAAAGCAGCTGCAATTTTCTCTTCTGCTGCATATTCTGGGCTGTGATCGAGCCTCAGATCGAGCCCCAGATATCGAGCCTTAGATCGAGCCCCAGATATCGAGCCTCAGATCGAGCCCCAAATATCGAGCCCACGATCGATGACTGAGTCGAAGCCAGGGACGAGGCTCAGTATCGAAGCCTCGATTGAAGGCAAGGCTCGAGGGCATGATCGAAGATAAGGCTCGAGGGCTAGGATCGAGACCCATGCTCGATGCCCTGATCGAAGGCTCAAGCTCGATGCTATGATCGAAGGCCCAACCTCGATACCCTGATCGAGGCCATGACCGAGGTCCAGGCTCGAGCCTGTGATCGAAGTCACGATCGAAGGTAAGGCTCGATGGCATGATCAAAGGTATGACTCGAGGGCTAGGATCGAGGCCCAACCCTCGATGCCCTGATCGAAGGCACATGTTCGATGCCGCGATCGAGGCCCTGTTCGAGGCCCAGTTCCGAACTGCTGGGCAGTTATAAAAACAGAGGACATTCGTCCCATTTGCCATTTTTGGCGAACTTGAGCTTGAGCAGAGGCGACTTTTGGCAGATTTTCAAGGGAAAAACATTGGGGTAAGTGATTCTAACTCGGATTTGATCAATATACAAGAATATATCATTGTTTTCACGATTTAATTAGTGTTTTAAGATTGAAATTTGGAAAAGTTTAGAAATCTCATAGAAACAAAATTTTGAGATTTCGGTATCGATTCGGAGTCGGATTTGAGTGAAACTGGTATGGTTGGACTCGTAATTGAATGGGTTGTCGGATTTCATAACTTTCGCCGGATTCCGAGATGTGGGCCCCGCGGGCGAATTTTTAATTAATTTCGGATCTTTTCTTTAAAATGTGGTATTTTCTTATAGAATTGATTCCTATAATATTTAGTGATTGTATCGAATTATTTTGGCTAGATTCGAGGCAGACGGAGTTGGATAATCGTGGAAAAGGCCTTATAGAGGATTGAATTGGAGCAATACGAGGTAAGTCTCTTGTCTAATCTTGTGAGGGGGAAATTACCTCATAGGTGATTAAGATTAAACAATTATTGCTAAATTATGGGGGCTACGTACGCACGAGGTGACGAGAGTCCGTGTGTAGCTACTATTAATGCTAAAGTCCGGGTAGTTTAGGACTCAAAGCATGAATTACTTGTGTAAATTATATTCTTTGATTTATTTATATTAATTGATATCTATATGAATATATTGTGAATTGTTAGATAAAGATATTAAAGGATGGAAATCTCATAGGCTTGATTTTCTGTTTAAATCAATTAATTGTTAAAAGAAATTGTTCTTCTCCCGAATTTACCTTATAATAAATATACTCTCCTTCCGGAGGCACATAAGAAAATGTCCTCCTTTCTTGTGGAGCGGGCGGAATGCCTCGGCAGGATAGATGCATCTATGGATTGCGCCGCACGTCCCTCGGCAGTGTACACGACACTCTGGATCGGGCCGTACGTCCTCGGCAGAAATCGTGCTTAATAATAATAATAATTACCCGATGCTTTAATAATTTATTTCAGCTTGTAAAGCTAATTAGTAAATTGAAAAATCTTTGGAATTTAATGAATTATTATTCTTGCTTGTTAAGGAATTAATTGTTACTCCTGTAAATGAGATTTAATTGATAAATTGGAATTTATCTGAATTAAAGGAATTTAATTAATATATTGAAAATTGATACATTTGAAGGAATTTGATTATTTTCGCTGATTAAATAAATTCTGTAAATCACATTGATTTAAATATCCTAGTTTTATTTCAATTGTTATTGACCTATAGTGAGTGTCAAAGTCGGCCATCTCGTCTCTACCACTTTGAGATTAGGCTTGATACTTACTGGGTACACGTTGTTTACGTACTCATACTATACTTGCTGCACTTTTTGTGCAGGATCTGAGACAGGTACTAGTGGAGGACCTATCATCACATACCCACGTCATCCAGAGGCATAGTGGTGAGCTGCCTTTCTGAGCCGTTCTGCAGCTACCAGTGTCTCTTCTGATATTTATATTCTGTCTATTTTATTTCAGACAGTATTTGGAGTTTTGTATAATTTACTAGATGCTCATTCACTTGTGACACCGGGTCTTGGCACACACATTGGTAGAAGTTGGTATTTTATTATTATCTTGGAATAAAAATTTAATCAATGTATGCTTAATTTATTAGTTGGCTTGCCTAGCTGTAGTGTTGGGCGCCATCACGACCTACAGGTGAAATTGGATCGTGACACTACCGCTATACTTTGGGTTCAAATATACCCCTCATTTAAACGGAGGGGCACGTGTCATCGTTCTGTTGGCCAATTCTAAATATCTCCTAATTAATTAAAAAGACCCATACCCATAACCATACCCATTACCCATATCCGAAAAGCAATTTTCTAAAGCAATTGTTTTTTCGTAAAAACTGAAAAAATTGATTTTGTTTTTTTTACTAAAAACAAAAAAAAACAAAAATATTTTTTTCCAGTTTTTACAAAAAACTTTCTTTAACAAAACTGAAAAAGCTGAAAAATATTTTTTTGTAAAAACTGAAAAAAGACTTTCCTAAAGCAGCGGACTACAGGTACATTAGTTTTAAAAAAATGAAAATATTTTACAATATTTTATTTTCAGTATTACAAAAATATTGCTTTAAAAAAAATTGAAAAATATTTTTTTGTAGAAACTGAAAAAAGGACTTTCCTAAAGTAGTGGACTACAGGTGCACTAGTTTTTAAAAAAGGGAAAATATTTTGTTGAATCTTTTTTTCCCCAGATTTTACAAAAAAATTGCTTTACAAAAAAATTGCTTTTCAGTTTTTTTTCTAGTTTTTAAAAAATTGCTTTAGAAAATAGTTTTCAGTTTTTTGATCTTTTTTCAAAGAAATGTTTTTGTAATAACTGGAAAAAAAATATTTTAGCTTTTTTAGTTTTTAGTAAAATCATATTCAGTTTTTACAAAAATATTGTTTTAAAAAATTATTTTTCGGGTATGGTAATGGGTATGGTTATGGGTATGTGTCTTTTTAATTAATTAGGAGATAATTAGAATTGGCCAACCGAAAGATAACACGTGTCCCTCCGGTTAAATGAGGGGTATATTTAAACCCAAAGTATAGTGGCATGGGTATTTTTGGACTCATAGTATAATGAAGGGTATATTTAAATATTTTTCGAAAGTACATGGGTATATTTCGTCCTTTTTCCATGTGAATATATATATGGAAACTCCATGCCGAGGGAACTCCATCTCAAATATAATATCCGTTGCGCTCACTGTGGGGGTTGCAGACTCCGAAGGGGCTCCTTAAGCCCAAGCGCTATAATAAGCCAATATGACCTACTACAGCGTGTAGTCCGATCCCATAAATATCCACAATCACCCAAATAGCATCAAACTTTCTCGAAGTCAGTGGGGGTCCAACTACGAAGTCCATGGTAATACGCTCACATTTCCACTTTGGAATTTCAAGTCTCTAAAGCAAAGCACCCCGACTTTGATGCTCGTAATTCACCTGTTGACAATTTAAACACCGGGCTACAAACCCAAATATATCTTTCTTCATTTTTCTCCACCAATAATGCTTCCTCAAGTCCTGGTACATCTTAGCGGCACTCGGATGAATGGAATACCGCAAACTCAGGGCTTCTTCAAGAATAACCTCACGCAACCCATCTACATTTGGCACACAAATCCGACCCTGAATCCTCAACATCCCATCATTTCCAATAGTAACCTCTTTGGCATCGCCGTGCTGGACTGTTTCCTTCAGGACAAGCAAATGGGGATCATCATACTGGCGCTCTCTGATGCGATCATATAAGAAAGACCGAGCAACCACACAAGCTAGAACCTGACTGGGCTCCAAAGCATCTAATCTCACGAACAGATTGGCTAAGGCCTGAACATCTCATGCAAGTGACCTCTCCCTAACAGGAATGAAAGCAAGGCTACCCATACTCACCGCCTTTCTATTCAAGGCATCGGCCACCACGTTAGCCTTCCCAGGATAATATAAAATAGTAATATCATAGTTCTTTAGAAGCTCCAACCATCCCCGCTGTCTCAAATTTAAATCTTTTTGTTTGAACAAGTGCTGGAGACTTCGATGAGCCGTAAATACCTCACAAGACACGTCGTAGAGATAGAGATAATGCCTCCAAATGAATTAAGATATGACTTGAATACATTATTCATCAAGTTCATGAGTGCTACTGGGGCCTTGGTCAGCCCAAAAAGACATCACAAGAAATTCATAGTGACCATAGCAGGTCTTGAATGACGTCTTTAAAATATCCGAATCTCGAATCTTCAACTAGTGATACCAAGACCTTAAATCAATCATAGAGAACACCCTCGCTCCCTGAAGCATGTCAAATAAATCATCAATACATGGCAAAGGATACTTGTTCTTGATTATAACTTTGTTCAACTACCTGTAGTTGATGCACATCCGCATAATACCATCTTTCATTTTCATAAACAGAACTGGTGCACTCCAAGGTGATACACTTGGCCTAATAAACCCCTTATCAAGAAATTCCTGAAGTTGCTCTTTCAATTCCTTCAACTCAGCGGGTTCGATACGATACAGAGGAATAGAAATGGGCTGAGTACCTGACACCATGTCAATATCAAAGTCGATATTCCTGTCGGGTGGCATACCCGGCAGGTCTACAAGAAATACATCCAGAAAGTCTCGCACTACTAACACAATATCAATAGTAGGAGTGTCTGCATTAACATCTCTCACAAAGGCTAAATATGACAAACACCCCTACCCAACCATCCGTTGGTCCTTCAAATAAGAAATAACCATGCTGGGAATTTAATCTAGAGAACCTCTCCACCCGACCCTCGGAACCCCGGTATCGCCAACGTTACGATTTTTGCGTGACAACCCAGAATAGCATGACATGGAGACAACCAATCCATACCCAAGATTTCAACGAAATCAACCATACTAAGCAATAAGAGATCAACTCTAGTTTCCAATCCCCTAATAGTCACTACACATGACCGATATACACGCTTCACAATAATAGTATCACCCACCAGCGTAGATACATGAACAGGTGAAACTAAGAACTCATGGGGCATATCCAGATAACGAGCAAAATATGATGATACATACGAATATGTGGAACCAGGGTCAAATAGTATAGAAGCTTCACTGTGGCATACTGAGACAATACCTGTGATCATTGCATTTGAAGCAACGACATGTGGCATGGCAAGAATAGCATAGAATTGGGTCTGACTGCCATGTGATCGGCCTTCCCCTCTTGGTCAATCCCTAGCTGCCCGAGCCCTACCCCGTGCTGGCTGGGCGGGTGGTGAGATAATTGGCACGAGAGTCTAAGCCTGACTCCTCTACTGAACTGGACCTCCCGAAAGACTCCACACACAAAACAACCCTTCTCAGACTATGGCTGGAAATACTGAGGCGGACCTCAAGAACCAGAATAACTACCAGAAGAACCTTGTATAAATGAACCCTGAACTGATGGTGCACGAGATGAACTCTGAGCTGGAAGTGCATTGAGAGAAGACTGACTCGGTCGAGCATTGTATATACCATGGCTATCTAAAGTGCTACACTCGGCTGGACGAGCCATCTGAGTGGGCCAATAAGGACGACCCCTGATGTGATAGGGCTTTCCCCTAGAAGGAACACCGCTAGAATTACCCGGACCATGAGACCTGTTGGCCTCCTTCTCCTCATGCTCTTGAATGCGGACCATCTCTAACAGCCGAACACTATCAACCACCTCATTGAATTTAGCACCTGCTACATTTCCCAAAGTCATAGCAAAATAAAGATGCTAGTTGAGGCTATTAATGAACCTCCTGATCTTATCCCTCTTAGTGGGAATCAACCAGACTGCATGACGAGCCAATTGTGAAAACCCAATGTCATATTGAGTCATGGACTGGTCCTCCTGATGTAAATGCTCGAACTGCCTGCACAATTCCTTTTTGCGGGTCTGTGGCACAACCTTCTCCAGGAATAATACAGAGAACTCAAGGCATGAAAGTAGTGCTGCACCAACTGGTTTGGTCCTCTCATAAGTCTCCCACCATCTGAAGGCTACCCCGGCCAGTTGAAAAGTAGTAAATGAGACCCCACTGGTCTCCATAATACCCTATGTACGAAGAATCCGCTAGCATCTGTCCAGGAAATCCTGAGCATCCTTTGACTTAGTTCTACTGAATGATAGAGGACGGAGCCTCCCAAACCTCTTTAGTCTTTTCTGCTCCTCATCATTCATAATAGGACCCACCTGGGCCTAAACAGTTACAACCGGCTGGATTGGTAGTTTCCCCGGTATCTGAAGTCCCTGCACCGCCTGCTCTGGAGTACGGGTGACAGGAGTATGAGTACTTCCCCCGTCTTGAGAAGTGGTTGGTGCAGCCTGAACCGAAACCACCCGACCAAGGCTAGTGCAAACAATGAATATCTAGGCTAAAGCTTCTTGAAGGCCTAGAATCACAATAGGCATAGTTGGTGCCTAAGCTGGTCCCGCCGGCTCAACTATATCTGGAACCTGCTCCTGAGCTGGAGAAATTAGTGGTTCTACAAGTGATGCTCTAATTGCTGTACGAGCTACACCTCAGCCTCTACCATGGCCCCGACCTCTCATGGCCCTAACTGGTGGCTGACCATCCGATCCGGTAGTACATGTCCTTACCATCTGTGATTGAATAGAATAACATAAATTTAGTTTCTGAAATCAATAAATTTGCACGATAGAATACAAGAAAGTGAAATTTTCCTAAGGGTTTGGCAGCCACTCGAAGATAAGTACAGACGTCTCCGTACCGATCCACGAGACTCTACTTAACCTGCTTATGACTCGTAAGATCTATGCAACCTAGGATGTGATACTAACTTGTCACAACCCAAAATCTCACCTGTCGTGATGGCGCCTATCTTAACACTAAGCAAGCCGACAACCTCAATAACCACAAATTCCTTCAAGATTGAAAACACAATAAATTAATTTAAGAGTAAAATCCCAAAAATTTTTGATACAAAATACTGTCTTTATACAACACACTTCCAAAACCCGGCGTCATAAAGTGCATGAGCATCTAAAGGATAACACAGTCTGACTGATAAAAATATTGTTTGAAAATATAAAACAACACAAATAACTAAAAGGGTAAGAGAGTCAAGGTATGCGGACGCCAAGCAACTATCTCGATAGTCTCAGACAGATTAATCTCCAAATCTAGCAACCGCCATATCCACAAGTACCTGGATCTGCACACGAAGTGCATATTGTAGTATGAGTTGAACCGACCCAATGTACTCAATAAGTAACAAGACTAACCTTTGGGCTGAAAGTAGTGACGAGCTCAATAGGCACAGTCCAAGTATAGAAAATAATAGTATAAAATTGTAGGCATGCTTTCAAGTTCAACGGTTAAACTCAATACCAGGAAATTAGATCAAATCTGAATGATATGAGAAATATGACATCTCTATGTCTACATGCCAATGTACATGTCATATATAATACAACATAATAAAAATCTCACGTACTCACACTCTTAGAGTACTCAATCACTTAGTACTGTATATGGTCAATCCAGCCCAGGGAACTCCATCCCAAATATATATACATAATAACTGATATTCAGTCACTCAATACTGTACAGGGCCAATCCAGCCCAAGGAACTCCATCCCAATATAAAGGTACAGGGCAAATCCATGCCCAGGGAACTCCATCCCAAATGTGAATATATATGACAACTCCATGCCTAGGGAACTCCATCCCAAATATAATTGTCACGATCCAAAATCCTAACCTGTCGTGATGGCACTTATCTCAATACTAGGCAAGCCGACAATACCAATAACCCACAATTTCTTTTAAATACTGAAAAAATAATAATTATGTTTAAGAGTAAATCCCACAAACATTGGAAATAAAGACACTCCTAAAATCCGATGTCACTGAGTACATGAGCATCTATACATTACAAGTCTGGAAAAAGTGATCTATAATAATCTGAGAGTAAATATAATAAACAAAAGGATAGGGAAGGAGAGACAAGGTCTGCGAAACATGGCAGCTACCTCTGAATCTCCGAAAAATTGACTGTGTAAAAGAATCAACATACACTGTATCCGGGATCACCTGGATCTGCACACGAAGTGCCGGGTGTAGTATGAATACAACCAACTCAGTAAGTAACAATAATAAATAAAGAACTGAAAGTAGTGACGAGCTTCTCAGCTAAGTCCAAATACAGTACTTTCCAATATAAAAGGGTAGGCATGCTCTCAAGTTCAACATTTAATATTTCACTGAAATTTCATATCAAGTTTGACCGAGACAGAAAATAATGTTTTTCTGAAATTTCTAAAAAATAATGATATATGACAGTTGAAATACAACAAACAATGATATCAATGTATCCCCTCAGAGTAACAGTCACTCAGTCCTCCCATTCACTCCAACCTCACAGTCACTTTTTCTCATAGTCACTCATCACTCGGCACTCGCACTCAGTAGGTATCTGCGGTCACTAGGGGTGTGTACAGACTCCGGAGGGGCTCCTTCAGCCCAACCGTTATATCAAGCCTATCATGGCATAAATCAATAAAACATGCTGCAGTGTGTAGCCCGATCCATAAATATCCTCACAATCAAGCCCTCGGCCTCACTCAGTCATCAACCTCTCCAGTTTCTCGGGCTCTCAGAAATCATGATAAGCAGCCCAACAACAATGATATGATGCATCAATAATGAATAAGAGATACTGAGGTAAACATATGCAAATAGAACTGTGACTGAGTGCAAAATATCAATTTAGCAAATAATTCCACAAGTACACGACCTCTCTGGGTCCCAACAGTGTAAACATATGATTTAAACATGATTCATAGATCAATTTCTCTAATACGGGGAAAAATATACGAATATCAACATATTTTTCAACTACACAGTTCCATGAAATTGACCAAGTCATAATTCCTACGGTGCACGCCCACACGCCCGTCACCTAGCATGTGCGTCACCTTAAAGCCAATCACATAATACATATTCTGGGGTTTCATACCCTTAGGACCAAATTTAGAACTGTTACTTAACTCAAGCCGTGTAATTCTTTATTCTGCAATGCCTTTTCCTTGTGAATTGGCCTCCAAACGCCTCGAATCTAGCCACAAATAATTCTATTCAGTCAATAAAATTTATTGGAATTAATTCCATAGGAAAATACTAATTTTTCAACAAAACCCGAAATTTAGCTCAAAAATCGCCCGTGGGGCCCACGTCTCGGAACACGACAAAAGTTACAAAATATGAACACCATTCAACCACGAGTCCAACCATACAAATTTTACTCAAATCCGACATCAACTCGACCCTTAAATCATCAAATTAAACCAAGAGGGTTTTTACAATTTTCCAACTAAATCACCAATTAAATGTTAAAAACAACCATGGATTCGGGCAATTTGACCAATATTGAGTTAAGAACACTTACCCCGTTGTTTCTCTCGAAGATCTCCCAAAAATCATCTCTTTTCAAGCCCCAAATCTGCAACAATGTTCAGAACTTAAACACTCTGCCTAGTCATTTGCTCTACGCGATCGCGGACAAACATACGCGATGGCGAAGCACAATTTTCCACTACCCAGAAAAGACCTTACGCAATCGCGGACTTTTACACGAGATCGCAAAGCTCACTCTCACAGGCCTACGCGATCGCGGACTCGTCCACACGATCGCGAAGCACAAATGTGTGACCTTCGCTTCTACTCCATTTCCTCTACGCGAACGCGGCTTTAGCCATGCGTTCGCGAATCACAAAATCCCAGAGCTATGCGATCGCGGCCCTTTTCACGCGATCGCGAAGAACAAAACCATCATTGCCTCAAACAAGCCTACGCGATCACAAACCATCTCACGCGATCGCATAGAACAAAGTTACCTCTGCCCCAAATTAGCTTACGCGATCGCGGATGAACTTATGCGATCACGTATAAGGAAACCAAAAGAAAAATACCAGCAACTATCAGTTATCTCCCAAAGGTAAAAAATGATCCATTAGCCGTCGAAACTCACCTGAGTCTCTCAGGACCTCAACCAAATACACCAACAGGTCCTAAAACATCATACGAACTTAGTTGAAGCCTCAAATCACATCAAACAAGGCTAAAAACATGAATCATACCCCAATTCAAGCGTAATGAACTTTGAAACTTCCAATTTCTTCAAACGACGCCAGAAACTATCAAATCAAGTCCCATTGACATCAAATTTTGCACACAAGTCATAAATGACATAACAAACCTATTAAAATTTTCAAAATCAGATTTCGACCTCGATATCAAAAAGTCAACCCCCCGGTCAAACTTTCCTAAAATTCGTCTTTCGCTATTTCAAGCCTAATTCCACTATGGACCTCCAAATAACTTTCCAGACACGCTCCTAAGTTCAAAATCACCATACGGAGCTATTGGAATCATCAGAATTAAATTCCGAGGTGGTTACACATAAGTCAATATTCGACCAACTTTTCCAACTTAAGTTTTCAATTAAGAGACTAAGTGTCTCATTTTACTCCGAAATCGTTCCGGACCCGAACCAACTAACCCGGTAAGTCATAAAATAACTGTAAAGCATAAATTGAGTAGTAAATGGGGAAAAAAGGTTATAATACTCAAAGGACCGGCCGGGTCATTACATTCTCCCCCTTTTAAACAAACGTCCATCCTCGAACGGGTTTAGAATCATACCTTGAGTCTCAAATATGTGTGGATATTTGCTTCACATCTTCTGCTCAATCTCCCAAGTAGCTTCTCCGATTGGCTGGCCTCTCAACTGTACCTTCACTGATGCTATGTTCTTTGACCTCAGCTTTCGAACCTGCCGGTCTAAAATAGCCACCGACTCTATATCATAAGTCAAATTACCGTCTAGCTTCACTGTACTGAAATCCAGAATATGAGACGGATCCCCGACATACATTCGGAGCATGGACACATGGAACACTGGATGAACACTTGATAGACTAGGTGGCAAGGCAAGTTCATAAGCCACCTCTCCAATTTTCTTAAGTATCTCAAAAGGCCCAATATATCGAGGGCTTAACTTGCCCTTCTTCCCGAATCTCAACACACCCTTCATGGGTGAAATCTTGAGCAGACACTTCTCCCCAACCATGTAAGCAACATCACGGACCTTCCGGTCGGCATAACTCTTCTGTCTAGACTGCACCGTGCGAAGTCGCTCCTGAATCAATTTAACCTTCTCCAAAGAATCCTGAACCAAATCAGTACCCAATAGTCTAGTCTCACCAGGCTCAAACCAACCCACCGGAGACCGACACCGTCTCACATATAAAGCCTCATATGGAGCCATCTGAATGGTCGATTGGTAGCTATTATTGTAAGAAAACTCTGCCAGTGGCAGAAATTGATCCCAAGAACCTCCAAAATCAATAACACAAAGCACGTAACATATCTTCCAATATCTGAATATTGTGCTCGGACTGTCCGTCCGTCTGAGGGTGAAATGCTATACTCAACTGAACCTGTGTGTCCAATTCTTGCTGTACTGCTCTTCATTACTGTGATGTAAACTGCGTGCCTCGGCCTGAAATGATAGACACTGGCACACCGTGTAGGCAAACAATCTAGCGGATATAAATTTCAGCCAACCATTACAAAGAATAAGTAGTACTAACTGGAATAAAATGCGCGGACTTGGTTAATCGATCCACAATCACCCAAACAACATCAAACTTTCTCAGAGTCCGTGGGAGCCTAACTACGAAGTCCATGGTAATACGCTTCCACTTCCACTCCGGAATTTCAAGTCTCTGAAGTAATCCGCCTGGTCTCTGATGTTCGGACTTCACCCGTGGACAATTTAAACACCGAGCTGCAAAACCAACTATATCTTTCTTCATTTTCCTCCACCAATAATGCTGTCTCAAGTCCTAATACATCTTTGCGGCACCTGGATGAATGCATTATCGCGAACTGTGAGCTTCCTGGAGAATCAACTCACGTAATTCATCTACATTTGACACACATAGCTGCCATGCATCCGTAATACACCGTCATTCCCAATAGTGACTTCCTTGGCATCACCTTGCTGAACCGTGTCCTTAAGGACATTGCAGATGAGGATCATCATACTGGCGCTCTTTGATACGATCATAAAGAGAAGAACGGGAAACCACATAAGCCAAAACTCGACTAGGCTCGGAAATATCCAATCTAACAAACTGGTTGGCCAAGGCCTGAACATCCAAGGCTAAAGGCCTCTCTACTATCAGTAAGTATGCTAAGTTGCCCAAACTCTCCGCCTTTCGATTCAAGGCATAGGCCACCACATTGGCCTTTCCGGGATGATAGAGAATTGTGATATCATAATCCTTAAGCAACTCCAACCACCTTCGCTGCCGCAAATTAAGATCCTTCTATTTAATGCTGTAGACTACGATGATCAATGTAAATCTCAAAATGGACCCCGCACAAATAATGCCACCAAATTTTCAAGGCATGAACAATAGCTGCTAACTCGAGGTCGTGGACCGGATAATTCTTCTCATGTACCTTTAACTGTCTGGACACATAGGCAATCACCCTACCGTCTTGCATAAGCACTGCGCTGGGACCAATACGCGATGCATCACAATACACAGTATAAGGCCCTGAACTTGTAGGCAACACCAATACTGGAGTTGTAGTCAAAGTCGTCTTGAGCTTCTGAAGGCTCTTTACACATTCATTCGACCACCTAAACGGAGCACCTTTCTGGGTCAATTTAGTCATAGGCGATGCAATAGACGAGAAACCCTCCACGAAGCGACGATAATAACCGGCCAAGCCGAGAAAACTCCGAATCTCAGTAATTGAAGATGGCCTGGGCCAACTCTGAACTGCCACTATTTTCTTCGAATCCACCTTAATCCCTTCACTGGACACTATGTGTCCCAAGAATGCCACCGAACTAAGCTAGAATTCACACTTAGAGAATTTGGCATTCAATCTCTCCTCTCTCAGCCTCTGTAATACAATACCCAAGTGTTGTGTATGCTCCTCCTGGCTACGTGAGCACCAGGATATCATCAATAAATACCACAATAAATGAGTCAAGATACGGCTAGAATACGCTATTCATCAGGTGCATAAATGCTGCTGGGGCATTGGTTAGCCCAAATGACATCACAAGAAATTCATAGTGACCATAACGAGTTCTAAATGCTGTTTTTAGAATATCCGAATCCCAAATTTTTAACTGGTGATACCATGATCTCAAATCAATTTTGGAGAATACCCTCGCTCCCTGAAGTTGGTCAAATAAATCATCAATACGCAGCAAAGGATACTTATTCTTGATTGTAACTTTGTTCAACTGCCTGTAATCGATACACATTCGCATAGTACCATCTTTCTTTTTCACAAACAGAACCGGTGCACCCCAATGTGACACACTAGACCTAATGAACCCTTTATCAAGAAGTTCTTGAATTTGCTCTTTCAATTCTTTTAACTCCGCTGGTGCCATACGATACGAAGGAATAGAAATGGACTGAGTGCCCTGCACCAAGTCAATACCGAAATGAATATCCTTGTCGGGCAGCATACCCGACAGGTCTGCAGAAAAATACATCTGGAAAGTCTCTCACTACCGGTACTGAATCAATAGTAGGAGTATCTGCATCAACATCTCTCACAAAATCCAAATACGACAAACACCCCTTCCCCACCATATGCTGGGTCTTCAAATAAGAAATTACCCTGCTAGGAACAAAATCTAGAGAACCTCTCCATTCAACCTTTGGCAACCCCGACATCACCAATGTCACAGTTTTTGCGTGACAGTCTAGAATAGCATGACATGAAGATAACCAATCCATACCTAGAATTACATCGAAATTAACCATATCGAGTAATAAAATATCAACTCTAGTTTCCAGTTCCCCGATAGTTACCACACACAACCGATACACACGGTCCATAGTAATAATATCGCCCACTGGCGTAGATACACGAATAGGTGAAACTAAGGACTCATGGGGCATATCCAAATAACGAGAAAAATATGATGATACATATGAATAAGTGGAACCAGGGTAAAATAATATAGAAGCTTCATGTGGCACACTGAGATAATACATGTGATCATTGCATCTGAAGCAATGACATATGGCCTGGAAGGAAAAGCATAGAATCGGGCCTGACCGCCACCTGATCGGCCTCCCCCTCTTGGGTGACTCCTAGCTGACTGACCCCCACCCTGAGCTGGCTGGGCGGGTGGTGAAGTAACTGGTGCTGAAGTCGTAGTCTGACTTCTCTGCTGCACTGGACCTCCCGAGCGATGAGGACATTGTCTCCACATATGCCCAAATTTCCCTCACTCAAAGCAGCTCCCCGATACTGGTAGTGGTGCTATTTGAATCGGGCCCCGAGAACCATAATAACTGCTAGAAGCACCCGGTGCAAATTAACCCTGAACTGAAGGAGCACGGGATGAACTCTGGGCTTGCAGGACACTGAGAGATGATTGACCCTGATGAGAACTATATGAACCCTGGCTGGATGATGCACCACGGTGAACTGGATGACCCGTCTGAGCGTGTCTGTAAGGATGAACCCTACTATGGTAAAACTGCCCCCTAAAGGAACACCGCTGAAATCACCTGGACCATGAGGCCTCTTAGCATCCCTCTCTCCACGCTCTTGGCTACAGACTATCTCTATTTTTTGAGCAATGTCAACTACCTCATCAAAAGTAGCACTAGATACTCTCTCCCGAGTCATAAGTAACCGTAGCTGATATGTGAGGCCATCAATGAACCTTCTAATCCTCTCCCTATCAGTGGGAACCAACCAAACTGCGTGATGAGCCAACTCAGAAAATCTCATCTCGTACTGCATCACAAACATACCATCGTGACGTTACTACACAAACTGTTTGCGCAACTCCTCTCTGCGAGACTGCGGCACAAACTTCTCCAAAAAGAGAACAGAGAATTCCTGTCATGTAAGTTGTACAACACCGATCGACCTGCGCCTCTCATAAGTCTCCCAACTCTGAAGGCAGCTCCAGAAAACTGAAAAGTAGTGAACGAGACCCCACTGGTCTTCAAAATACCTGTTGTCCGAAGCATCCACTGGCACTTATCCAGAAAACCCTGAGCATCCTCTGACTCAGCACCGCTAAATGATGGAGGTCGAAGCCTCCCAAATCTCTCAAGTCTCCTCTGCTCATCATCTGCCATAAGGGGGACTACCGGGGCTTGAACAACTACGGTCGGCTAGGCTGGTAGTGCCCCCGGTATCTGAAGTCCCTGTGCCACCTGATCTGGAGTACGGGCAACAAGGGTATGAGTACCTCCCCCTTCCTAAGAAGTGGCAGGTGCGGTCTGAGCCGAAACCACCTGAGCAAGACCAGTGCAAACTGTCAATATCTAGGCCAAAGTTTCCTAGGCCTGGAATCTCAATGGGCACAACTGATGCCTAACTAGGTCCTGTCGATTCAGCTATATCTGGAATCTGCTCCTGAGTTGGAGCAACTGGTGGTGCTACAGGTGCTGCTCCAACTACTGTACGATCCACACCTCGACCTCTACATCAACCCCGGTCTCTACCATGGCCCCGACCTCTCACGACCCTAGCTGGTGGCACTAGTGGTAGACCATCCGATTCGGTAGTACGTGTCCTCACCATTTATGAGAGATTAGAATAATAGAAATTTAGTTTCCGGAGTCAATACTTCGCACGACAGAAATTTAGGCAGCCTCTCGAAGATAAGTACAGACGTCTCTGTACCGATCCGCAAGACTCTACTAAACCTGCTCATGACTCGTAAGACCTATGTAACCTAGGCTCTGATACCAACTTGTCACGACACAAAATATTAACCTGTCGTGATGACGCCTATCTCAATATTAGGCAAGCCGAAAACACCAATAACTCACAATTTCTTTTAAATACTGAAAACATAATAATTAAGTTTATGACTAAATCCCACAAACATTGGAAATAAAGACACTTTCAAAACCTGGTGTCACTGAGTACATGAACATCTATACATTACAAGTTTGAAAAATATGGTCTATAATAATCTGAAACCAAATACAATAAATAAAAGGATAGGGAAGGAGAGACAAGGTCTGCGAAATATGGCAGCTACCTCTGAATCTCCGAAAAATCGACTGTGTGAAAGAATCAACACCCACTGTACCCGGGATCACCTGGATCTGCACACGAAGTGCAGGGTGTAGTATGAATACAATCAACTCAGTAAGTAACAATAATAAATAAAGAACTGAAAGTAGTGACGAGCTTCTCAGCTAAGTCCAAATACAGTACTTTCCAATATAAAATGGTAGGCATGCTCTCAAGTTCAATATTTAAGATATCACTGAAATTTTATATCAAGTTTGACCGAAACAGAAAATAATGTTTTTTCGAAATTTCAAAATAATAGTGATATGTGACAGTTGAAATACAACAAATAATGATATCAATGCATCCTCTCAAAATAACAGACACTCAGTCCTCCCATTCACTCCAACCTCACAGTCACTCTTTCCTCACAGTCGCTCATTCCTCACAGTCGCTCATCAGCCAGCACTCAGCACTCGCACTAGGCACTCGCACTCAGTATGTACCTGCACTCACTGGGGGTATGTACAGACTCCGGAGGGGCTATTTCAGTCCAAGCGCTATATCAAGCCAATCACGACATAAATCAATAAAACATGCTGCGACATGCAACCCGATCCATACATATCCTCACAATCAGGCCCTCGGCCTCACTCAGTCATCAACCTTTCCAATCTCTCGGGGTCTCAGAAATCATGATAAGCAGCCCAACAATAATGATATGATGCATCAATAATGAATAAGAGAGACTGAAGTAAACATATGCAAATAGAACTATGACTGAGTGAAAAACATCAATTTAGCAAATAATTTCACAAGTACACGACTTATGTGGGTCCCAACAGTGTAAACATATGATTTAAACATGATTCATAGATCAATTTCTCTAATACGGGAAAAAATGTACGAATATCAACTGATTTTTCAACTACACAGTTCCATGGAATTGACCAAGTCATAATTCCTACGATGCACGCCCACACGCCCATCACCTAGCATGTGCGCTACCTCAAAGCCAATCACATAATACATATTTTGGGGTTTCATACCCTGACGACCAAATTTAGAACTGTTACTTAACTCAAGCCGTGTAATTCTTTATTTTGCAATGCCTTTTCCTCGTGAATTGGCCTCCAAACGCCTCGAATCTAGCCACAAATAATTCTATTTAGTCAATAAAATTTATTGGAATTAATTTCATAAGCAAATACTAATTTTCCAACAAAATCTGAAATTTAGCTCAAAAATCACCCGTGGAGCCCACATCTCAGAACCCGATAAAAGTTACGAAATATGAACGCTCATTCAACTACGAGTCCAACCATACAAATTTTACTCAAATCTGACATCAACTCGACCCTCGAATCTTCAAATTAAACCAAGAGGGTTTACACAATTGTTCAACTAAATTTACCAATTAAATGTTAAAAACAACAATGGATTCGGGTAGTTTGACCAATATTGAGTTAACAACACTTACCCTATTATTTTTCTTGAAAATCTCCCAAAACTCGTCTCTTCACGAGCCCCAAATCGGTAAAAATGGAAAATGGGACAAATTCCCATTTTCAGAAATTAAACTCTCTGCCCAGTCATTTGCTCTACGCGATCGTGGACAAACACACACGAATGCGAAGCAAAAATTTCCACTGCCCAAAAAAGACCCTACGCGATCGCGAAGCACAGTTTTCCAGTGCCCAGAAAAAACCCTACGCGATCGCGAAGCTCACTCTCACAGGCCTACGCGATCGCGGACTCGTCCACGCGATCTCGAAGCACAAACGCATGACCCCCACTTCTGCTTTATTTACTCCACACGAACGCGGCCTTAGCCACATGTTCGCGAGTCACAAAATCCAAGAGCTACGCGATCGCGGCCCTCTTCATGCGATCGCGAAGAACAAAACCATCACTGCCTCAAACAAGCCTACGCGATCGCAAACTATCTCACGCGATCGCATAGAACAAAGTCACCTCTGCCCCAAATTAGCTTACGTGATCGCGGATGAACTTATGCGATCACGTATAAGGAAATCAGAAGAAAATTACCAGCATCTGTCAGCTATCTCCCAAAGAAAATGATCTGTTAGCCGTCCGAAACTCACCCGAGTCCCTTGGGACTTCAACCAAATATACCAACAGGTCTTAAAATATCATACGAACTTAGTCAAAGCCTCAAATCACATCAAACAACGCTAAAAACACGAATCATACCCAAATTCAAGCCTAATGAACTTTGAAACTTCTAATTTCTTCAAATGACGCCGGAACCTATCAAATCAAGTCCGATTAACCTCAAATTTTGCACACAAGTCATAAATGATATAACAGACCTATTAAAATTTGAATTAGATTTCGACCCCGATATCGAAAAGCCAACCCCGGTCAAACTTCCCAAAAATTCGTCTTTCGCCATTTCAAGCCTAATTCCACTACGGACCTCCAAATAATTTTTCGGACACGCTCCTAAGTCCAGAATCACCATACAGAGCTATTGGAATTGTCAGAATTAAATTCCAAGATCGTTTACACATAAGTCAATATCCGGCCAATTTTTTCAACTTAAGTTTTCAATTAAGAGACTAAGTATCTCATTTCACTCCGAAATTGTTCCGGACCCGAACCAACTAACCCGGTAAGTTATAAAATACTTGTAAAACATAAATTGAGCAGTAAATGGAGAAACAGGGTTATAATACTCAAAATGACCGGTCGAGTCGTTACAATATTATCCACTACGCTCAATGTGAGGGAGTGCAGACTCAGGAGGGGCTCCTTCAGCTCAAGCACTATATTAAGCCAATCTGGCTTGCTGCGGCATGCAGCCCGATCCCATAAATATCCTCACAATCAGGTCTCCGACCTCACTCAGTCACCAATCTCTCCATCCTCTCGGGCTCACAATATCATGAAAATCAGCCCAAAAATGATGATATAGTGTATCAATAAATAGCAATAGATACTGAGATATGGTATGAAATAAATAAATATGACTGAGTATGAAATTTCAATTTAAGAAAATAACTTAAGAACAAAAATGATCTCAGTGGGTAGGGGTGCTTATCGGGCGGATCAGGCGGATAATTACTCTTAACGGTTTGGCTTAACGGTTATCGGATTATAAATGTTGTAACCCGCTAGCCATCCAATAAGACAATGGGAAAATTTGTATCAGATTAGTAATTATCGGGCGATTATCGGGAGGCTTATCGGCTAAACCAAATTAAAAAATTTTGAAAAATTATTCAATCCATACCAAGACTACACATATTATACAAAGAGGTGCAAAATTAGATCAACACTGCAGAATGAGTGGTAATTTTTCAGCCACAAGGATAGGAAGTATCCCACAGGTTCAAGAACAAACCGAGCAACAAATGTTGGATTTTAGAAGGCAACAGGCAGGGACAAATGTATAAGTTGGAAGTCAACAGAAAATCTGTCACAGATTTGTAAAACCAGAAAAGCACATTAGTTCAGTAATCAATCAAACTTTCAAAAGGACATTCATTCATAATCAATCAAACATTTTAATTCGTTCAATAGTACTTTATATACATAGTGGTAAAAGTGTAAATATATAAAATTCTTAATGGGTTAAAGGTTTACCCGATAAGAAAATTGAGTAATCCGCCCTTGTTACATCATGTATTTTCGTACGTTAAAGTTTCGTCGTCAGTTAGTCGACGTAAGTTTGGGAATGAGATTATTTTTGAGGTTATAAGTATTATGCTATTTCAAATAAGTGATGAGTAAATTCATGAAGGAGAGAGGGTAAGCAAATCGAAGAAAATGAATTTCGTCGAAGTTTGTCGTTTTGAGATAAAATACAGTCCGAGCTATAATACCTCGTATTTATGGACTAGTGCCATACAAATTACCCCATAACCATGATAGTATGGTGTATAAAGTGTGTTAAAAGTGAGTAATATTTTAGTAATTTGAGATAATTGGTTAATTATTAATTTAACTGGATAAATGTAAGAATTGTCTTGTCCACGTGGGACCATGACAACTAAAGTGATGTATGCCTAATATGTATGCTACGTTGGTGTCACACTTTGGGACAAGAAGGCTTGCTAAGCAATAAAGTTATAAGTGGAGCCTACCAACCAACACTTTTAAAGAATTTCATTTTGAAACTCCAAGTCTTTGGATGCTAAGCTTACGGATGGAACTCCAAAAATTCCATTTGAAACTCCAAGTCTTTGGGTGTTAAGCTTGTTTAAGTGACGGATGGAACTCCAAGAATTCATTTGAAACTTCCTAATGCGATAAAGCGTGAAATTTGCAATTCTAAGAGAGCACGGTACAATCTTTCTCAAGAACATCATATGAATTTTTCCCTACTTCGATCCGCCGTTATATGTTGTCGCAATTGACGTGTGTTGGAAGGAATGTCAAGAGAATCGACTCAGGTATGTTAAGGCTATCCCTTCTTTCCTTTTGGCATGATCCATATGATACAAACAAAACAAGTAAACGTACAATTTTCATAAATGACTCTATTCATAGAAGTACTAGGGGTGTCTATATTCTTGATTCCCCATGTGAATTATTATTATAATTTCTGTTCATGGGTATCAGAAAAATACGTAGTTGATAAAGTTTATCCGAAAGGCATATTGATTTTATGACATTCCGAGAAATCTTATTAACGTATTTCATATGCATTTCATTCATTTATACATGTACATTGACCCATGACCAGACGGCATTATATACGCATATATTATATGTATATGGGATATGGGAAAAAGGTTATGGTGTTATATACGCACCACCACTTAGTCAGTTGGTATACGTTGATGATTTGCCCACAATGGCCCAAATGATATGATGGGATGCCCTCAAAGGCTTGATGATGTTATGAATGTATATACCTAAGCACGGTATGACATTTATATGTATATGCATGACATTGTAAATATTAATGATTCACAGAGTTGTTCAGACTTACATGTTGAGTCTTTTACTCCATGTTTCTCTTATGTCTATTATTTACTGATTTTCATTCCTTACATACTCAGTACATTATTTGTACTGACGTCCCTTTTTCCTGGGGATGTTGCGTTTCATGCCCGCAGGTCCCGATACAAAGGTCGAGAGTCCTCTAAGTAGGTTATCAGTTAAGCGGAAGATTTTGGTGCGCTCCATTTGATCCGGAGTTGCTTGTTTGGTCAGTATGATTTGGACGTGTATTGTTTGGTATGGAGGGGCCCTGTCCCGACCTTTATGATAAGTATGTACTCTTAGAGGCTTGTAGACAGATGTCATGTATACGGATACTTGTATGGCCTTGTCGGCCTATGTTTTAAGTATATAATGGATCACATTGGCCTTATAGGCCCGTATGTCACAAGTATGAGTTTCTATATCTGGTTGGGTCGTTCTATGTCGGGTATTCCCTAATGTTTACTCTGTTTATCTCATGACGCCCCTTTTGGCCCACTTCCTATGATGATGTAATAATAAAGATACATTACATTGGTACTCGGTTGAGTAATGTACCGGGTGCCCGTCGCAGCCCATCAGTTTGGGTCGTGACAGCCCCCAGACCGTTAAGCCGTTAAATATAAAATCTTAATTTGTTCCCTATCCATTACCCAGATAATACGATACCAATAAGCCAATAATCCATCGATTCGGTTCAGTTAACGGTTTCGGTTCGGTTTTGAACATCCCTATCAGTGGGTCCCAATAATACCAGCATAAACCTAAGCGTGATTTTTAATACGAGTCTCAGCTCAATTTCTCCAACACATGCAGGATATGTGGATAACATGAATATTTGGTTATACAACTCCAAAAATATAATTAAGTCACAATTCCTATGGTGCACGCCCACACTCCCGTCACCTAGCATGTGTGTTACCGCCAAACAAACATTTAACACATAGTTCAGGGATTCATACCCTCAGAACCAAGTTTAGGAATGTTACTTACCTTAAATCATGCAAATTCTCTATTCCAATATGCCCTTGCCCGCGAATTGGCCTCTGAATGCCTCGAATCTAATCACAATTAATTCAATACAATCAACATAAATTATAGGAATCAATTCCATATGAAAATACTACATTTCCCAATTAAAATCCGAAATTTAACTCAAAACTCAACAATGGGGCCCACGAATCAGAACCCATCAAAAATTACAAAATATGAATGCCCGTTCAACCACGAATCCAACCATACCAATTTTATCAAATTCCGACATCAACTCGACCTCTAAATCCTCAAATCTTATTTTCAAATTCCTGGGCCCAAATTCTCTAATTACACCTCAAAACACGTAATCTAGTCGGCATATTCGATGCTAATTCAATATTATAGATTAAAAATGATCACAAGTGACTTACCTCAAGAATCCCCGTGAAATCTTGCTCAAATATCGCCCCAACCCGTGATTGAATGTCCATAAATGAGAAGAAGTCTCAGACCCTTCGTCTTATACATTGTCCAGTGTTTTCGCACCTGCGACTCACTTGGCCGCATCTTCAGTATCACAGGTGCAAGAATTCCCTTTGCTTCTGCGGTTTCATTGCTTCTGCGTACAAGAAGTCCGCTTCTGCAAGAATCTGTCCGCTTCTGTGAAGCAGCGTGACCCTCTCATTTTTTGCTTCTGCGATCAAACCTTCGCAGGTGCGGCGCCGCTTCAGCGGACCACCCGTCCATACTTGCAACCACTACTTCACCAGCCCATGTCCACTTCTGCGCTTGCCAAGCTCGCTTCTGTGAGCTCGCACCTATGAGTAAAATTCTGCAGGTGCGATTGCACTAGAAGGCAAAAATTTTCAGCAAAGCTTCAAGTCCAAATTTCCATCCGTTAGCCATCTGAAATCCACCCGAGGCCCCCGGGACCTCAAACAAATATACCAACAAGTCCTAAAATATTATACTAACTTAGCTGATGCCTCAAATTACATTAAAAACTGCTAAAAATACGAATCACACTCAATTCAAGCCTAATGAAAACTAACGAATTCCAACTTCTACATTCGATGCCGAAACCTATCAAATCAAGTCTGATTGGCCTCAAATTTTGCACACAAGTCATAAATGACATAACAGACCTATGAAAATTTTCAGAACTGGATTCCAACCCTAATACCAATAAAGTCAACTGTCGCTCCCCATTTTCTCATGAAAGCGGGCTTCGACATGTGACAACTCTTGTAAAAGGAGGTAGTAAAAGAGAAGAGTCACCACCTAACAATATTTATGGTGCATTAGGGCACCTAGTTGCAAATAACTCTGTGTGACTAGTCAACGCCACCAAAGATCGGGTAAGGGCTTAAATTACCTCAAATAGAAGGTGTTAGGCACTCTTCAAGGTCCACAACTGTGGGTCTTGGCCGAACGTTTGACCATGTGGATTATACAATTAGGCTAGGCGATCAAATAAATAGAAGGAAAGTTTATAGGTTGTAGAGTCTTATTAAAACATATGAGAATCGGTACAAGTCTTAATGACTACAAGGACACAACTACATTGGTATATATTTAATGACTAAATATAGATAACAAGTACATAAATGAAAAAGGGGAGGGGGGCACGAAGTTTTTTAGCCTAAAGGATCACCCCGTGCAACATAAATAATACTTCACAACTCCCTTATGCAGTAGACGACATTAAGATGTGTTAGAATCGTTAAGTACTATAAGCGGTGATGTAATTTCTGGACTAACGTATAGGCAAATTAGTGCATTGCAAGTCCTATAGACATGTTATCTAATCGTTTGCGTAATAAGGTTGTGAAAACAGTCTCATAATTCTGAATTACTAGTACTGATTTTATAGATATGCGTCTTAAGGCAGGTGATAGTACACTATAGGCATGATCTCTAATAGTCGCATAATTAGGCAGTGAAGTCATTTGAAAAAAACAAGATTAGTAGCGTCAATAAACATCCTATGGGTAGGATTTCTAATGGGCAAAATTTGGCAAACATACTTGGTTGATCATGAAACTTAACCCGATGGACATTAACTATAGCAAAAAGATTCTAAAGAACTCATAGTAGGCAAAAGAACATGTCAACTATAGGCTAACATGACAGACAAACATTAGGATTCATGTCAGTCCACCACACATGAGAGAGAACTACACATTGGTATTTATCCTAGAAGCAATGCTAAATAGTGCAGGATTGCCCAGTCAGGGAACACAATTATTAGAGTTACAAATCGCAGACAAACATGCTTGGCTAGAGATTAAGATAATGCTATTATAACATGGGAGAGTTAAGGATCAGTTTGCATGAAACAATAGGTTATACATAAATGATCTAGTAGGAAGAGATTCATTAAAGAAGACTTTGAGCAAACAGTTTCTACAAAAGGTCCCAGAAATCCAAGGCATGAATATGAACTCATAACAGGCAACAGACATGACATTGAGGCTAACATGAGCATGACCAATCAGACAAAACCTAAGAAGGCCAGAAACCATTTGAGTCAAATACATAAAGTGAAAGCATACTACACATGTTGAAGCCTATCAAGTCTGATATTAGAGAACATGGAACTGCAAAACGTCATTGAGACAATAGAACTACATAAAGCATACAACAATACAACACTGGGAGTTCACAAGTTACAAAGAAACTTAGATCATGCTTGTCTATAAAAGTAAAAACAGTGTTGGCACGCAGAATACACATACATGAATAAGTAGATGAGTAACAATTAAGACTGTAAAGGGTATAAAATGCTAACCAGTTGCAAAGATAAATGAGCAAAAGAGTGAGTAACTTAGAATCTCAGCGATGACCACAAAGAAAGATAACAGTGAGAACCTCAGATCCTAGTGCGTCAGAGTTTACAAGAGATTCAGTGAGCCCCGAGTAGTGCTCAAGCTATGGATGTTAATAGAGAATATTTCGATGACCATGGCTTTCAACGAACCACAATCAAGAGAGCAGAAATAATATAGAAGGTGAAAAGTGAGAGAATAACAGTAGTTCTTAAGAGATTAGAGTCTGTCCAAAGGGGAAATTGGGGAGGGGTTTATATAGTAATAAAAATCAACACATAAATAAGGAAATACAGTCAATCGAACATAAACAAGGAAAGAAGAACATGCAAAAATCAATTTGGAATCGGATTAGGAGAAGAAACCAAGTAAACCCTAGTTTGACGAGGATCAGAAATTGGCTTGAGATTTTGTTGAATCAGAACCTCATAGCCTTGCTATGAACGTATAAGGACGAAATATTATCCAAATCTTGGAGAGTAAAGCCGATCTCCTTTAATTCAGAGACTGTTACTTGTCAAAAATGAGCAAGTACTAAGTAACACCATAGCGGTATTATTTACACAAGTAATAGAGGAATAGTCCGGAAAATATAAGTAAATCATGGTAAGAATCCATGGATGATTTGGAATCAGAGAAGATTTTGGGTGGTGGCTAGGGTTTCTTAGAGAAGATGAGAGTAGAGGATTTAGGGGCGGTTGGAGTGTGATAATGGGATTCAAGTTTAAGGTTAGGGGATATAAGGAAAGGGTAGGGATTATTAAGGGTCGTTGATCATTTGAAATCAGCGACTATGATTAAAGGGAAGCGGGGAGGGTCGAGTAAACGAGTCCCGACCGGGTTGGAACAAAAGGGGTCGTTTGGTTTGGGCCAAGGCAGATTGGGGTTGGGCTCATTTGTTTGGTCCTTAATTGGTTCGAAAATAAGGCATAATTTGGGCTAGATTTTGAAGTAGGGGATTATGGGGAAATAATTTTAATAAAATAGCTAAATAAAATATAAAAAATTCTATTTATGCAACTTAATAATTTAAAATAATAGTTTAAGATTATGAAAAATGTAAACAATTATTTTGACCTTAAATAAAATGACAAATGCAATTTATTGTAAAATATAGGCTATTATTGCAAAATTATGTATTTGGCATAAAAAGTGCAAATTTAATTATATAAAATAAAGTAAAATATTATTAAATATATATGTGGATGCAAATAATAGAGTTGGATGATTAAAGCATCACAAAATAATTTAAGGGGGTAATGCATACATATTCAAGTAATTTAACTGTAAGAAAATTAGTTTTAAAGCTTTAAAAATTACTAAAAATTATAAAAATACTTGTATAACTATTATAAATTGAGTAATGATGCAAAATGATATTTTTAAAGTATATATATAGTTTAAAAAATATGAGGGAAAAATTGGGTATCAACAGCTTCCCCTCTTTACCCGGAAAGGATGAAAGTGTTGTCGAATAAAGAAAATGATGACCAATTTTGTCCGAAATGAGTGGGGGATGATGCGTTTTTGAAAAATGGAGGGCCGAACCCTGGGTCTTGAGTTGCCTACATATCCCTGGTATTACGGAAATCAGGCCGTATGTAGTTCTGGATCCAATGGTGAATAAAACCGACGGAGTTATTATAAGAGTAGTCGTACGTTTCAAAAGGATCTTTTTGGGTAAGACAGTGTCGTAAGTAACGAATAATTTTGGGTGGAGCCAAGAATGTCAAATGAACATTACAGATGTATGAGGCAAATATTTGGACGGTTATAGAACAAAAAGTAATCAATTGCTGGTCGTCGGTTACGTTTGAGATAGTCAAAGGATATGAACGTTGTAAATGAAAACTGGAGCGAGAATTGCTTTTGTTTGTAGAACGGTTACCTGAAAAACTTAAAACACAATGCACACGAATATATGGGGAAATTGCGTAATTTAAACATGATGCAAATTCACTTTTGGACCATGAGGGTTGTCTTCGGACGTTTGAGGATGATTTACTTAGACCATGACGTCCTGGGTCATGAAGCGTATGATAAGGGATTCGTAGGCCATGAAATTGTGTCCTCGGTCCATGAGGATAGTGCCTCTGGACTATGACGCCTCTGAATAATGATGTGTAGTTTCGAGAGATCCTACGGCCATATCATGATGTCTTCGAGCTATGAGGATGATGCCCTCAAACTATGATGCCTTCGGATAATGTGGTGATATTTCAGCCCATGAAATGCAAAGATGCAGTAATATGGATCACTTGTCAAAGGAAACAAGTGATGCTCAGTTGTATACGAGAACAAGATGATATAAGGTTTAGTCTTGTATGATATGAGGGTAGTGCTTAGCCCGATGCAAAGAGTGGAGACAATGCTTAGTCTCATGCAAAGTGAGGGCAATGTTTAGTCTTATGCAAGGTGGAGCCAGTGTTTAGCCTCATGCGAAGAATGGAGATAGTGCTTAGTCTCATACAAAGGAATGGAGACAGTATTTAATCTCATGCAGAAGGAAAGGCAATGCTTAACCTTATGCGATAATAGAGGCAATGCTTAGTATCATACAAGGAATGGAGACAATGTTTAGTCTCATGCAAAGGAATGGAGATAGTGTTTAGTCTCATGCAAAGGAAAGACAATGCTTAACCTTATGCGATAATGGAGGCAATGCTTAGCCTCATGCAAGGAATGGAGACAGTATTTAGTCTCATGCAAAGGAATGGAGATAGTGTTTAGTCTCGTGCAAGGAAAGGCAATGCTTATCCTTATGCAATAACGGAGACGGTGCTTAGACTCATGCAAGGTATGGAGATAATTCTTAGTCTCATGCAGAGAAAAGGTAGTGCTTAGCCTTATGCAATATGGAGGCAGTGCTTAGCCTCATGCAAGGTATGGAGACAACGCTTAGTCTCATGCAGAGAAAAGGAAGTTCTTAGCTTTATGTAATATGGAGGCAGTGTTTAGCCTCATGCAAGGTATGGAGACAATGCCTAGTCTCATGCAGAGAAAAGGCAGTGCTTAGCCTTATGCAATATGGAGGCAGTGCTTAGCCTCATGCAAGGTATGAAGACAATGCTTAGTCTCACGCAAAAAAGGCAGTGTTTAACCTTATGCGATGATAAGGGCAGTGCTTAGCCCTATGCAAGAAAAGCAATGAATAACTGCGAGTGAGTAAAGCATTTCTTAGCTTGATGTGTTTGCATTTGACGATTCTTGTTGGTGTGAAGATAGTGATCTTGTTGTGTGTATGTATTTGCGGATGTTCCTGTTATGTCCATTGTGCCTGTGTCCAAAGTAAAATCATGAGTTTTGGCGAGGGGGAAGGTTGGTTCGTGCTCTCGATTCCTTGCTTCGCCTTTACTCTTATCTTGAGGTCCTCCTTGAGTCACCCTGGGTAACGTCTGACTGCCATAGAAACAAAATTTTGAAAAACATGCATGCATTTGATAAATTGTTTATAAAAGTGTTGTTGCATGAGATCAAATAATTTTGATGAACTGATGATTGTGATGCATTTTTGAGACACTTCAACCTCCTTGATTCGGAATTTTGAGGATCCTCCTCAAAATTCTACCCCAGTTTAAATGCGTACTTCTGGTGATACATTCCTTGGCAGTTCCAAACATGATGAGATCGAGCAAACATGAGATCTTGCCCTAGTTTCTGTCCATAGGAGAATGGGGATTTTATTATGATGTGACCGAACCCACAGGGCTGCCTACGTATCATCTCTTAAATGGTAATCAGGTTAAGCGTAGTTCAGTTACATCAAATAGAAAGTGCAAACATAATCTTAAACATAGTATCTCTTGACTGTGTCCGAATTGATAGGTTTTGCTAGATCTCCCTATCCATCTCTACAAGTATAAGTGCTCCTCCTGTTAATACCCAGTGAACCATGTAAGGACCTTGCCAGTTGGGTGAGAATTTCCCCTTTGCTTCATCCTAATATTGGAAGATTCTCTTTAGTACCAATTGCCCCAGCGTGAATTTCCTCGACCTGACCTTTTTATTGAAAGCTCTTGTCATTCTATTCTGGTAGAGTTGACAGTGACATACTGCGTTCATTATTTTTACATCAATGAGAGCTAATTGTTCATACTGGTTCCGTATCCAATATGCGTCGCTGAGCTCGGATTCTTGTATGATTCTTAAAGAAGAGATTTCCACTTCGGCGGGGATAACAGCTTCAGAGATTTCCAAATCGACAAACGATACGGTCCCGAACAAAATCTGCTTTAATCTTCTTAGTTACAGCCTTATAGGATGCGGCTTTAACCAATTTTGTGAAGCAGTTTATAGCCATCAGAATGAACCTATGTCTGTTTGAAGCAGCGAGTTCGATTAGTCCGATGACATCCACACCCCAAGCGGAGAAGGGTTAGGGCAAACTTGTTGCGTTAAGCTCGTTGGGTGGTACCTGTATCATGTCAGTATGTATCTAGAATTGGTGACACATTCGAACATATTTGATGTAGTCTATTTCCATAGTCATCCAGAAATACCCTGCTCTTAATATCTTCTTGGCCCATCCGCAAGTTCCGGCATGTATTTCCTCGAGCAATCTAGACGCCTCCTTGGCATTAACGCATCGCAACAAACCTAAATCAGGAGTCCTGTACAGAATTCCTCCAGTTTGAAAGAAATGTTTAGCCAATCTTCGAAGCGTGCACTTCTGAGTATGGGTAGCATGCTCTGGATGTTCTCCCTATTCCAAGTATTCCTTGATGTCGTGGAACCACGGATTTTCGTCAATGTCTTATTCAACATGAGCACAATAAGCTGGTTGCTTATGAATTCCTATTGGGATAGGATCGATGAAATTCATATATGGGTGTTGTATGATGGAAGACAAAGTGGCTAATGCATTTGCAAACTCATTTTAACTCCTTGGAACATGTTTGAACTCTATCTTTTTGAACCTCTTGATTAGCTCTTGTACAAAGTGCAAATATGGCAATATTTTGGTGTTCTTTGTAGCCCATTTTCCTAGAACCTGGTGCACCAACAGATCTGAATCTTCGATTACCAACATCTCCTGAATGTTCATGTCAATGGCCAACCTGAGTCCCAGGATGCAAGCCTCATATTCTACCATATTGTTGGTGCACAGAAACATGAGTTTTGCGGATACCGAATAGTGTTGATCGGTTTCTGATACTAAGACAACTCCAATACCCACTCCTTTGAAGTTTGATGCTCCGTCGAAGAGCATCCTCCAACCATCATACGCTCGGTGATATCTTCTCCTACAAATGACACCTCTTCCGCGGGAAAATACATTTTCAATGGTTCGTATTCTCCGTCTACGGAATATTTTTCCAACTGATCCGCCAATGCTTGCCCTTTGACTGCCTTCTGAGTTACATAGATGGTGTCTAACTCACTCAACAATATCTTTCACTTTGCTAGCTTACCCGTAGGCATGGGTTTCTGAAAGATATATTTTAGCGGATCCATCCTTGATATGAGATGTTTAGTGTACGCAAAAATAATGTCTCAGCTTCTGGGCTATCCATGTCAGAGCACAGCAAGTGCGTTCCAACAAAGAGTATCGGGCTTCATAAGGCGTGAACTTCTTGCTCAAATAATATATCGCCTACTCCATCCTTCCAGTTTCATCATGTTGTCCTAGAACACAACCAAAAGCCCCATCTAACAAGGATAAATAAAGCAGCAGAGGTCTTCCTGGTTTTGGTGGTACCAGCATATGCGGTTTAGATATATACTCCTTGATTTTTGTCGAAAGCTTTCTAGCATTCTTCAGTCTAGCTCATTGCAGCACCTTTCCTCAGCATTCTGAAGATTGGCTCACATATCACAGTTGATTGTGCTATAAAGCGGCTGATATAATTGAGGTGCCCTAGAAAACGCATAACACGTTTCTTATTCTTTAGAGGCGGCAAGTCTTGGATAGCTTTGATTTTTTATGGGTCTAACTCAATACCTCGGTGACTGATGATGAAACCTAACAACCTTCCAGCAGGGACTCCAAAGGCACATTTTGCAGGATTCAACTTTAAATTGTATTTCCCAAGCCGGTCAAAATATTTCTTCAAATATGCTATGTGATCTGAGCTCCTTTTAGATTTGATGATAACATCATCCACGTACACCTATATTTCCTTGTGTATCATGCCGTGGAAAATAGTCGTCATGGACCTTATGTAGGTGTCCCCAGCATTCTTCAAACCAAATGGTATTATTTTGTAACAATATATTCCCCATGGTGTGATAAAGGCAGTCTTTTTGACATCCTCTTCATCCATACAGATTTGATGGCATCCTGCGAAGCAATCCACGAAGGATTGGAGTTCATGCTTGGCACAGTTGTCAATCTGTATGTGTATGTTGGGCAGCGGGAAATCGTACTTAGAACTTGCTTTGTTCACATCTCGGTAATCGACAAATACTCTAACTTTTCCATCATTCTTTGGAACTAGTACAATGTTGGCCAACTAGGTCGGGTATTCGACCACTCGGAGAACCTTGGCTTTGATTTTCTTGGTAACGTCCTCTTTTATCTTCAAACTCATATCTGTCTTGAACTTTATGAGCTTCTGCTTTACCGGTGGACACATGGGATTGTAGGGTAGCTTGTGAGCTACTATAAATGTGCTTAAACTAGTCATATCGTCATAGGACCATACAAAGATGTCCTCATACTCTTGTAGGAATATGAAATAAGCTTCTTTCTCTGACGATGATAGATGAATGCTTATACGCGTTACCTTGACCGTTTCAGAATCCCCTAAGTTAACGGCCTCGGTTTCCTCCAAATTAGACTTCGGTTTGTTTTCAAAGTTCTCTACTTCTCTGATGATTTTCTCAGGTATTATATCATCTTCCAGATCCTCTGAATCACTGTCCTTATGTTGCGTTGTCTCATTACATGGCACAGTCGTGGATTCATCAGGATATATAATAATTATGCTGAAAAGAATGTAGAAAGATAATAATAAATATGAAAAGTAGTAATGCATTAATAAAAAAATTAAAAATGTAAACAAATATGACTCGATGGCTCAAGTAATTATTTCAAAACAAAATACTGAAAAATATCTTAAAGGCTCAAAACTATTTGAAAATAATTCATGCTAATTTGTCAGGCTACCCAGGTACTCAACGAGCCCGGGATGGTGCAACGGTCCAGTTCTTGAGAACAACTCCTTCTCCCATGGTTTGAATGGTAAGGTCTTTCTCCTCCTCCTCAACAATTTTACTACAGTCCATGTCTTCTTCATCTAGAAACAACTTCCTCATGCCAGCCAAAACCTCATCTTCCTCATATCCCCACATCATGTCAGCCTGATGGAATGTATGGTGCAGAGGTGGTACAGGTTGTTCCAGTGGATAATAAGGAGCACGCTATGGTGGTGTCCAATCCTGATATTATTTCCATGTGTATTCGTATATGAATCCAAAAGTCATGTCATGGTACTATGGTTGTACGGGTTTGGTAATCCCATGTAGCTTTTTGCCGAGACCCTTTCATGTTTCATACCCCATCCACAACAATATACTTTCTATCTTGTTGCTCCACCATCGGTCCTTTCCAATTGCATTAACCCGTCCAATGCGATGATATGTTTCTCTACCCAACCTCCTTCTATTTTCGACGACTGGAATGGTCTGGTTGGTGCATATGGGGTTGCTCCCATCTCCATGGATGATCACCTTCTGATGATTCCACTCAAACTTCAAAGCCTGGTGCAGAATTGAAGACACTGTACCGGATGCATTTATCCATGGCCTTCCCAATAATAGATTGTAAGTAACAGATATATCTAGCACTTGAAACTCGACGTCAAACCAAGTCGGACCCATCTGTAGATTGAGGTTGATTTCTCCAATGGTGGCTCTCTGAGATCCATTGAACGCCTTCACATTCATGCTTCTCATTCGTATCTCGTGCAAGCCTTTACCCAATCTCTTAGAGTGGTCAGTGGACATATGTTAAGAATTTAACCTCCATCTATCAAGACCCTGACGATGAACTTATCTTTGAATTGCATCATGATGTGCAATGCCCTGTTGTGACTCAGTCCTTCTGGTGGTAATTCATCTTCGTGGAAAGTGATTTTATGGCTCTCCAATACATGTCTGACCATGTTATCCATCTCTCCACTAGTGATGTCGGCGAGTACATAAGCTTGACTTAACACCTTCATCAGAGCATTCCTGTGCGCATATGCATTTTGCAGCAGTGATAAGATGGATATATGAGCAAAAGTTTTGTTCAAGTGGTCAACAACAAAGTACTCCCTTGCTTGTATCTTCCTCCAAAGATCGCCAGTGCCAGTCTCGACAACAGGCAGCTTAGGTGCAATTTCCTTACTTGTTCCTCCCAGATTCTCAAGTGTGTAAACTCTTCCAGTTCTAGTCATACCTTGCGCGACACCTATTTCTTCCATTTTGGATTTTCCCTTCCTTCTTGCTTCCGCATTATAATCTCACAGGACGACATCAGACTTGTAAGATGGTATGGGGGGTACCATCACGGTGAATGGCATAGCTACCTCAACTTCAAACGGCATCTAGGTTTGTACCACAACTGGCATGAGGGTGACTGGAGATGTTTTAGGAGCGTCTCCCTCTCAATTGAGTCCAATGGACCCTTCTAGATCCCATTCCTCGCCAGTTTCTATCACATTCACTCCCTCACCTCTGTGATCCGGGAGAGGATTTTTGTGAACATTTGGTGCAGCTTCCTTTGCTTGTATAACCTTAGTGTCGATCAACGTCTGAATCTTGTCTTTCAACGTGTGACATTCCACAATGGTATGTCCTTTCATGCCTGAATGATAAGCGCATATTTTGTTGGGGTTGATCCATTGGGAAGGATTCTCCACAATAATGGCAGGAATAGGGGTAACATAACCTGCGACCTTCAGTCTCTCATGCAGTTGGTATATGGGTTCAGCAATTGGGGTGTACTGTCTAGGAGGTCTGCGATCAAAATTTGGGCTTGGCTTTGGGTAGTTTTGGCGGGCGGGTGGAGGTGAATGGTAATATGCAGGTGGAGTGTTGTATGTATGGTATGCAGTGACAAGGTATTGGCATTTTGGGGGTGAGGTTTGATATGTGGATGGAGGTGTTTGGTATGTTAGGGATGACTTAGGTCCCTGGGCTACCATCACGACGCCCACTTCTTTCTTCTTTGAAATACCTCCTGGTTGCAAAGCTGATTCGTGGCATGCAGTGCCTCGAAATTGGTTACCATCCCATTCTTAATTCCTTCTTCTATTCTTTATCCTAGTTTGATGATATCATAGAACTTGTGATTTTCGATGAATACCTTTCGTAATACTGCGGATCTTGAGCTCTAACAAAGAACTTGTTCATTTACTCTTCTTCAAGTTCTAGCCTTACCTTTGCGGCTCTGATCTCCAACGAGTAGAATACGTGCGGAAGGTTTCTGTCGGCTTCTTCTTGAGGTTTTGAATGTAGAAAACATCTGGTGCATTTTTTGTGTTGAACCTGAATCTATCCATAAAATCTGATGCAATACTCACCCAACTAATCTACTTCTTTGGGTTTTGACTGATATACTAAGACAAAGCGTCTCCTGTAAGGCTTTGCATGAAAATTTTCATGCGGATTTGTTCATTCTTGCCCACCCCTACAAGCTTGTCGTAGTATGTTCTTAGATGCACCTTCGGATCACCGGTACCATCGAACATTTCGAACTTGGGAGCTTTGTAACCCTCTGGCAGTTCCACATCCTACTGAATACATAGGTCCTCATAGTTTAGACCTCCAACACCTTTACCACCTTCAATATTTTGGACTCTCCCTATGAGCTTCTTGAGCTTCTCTTCCATGTTTATAATGAGCAAGTCCTTTTCAGTTAATTCGGGTATGTATAGGGTTTGCTGCGGGGTATGGGGTAAGGTTTCCACATATATTGGTATGCTTTGATGAGTTCCCAGAACTTGGGTATATGGATGGTCGATGGTCGAGTGTTGGGGATCAGGAGTGGGTTGCGGTGCATTTTAAGGGGTGTGATAAGTAGGTTTACGGGTATTGAGTTGGATGATGGTGGTGTTGTTGAGGGGTCGACACTAGTGGCGGGTTAAAGTTCTTGGGAGGTGCGGGATATTGGTTTGGTGCGGGAGGATTTGGTGGTGGATTCTGGTTTTGTGTGTTTTGTGGTGGTGTTTAGTTCTGGGTAGTCGGGTTTTGCTGGTTGATGTTGGGAGCATTGAGAGTAAGGGAGAGGTTTTCCAGATTTCGGACCTGCTCAAGCTCGCCATGTAGTTCCAATATTTTCTGCACCAAACTTGTGGCCAGCTCATTCTGCCCCGGAGTACTTCTGCCATCTAAAGTTTTTACATTTTCAGCCACATTAGCATTGTCTTTCTTGATACTTAAATCATCCATCTTCCCTTTTCCCTTGCTTTTGCCTGTGATGACCCAAAATATCATCTTTAAATTTAATAAGTAATTCTGTGTTCTAAGACCTCGAAAAGCACCATTTATCATTCCTCGACTTGCGTGCACAGTCCGTACAATTTTTCGAAAAGTTTTCTTGTGAAAAATGGATTAAAATATGAAATAGAGCCTTAAAACTCAACTGAGTTGACTTTGGTTAACGTTTTGAGTAAAACGGACCCGGATCAGTGTTTTGACAGTTCCGGTAGCTCCGTTTCGTGATTTGGACTTGAGCGTATGCTCGGAATTTAATTTGGAGGTCCCTAGCTCAAGTTATGACCATTTAATGGAACTAGCAATTTAAAGGCTAAATATTCCAAGTTTGACCACGTGGTTGACTTTTTGATATCGGAGCCGGAATCCGATTCCAAAAATTTGAACAGCTCTGTTATGTCATTTATGACTTGTATGCCAAATTTGAAGTCATTCCGGATTCATTTAATATGTTTTGGCACGAGATTTGCAAATTTAAAAATTTAAAACTCAAAGTTTGAATCGGGGTGTGAATTATAATTTTAGCATTGTTTGACGTGATACGAGACCCCGCGTAAGTCCATATTATGCTATTGGACTTGTTGGTATATTCGTATGGGGTCCCGAGTACCCCGAGAGTAAAACGGATTGAAATCAGATCAAGAATTGGACTTAAGCAAAATCTGTAATTTTGCCTTCTGTTATAATCGCACCTGTGGATTTTTGACAGCAGGTGCGAGCTCGCAGAAGTGAGCATTCGATTGCAGATCGCCCGGGCGTGGCTGGGCAAAAGTCTGCAGGTGCGGAAATCTGCACGCACCCGCGCGTTCGCAGAAGCGGACAACTTCTCGCAGAAGCGCGTCCGTAGATGCGCGTCAATTTCGCAGATGCGGACATATGCTGGCAGCTCCTTTTCTGCAGATGAGAGCCCAGGCACCGCAGGTGCGGAAATGCCCGGGCAGTGTATATATCGAAGAGTCCGACATTTTTACTCATTTTGGTTATTTTGAGCTCGGTTAAGGCGAATATTTGGGCGATTTTCATGGAAAACATTGTGGTAAGTGTTCCTTATTCTATATTAATTATATTTTATGATTCCATACTCGTTTATATCATGAATCCGTGAATTTATGGAAGAAAAATCAGATTTTTCTAAAATCTTCCAAAAATGAGAAATTTATATTTGAAGGTCCATTTGATATCGGAATTGGACAATTTTTGTATGGTTGAAATCGTATCGGAACGGGTGTTCGAATTTCATGAGTTTTTTTGGGATTTTAGACGTGGGTCTCACTGCCGAATATTTTAATAAATTTTGAATTTTTATCCGAAAAATTTGTAAATTCATATGGAATTAATTCCTATGATTCGTATTGAGTATATCGAATTGTTTGTGAATAGATTTGAAGCTTTTGGAGACAAATTTAAAAGGAAAAGCTGTGGTCGAGTAATTGATTTGAATTTGCAAAGCACGGTAAGTGTCGTAGTTAACCTTGACTTGAGGGAATAGAACCCTTAAATTATTTGTTATGTGAACTGCATGTGAACGAAGTATAGGCGAGGTGTCAAGTGTCTATACATCGTCAAATTAATTGTTTGCTTGCTTACTTAAAAAATCATAAATTGTTTTAAATCATAAATTAATTATAATAATAATTATTTCTCTCCTATTCTTTGTCAAACATTAATTCTTGAATTCCTGCATTAATTGTCACATGCTACTTGAATTATGTGTCTTAATTGTTATTTGACATTTAGTATATTAAAAATTAAACTGTCTATTTGCTCCCTGATTTCCATAATAATTTGCTATTTGTCATTGTTTGTTTCATAATTAAATCGTAATTATTGTATGCTTGTTGTCTTATAATTTTATATCAATTGTTTCAATTATTTGGAAAATTTCTTCTATAAGAATTGATAAATGAATATTTTGGAGGAGCGGGTTGCACACTGCAAAAGAATTGATTATAATGAATATATTGGAGGATCGGGTTGCACGCCGCAACAGACTTATTAAAAGTCCATATTGGAGGATCGGGTTGCACAGCGTAACAGACTTATTAAAAGTCTATATTGGAGGATCGGGTTGCACGCCGCAACAGACTTATTAAAAGTTCATATTGGAGGATCGGGTTGCACGCCGCAACAGACTTATTAAAAGTCCATATTGGAGGATCGGGTTACACGCCGCAATAGATTTATTAAAAGTCCATATTGGAGGATCGGGTTGCCCGCCGCAACAGACTTATTTAAAAGTCGACATACATATATATATTGGAGGATCGGGTTGCACGCCGCAACATACTTGATTAAAATGAATATATTTGAGGAGCGGGTTGCACGCCGCAACAGAACCAAATATGAATATATTGTGAGAGCGGGTTGCACACTGCAACAGAATTGAATGTGAATATATTGTGAGAGCGGGTTGCACGCTGCAACAGAATTGGTTGAAATAATAATGGATTGTGACTGCTGAGTTGGCTTCAATTATTATAAATGAGTTACCTGATTTATTTCTATTATTTGTTGTTGTTATCAATATTGCGTACATGTTAATGTAAGTAAACCGCCTTAGCCTCGTCACTATTTCGTCGAGGTTAGGCTCAACACTTACCAGTACATGGGGTCAGTTGTATTGATACTATACTCTGCACTTCTTATGCAGATTTTGGAGTTGGTCCCAGCGGCGTACCGTAGACTTGCTCGGATTTCAGCTATTCAGAGGAGACTTGAGGTATAACTGCACGATGTTCGCAGTTCTGAAGTCCCCATCTACTTTACTTTAGCTGTGTGTTTGTTTCCAGACTGCTTTATTTTATTCAGACCTTTATTTGTATTTATTCTAGAAGCTCGTGACTTGAGACACCAATTCTAGGATGGTATTTAGTCAATGTTTTGATGGATTATTTCACTATATTTCAAACTTTGCTTCTGCATTTGTTTCCTTGTTATTAATAAATTTAAAATTGTTTTAAAAATGGTTAATGTTATTCTAACGTTGGCTTGCCTAGCAAGTGAAATGTTAGGCGCCATCACGGTCTGAAGGTGGAAAATTCGGGTCGTGACATTGCCTTTTGGGTCGTTAGGTGGAGGAGGTGGTGGAGGACCTATGGATCTAGTGTGGTATACTGATGATGCCAGTATGCACTGGTACCTTTGGGAATGGGAATAATCAAAAAAGAAAAGAAAATGCAAAAGGCAACCAAGTTAGTAAAGTGAAAATAAAAGAATGTTTGCAGTATTTAAATATGTTTCACAAAGTCATGCAATAATTCACGTCCTAATTTTGGGGACCTCATTGTGCTTGAGGTAGGCCTAACCAATACATACACTTGGAGAAAATTGATGCCAACTTTTCTTCATTTCATTAATGCGAAAAAAGGCCAAAACAAACTTTCACTAAATCGACAATAATAATAAAGTCACTAATGGCATCAAGCCTTTTTACATAGAAATCTAAGCTAGAAAGCAGTAAAGAACATTATCTCCTAATCTACTGGGTCCCTAAAGGACCTTCTCCATTCTTGGCTCTTTTGACCCCATTAATCAGGTTTCCCATACTGCGCATACCCAACAGTAAGTAAGCATTTGCCAGATTTCCTCCTTCATCGTCGTTCATGCCTTGACAGTCCGAAAGTCTCGTTCTTATCTTCCCTTCTAGCTCCATCAGTCCTTCTTCCAAGTATTCCAATATTTCTGTTGACTTAGTAGCAATATCCTTCCAATCCTTTATCGCCTCCATGTTCACTTTGTACTGCTCCAGATGTTTAGCTTCGGACTAGAACACGCTTTTGCCTAGCCTTTTGTACTTAACTTGTGCTTTAGCCACTTCATCAATAGCCACTTCATCAATGATCATATACTTCAGATTGACTCCTGGCTTGACGTCCCCTGCTACGTCGTCTTCTAGCATGATAAATAGTAGTATATATGACCAGTATGATACCTGTTTGTCTCGATAGTTTCTCCTTCCATAATTATCTTTTGGTTCCACATATGTTGCGCCTCGAACTTGAATGGAATGACGACTCCTTTGAAATCTGCTTTGTACTCAACCGTGTTGGAAACCCGAGGTATGACTTGTTTCCTTCCAGATTGTCTCATTACCCTTATAAGAGCATAAGGATAGATGCCTCGCAACCCGATCAGTACCAAATAAGTAGTCCCCTTTGACCTGATGATGAACTCACTACTAGGAAACCATTAAAACATATAATGTACCTGCTCGTTTGTCAGACTGCTGAAGAAACGCACCCAACTTATAGCATTTCCAGGTTGTGCAAACCTATTCGGACTAAACGTCATTTTCTTTGGGTGATATTTGGCTATGTAGTCATTTTGTGGCCTTCGCAGAAGCTCTTGACGGTACTCTCCTCTCTGAAAATGTTCTAGCAGACAGACTTGTAGCAATAGATTATAACCCTCAAAGTGTCCAAATCCATGCTTGCACCGATCTAGAGCGTGGTACATCTTAGCTAAGATCATAGGGATGATGGTATACATTTTTTCCTCGATTCCATCCATCAAGGTCCTGTCAACCACGGCTAAGCGAGTGTGAATCATTTATCCTTTCATTAGAAATATCAACAACCCTAAGAAGCAGACGACGAACATATAAACCCGGCGGTGCACCCAACCCAAGGAAGTAATGGTGAGTTCATCATGATGAAGATGATACTACTTGCTATGCCCATAATGCTCATAAAGAAATTCAAAAGGGATGTACGCTTTCTTTAGACAGAGCAGTTCATCATTCTTCTTAAAACCTAACATATTCAGAAAATCACGGGGAGTGTGCTTCTCTGGTACCAGTAATCTCGAACTATCCCATGGAAACTTGGAGAAGCCTCCTATTTCTTCTAAGAGAGGAGTCATTTCTATATTTTCAAATCCGAAAACAACACTTTTCTCATCCCAGAACATGGCAGCGGCCTCAATCAATTCCCTATTTGGTCGAATGTTTAGCAAGGATGGCAGGTCACCAAGTACTCTCCTCACATGATTTTTGTCGCAAGGTGCAAGGTCTTTCCACGAGTCAAGTAGAAAATGTGGGATGTTTTAGACCATACCGAACCTGGGGATTTCGTGCTTCATTTCCTGCAAACAAACAAAGGTTAGCGCTTTCCCCCTCCATATTTGACTACTTGCACAACAATGATCAAAACGTTGGCATATTTTTTCCAAGTAATGCAAATAATATGATAGTGACCATTGAGATTGTGGAAATCCCGTCGGACTTTGGACAAGGTTCATCTTAGCGGGTTGATACATTAATAATGCTTCAACCCGTACTAGGTTTAGCATGATATATGTACATTTCAAATTGGAGTAGGGTTTCTAGAATGGTCTAGACTATTATTCCCAAGTGGAAAACTTAAGAGGGAAAGGCACGGGACCATCGATTGCACTGCTGATCGACTAGTCTATCGAAAATAAGCCTTTCCAATTTTAAAAGGGTGATCTCGGGAAATCGCGGACACTCATCAAGTGCCACTATGTTGATAATTGGCATGAGTGGAGTATGGTGTGGAGCATGCTTTATGCAGAAATAATAACACATTGCCAAGTATTTGCATAATAAAAGTACGTAAAAATCAGTAAATAAAATAGCAAAAGTGAACATGAAAAGAAGAGAAAATAAGGACAAAAGAGAGAAGTCAGTTTAGCTCATGAAAATGTGTGAGAACGTAATGAAGCAAGGTAGGGAAATAAGTATGGGAGATTCATAATATAGCAGTCTTAGACAAGATGAAAAGAGATGGAGAGCGGTCATACATGTCATAGCAAACAAAGGAGAATAAGGGAAGAGATGTGCATGTCATAGCAATTTAAAACAAATAAAGGTGAATAAGAAAAGTGATGTGCATGTAATAGTAGTTTTAAAACAAATAAATAAAAATAAAAGAAAGCAATTCACATAAGTCAAATTCATTATGGTAAAAGTCTGGGTATTTCGCCAGCAGAGTCGCCATGCTGTCGCGCCCCATTTTCTCGCGAAAACGGGCTTCGACGTGTGACAGCTCTTTTAAAAGGAGGTATTAAAAGATAAGAGTCGCCACCTAAGGAATTTTAAGACCCGTTATGGAACCTAGTTGAAACAACTGTGTTTGACTAGTCAACGCCACCAAAGATCGGGTAAGGGCTTAAATTACCTCAAAGAGAAGGTGTTAGGCACTCTTTGAGGTCCTCAACTATGAGTCCCGGCCGAACTTTAGACCATGTGGATTATACAATTAGTCTAGGCGATCAAATAAATAGAAGGGAAGTTTAGAGGTAGTAGAGTCTTATTAAAACATATGAGAATCGGTACAAGTCTTAATGACCACAAGGATACAACTATATTGGTCTATATTAAACGACTAAATATAGATAACAAGTGCATAAATGAAATTGGGGGGAGGGGGATCCTAAGTTTTTTAGCCTAAAGGATCACCCCATGCAACATAAATAATACTTCTCAACTCCCTTAAAGTAGAGGTTGCTTGTATTATTCAGCGGGCACAGACTATCATCTCCTGCTACCCGATTACTATGTTGAAGTTGTTTACTTAAAATCGTTCTAATTCAATTCTAAGTAGTACCCTATGCATGCACGACCCGTCCCATACCTATGGTCCAGGAGGCTTTGGACCTACTATAAGGTGGTTCTAGACTTTACTTAGGTTACTCAAGTAACCACCACACATAAGCAGGAAAGCACGCAAACATATTTCTAGTTAGGCAGTAGACGGCATTAAGACATGTTGAAATCGTTAAGTCCTATAAGCATGATTTCTATGTGATTCTGGATTCCAGTATTATATAGGCAGTGCTGTAATTTCTGGACTAATGTATAGGCAAATTAGAGCGTTGCAATACATATAGACATGATATCTAATCGTTTGCATAATAATGTTGTGAAAACAATCCCATAGTTATGAATTACTAATACTGATTTTATAGATATGCGTCTTAGGCACGTGATAGTACACTATAGGCATGATCTCTAATAGTCGCATAATTAGGCAGTGAAGTCATTTGAAAACACAAGATTACGTCAATAAACATCCTATGGGCAGGATTTCTAACAATTGACAATTGGACTTGATTTTTAAACTCTTTATCCCTATAGGCATGCTATCTAAATAAAGCAGTACAAAAGCAGCATGAAGCAATTGATTAATTAGTTAAGACCCTATAGTCATGGTATCTAGATAAGTAAAGGTATTGCATTGTTGTATCCTATAGGCATGTTATCTAATAGTGCATAGAAATAAACATGCTAACAAGTGAAACACTTAGGTTCTTACAAACATGTTTCTCATAGTTTGTGGGCATTAGACATGTTGAGTAGGTGAAGTGTTTGAGTTCCTATAGGCATGATATCTAAGTGCAAGAAGTCTAGTTTGGAACCTATAGACATGATATCTAAGTGAAAGAAGTCCAGTTTAGATCCTATAGGCATGCTCTCTAACCATTCAAGCAAAAGATAAAGTATCCCAGTTTCCCCTTTTCACTAATCCCCAATTGTTCGTTATTACAAGTTATTATAGGCCCAAGAGTGAAATAATACATACTTGAAGATGATAAAACACATGCTGAAACAAATACAAGCCCACAAAAGCAATTACAGGCCCAATATAAAAGTATCCCAAGAATATCCAAGGCCTTCAATAGTCTTACTCTCCGGATAAACAGCAGGCCCAAACCACAGGCTCACAATATAACAAGAGTGCACCTGAATCCAGTGCTCAGGTCCAACAACAACCATGGTTGTCATGCCCCAACCTCGGGAAGCGCGATCAGCGATCGACCAAGTGAACCCGGTCGAGCAAACATGTTAGATATTTTCTACGCAACTCACCCATGATCAAGAGAAGACACGATTTCATTAATAAGACAGTAGGAAGTTCATACATACAATACTAAATAGTTTCATTAGTTACATATTCTTATACTTTTAGTGAAACAAGTGATCAAACACAACATAACTTATTTAACATTCCCAACACCCATCTACAACCCACATAGTGTCTACGGAGCCTCTAATATATACAAAATAGTGTTATGATAGTGCCATCAACAAGGCCATGTCTATACCTTGAGACATGATAATAATATGAACAAAAGATACAATACATGACCCTAGGATGAGGTGGGGCTCACCAAGTCTGCTGGGAAGAGGATGTGCCACTATCACTGATCAAAACTGCCTGCTATGGAATCACCTGCATCCATTTAAAGATGCAGCGCCCCCGGCAAAAGGGACGTTAGTACCGTCGGATAGTACTAGTATGTAAAGCTAAACACCATCTCAATAGAATGAATAATAATATAAGAGGAACAGTCAAGAATTCAATAAGAGCTTCAAATAATATTAAAACATCAAGTTAAGGATCTCATAAGTTTTCAAGTCACTTTCCATGTTATTAGGTTGGGTGATATTTAGTGCCGATATACCATAACTCACAATACTGTATTCTTACACAGAGTCCGATCACGACCCGACCGGCTAGGTCGTCTCACTTGAGACATCAACCATAACCACAATTTCAATTATCATTTTTAGCACAGTCACCACCATGTATGCGGCATGGCGTCCGATTACGGCCCGATCGGCTAGGCCGTCTCACCCAGGACGTTACCTTTTTCAGTCAATCATCTCACATCTTGCTTCTTTCATATCCTTTCGATTCATTGGTACTAGTGGCCACAATTATAAAGTCATTCTTGGCACTTGGCCGTATTTCATAATTCCAGTTCCCTTTTCCACATTCAAACATCATTATCATTATTAACAATAATAAGGCTTTCCATTCAAGACATTAAACTCACAAACGAGCAGTTTGGGAATCTTAGGTATATATAATTTTTTTTATACAATTTGGCATAACAACCTTTATTTCGACCTTGACTTGAAGTCTTAACATTATAGCACATATTTCATGTTTGAACACATTTTCAACGATAAGGTGATATGATGAAGCATTTACAATACATATTGAGCATATATCCTTCAACACAAGCACATTCGGAATAGCCAATTCTATTATGATCAAGTTGGGACTTACACCAATTACATGAACACCGTGGGATTTGATTCTAAGAAGAAGGGGGTTTAGCCAACATACCTCAATTGAGCTTCCTTTAAACTCTAAAATATTCCGTAATTCTTAGCACTTCGATCTATTTTAGAAATATAACAAGTTGGACCAAAATTAGGAAGATGGTCATGATTCTAGCTCATTTGAGCAGATTATCAAACACTAGGTTTGTATTAATGTTCTTAAGACCCTTTTGTGAAAGATTCCATCATTCCCCAACCCATTCTCTACCAGTTTTAACTCACAACCTTCCCACATACTTCAAGAATACATGCATGCAAGATAACAACCCCCACACCTAATAATTATCTTTCTAATTACCCCATTTATATAAATTTTCAAAATTGAGAGCTAGGACATACATTCTTACCTTTAGGATGAGAACTTTCTTTGTTAATCCTCAATGATTGAGCAAGAATTGATGTATAATAGGTTGAAGCTTACTCTCCCACTCTAAGAACTCTCTCTCACTCTAAAAATATCAGAAATGTGCTCAAAATAGGCTATGGAATATGTTTTAACGAATAAGGGTCGGGTTTAAAACTCCCAAAAATAAAGCCCCGGGACCGGATATGCGGTCCGCATATCGGCCGCACAATTTGGTGCCAAAACCTGGAAAGAAACTGACTAGGTCTGCGGTCACTATGCGGCCTGCATAATTGTCCTGCGGTCGCATAATGCGCCGCAGACCTGTTCTGCAGTCGCATAATGCGCCGCAGACCTGTTCTACGATCGCATAATGAGCCGCAGAACCTCCCTCCGCAAAAACTCCAAGGCTGATTGTGCGACAAACGTGCAGCCAACGAAATGGTTTTGCGGTCGCATAACTGGCCGTGAAATTGACATCAGAAATGTCCCAAAAGACTGCCTCGCTCTGCGACCATTATGCAGTCCGCAGAGTGATTCTGCGGCTGCATAATAGGCCGCAGAAATGCCTATTTCTGCCCAACATTTTTTCTTCAACTCCCCAGCACACTGTTCAATCCAAAAAGTCCGAACTGCAGCTCGCAAGCTCGCTGCGAAGAATTTCTACTATTATTAACCTCTATGCCTGCCCCGACATCACAGAACCCCGGTATTTAGGAAACTTTTCACAATGGCCCATATACAGACCCAATGAATAACTTACTTACCCACATGGATACTAAATTTAGCTATGCATGTGACACAATACACATAGAACAACCTAATCCCTTAGTTCTTAGAGTTGTAGCCATTAACAGCTCTAGCCAAGACATAGAAACAGGATCATGCTAAATGGAAAGGCACACAAGACACATATGAGGCAAGTTTATGCTTTGTAGTTCCAGAAATAGAGTTTGATAGTGACAAGATTGACCATCATAGGACAATAAACCATTTTAGTAAAGCATGCTCCAGAAACAACCTAAGGACCTTTAGATGATAGTCTAACAGAATCATGAACAAGATGCAGGTAGAGTACAGTCTTGATATGAAAGTTTTAACATGAAAACCTAATGAGAATGTGGTTGCAAACATCATAACAGCATGCTAGTGGGCAAAATTTAGCAAACATACTTGGTTGATCATGAAACTTAACCTGATGGACATTAACTATAGAAAAAATATTCTAAAGAACTCATAGTTGGTAAAAGAACATGTCAACTATAGGCTAACAGGATAGGCAGACATTAGGATTCATGTTAGGCGACCACACATGAGAGAGAACTACACATTGGTATTTATCCTAGAAGTAATGCTAAAGAGTGAAGGATTGCCCAGTCAGGGAACACAATTATCAGAGTTACAAATCGCAGACAAACATGCTTGGCTAGATATTAAGACAATGCTATAACATGGGAGAGCCAAGGATCAGATTGCATCAAACAATAGATTATACATAAAGGATCTAATAGGAAGAGATTCATTAAAGAAGACTTTGAGCAAACTGTTTCTACAAAATATCCCAGAAATCCAAGGCATGAATATGAACTCATACCAGGCAAAGGACACGACATTGAGGCTAACATGAGCATGACCAATCAGACAAAACCTAAGAAGGCCAGAAACCATTTGAGTCAAATACATAGTGTGAAAGTATACTACACATGTTGAAGCCTATCAAGTCTGATATTAGAGAACATGGAACTGTAGAACGTCATTGAGACAATAGAACTACAGAAAGCATACAACAATACAACACTGGGAGTTCACAAGTAACAAAGAAACTTAGGTCATGCTTGTCTATAAAAGTTCAAACAGTGTTGGCACGCAGAATACACATACATGAATAAGTAGAGGAGTAATAATTAAGGCCGTAAAGAATAGAGAATGCTAACCAGTTGCGAAGATAAACGAGCAAAAAAGTGAGTAACTTAGAATCTCAGCGATGGAAACAAATAAAGATAGCAGTAAGAACCCCAGATCCTAGTGCGTCAGAGTTCACAGGAGCTTCAGTGAGTCCCGAATAGTGCTCGCACTAGGAAGGTTAATAGAGAAGATTCTGGTGGCCTTGGCTTTCAGCTGGCCACAATCAAGAGAGCAGAAATAATATAGAAGGTGAAAAGTGAGAGAATAACAGTAGTTCTTAAGCGATTAGAGTCTGTCCAAAGGGAAAATTGGGGAGGGGTTTATATAGTAATAAAAATCAATACATAAATAAGGAAATACATTCAATCGAATATAAACAAGGAAAGAAGAACATGCAAAAATCAATTTAGAATCAGATTAGAAGAAGAAACTAGGTAAGCCCTAGTTTGACTAGGATCAGAAATTGGCCGAAGATCTTGGTGAATCAGAATCTCATAGCCTTGCTAAGAACGTAGATGGACAAAATATCGTCCAAATCTTGGAGAGTAAAGCCGATCTCCTTTAATTCAGTGACTGGTACTTGCCAAAAATGGGCAAATACGAAGTAACACCATATTTACATAAGTAATAGAGGTATAATCCGGAAAAGGTAAGTAAATCATGGTAAGAATCCATGGATGATTTAGATTCAGAGAAAATTTTGGGTGGCAGCTAGGGTTTCTCATAGAAGAGGAGAGTAAAGGATTTAGGGGCGGTTGGAGTGTGAGAATGGGATTAGGGTTTAGGGTGAGGGGATATAAGGAAAGGGTAGGAATTACTGTGGGTCGTTGATCATTTGAAATCAGCGACTGTGATTAAAGGGAAGTGGGGCGGGTCGAGTGAATGAGTCCCGACCGGGTTTGAACAAAAGGGGCGTTTGGTTTGGGCCAAGGCAAATTGGGGTTGGTCTCATTTGTTTGGACCTTAATTAGTTCGAAAATAAGGCATAATTTGGGCCAGATTTTGAAGTAGGGGATTATGGGGAAATAATTTTAATAAAATAGATAAATAAAATATTAAAAATACTATTTATGCAACTTAATACTTTAAAACAATAGTTGAAGATTATGAAAAATATAAAAAATTATTTTGACCTTAAATAAAATGACAAATGCAAATTGCAAAATCACGTATTTGGCATAAGAAGTGCAAATGTAATTATATAAAATAAAATAAAATATTATAAAATAGATATGTGGATGTAAATAATAGAGTTGGATGATTAAATCATCACAAAATAATATAAGGGATAATTAATACATATTCAAGTAATTTAACTGTAAGAAAATTAGTTTTAAAGCTTTAAAAATTATGAAAAATTATAAAAATACTTGTATAACTATTGTAAATTGAGTAATGATGCAAAATGATATTTTTAAAGTATATATACTATTTGAAAAAAATATGAGGGCAAAATTATGTATCAACATCAACTCCCGGTCAAACTTCCAAACCTTCCATTCCCTAATTTCGCCATTTCAAGCCAAAATCAACTACGGGCTTCCAAATAATTATCGGGACACACTCCTAAGTCTAAAATCACCATACAGAGCTATTGAAATTATCGGAACTTTATTCCGAAGTCGTCTACACATAAGTCAACATGCGGTCAACTATTTCAACTTAAGCTTTAAATCTTGGAACTAAGTGTCCCAATTCATTCTGAAACCACCCCGACAAGTCACATAATTACAACTGGGCATGAAATATTCATTAAATGGGAAAACGGGGTTGTAATACTTAAAACGACCGGCCGGGTCGTTACACTCTCTCATTTCAACTCAATCAGGTGAGCCTTTACAATCTTTTGAAAAAATATCTTTTGAAAGAAGAATACAAGATTTACGTTCTTGATGAAATGCAATTAATTATGAATGTAGGTTCATATAAAAAAAGAGAAGTTGCCCAAACAGAAAGAATCAATCAAAGATTTGAAGAAGTGGGGTAAGTTTCTTCTACTTTCTTTAATCAATGCATGAATTCCTTTTTGAAAAACCTTGGCCATAATAATTTGATCTGAAAACGTTTTTGTAGGAGTGCATGTCCACCGACTCCTTACTTTCAAACAACTCTCGAGAAAATCCAAGAGGAATTATATAAAGAAAAAAGAAAAAACTATACATTTACTACTTTGATCAATGCAAGAAAATATGATATCAATGCTTAATTTACTTAGATATTTGACCTTTCTCCATTTCAACCCAGCAAGAAGTTGATTTTGGTAGGGCTTGGGATATATTACATAATCAGTGATTATGTAGTATTATGACCAATATTTCTGGGTGGGAAAGCCATTTCAAAGAAATGTGCGTTGTTTATACCTTATCCATAGGAAACAAGTACTAACAAATTATAAATTAAAAAATGAAAGAAAAAGAGACAAAAGAAACCGGTGATTATATCACAACCAATGGTTGTTATGGTAAAAAATATATTTCATTTATCATTTTTTAAGGGGAGTGCTAAGTATATTGTAAACCAGTAAAAGTGAACGTAAGTGAGACAAAAGTGACAATACACTACCTTGGTTCTTGCTGTCAAAAGTCTTATTGACACATCAAGATTTGAGTTGTTTAATTGAAAGTTCTAAAATATTAGATAAAACTTATAACTTGAAATATTGAAATAATAACTTAGAAATTTGATCCCGACGGGACGGCCCAGTTGGGTTTGGCGGGCGACTTCCACAAGGAAGACGCGGGATTTATCCACCGCAATGCCTCTCTGGGTCTGAGCTTGTCGCACGGGGCTTGCCTAGTGCGGTTTATATTCTCTGTGTGGTTTGCAGGCTATTACACAGGGTAAGGTTTACCCAGTGCGCACAAAGTGCTCACCCGAAGGGCAGAGGCTGTGGCAGAGATTGTAGCGGCTGCGATTTCCCCTCTTTCCCAAAAAAATTTTGAGAAGCAGATTTACTATGTCATGACCATACAAGGAAATAATGAAGTTTTTAAAAGATAATTGTAACTTTTTAACAAAGATGGCAGTTTTCTCCAGTTTTCTTGTGGTAAATAACGTTGTATTGAGTAAAAATGTCAAATCGAGTCACAAAACTAATAAATACATCTGTTCTATTTTTATACTTAGAATTGGCTTTGTTTCTTTGTATTTCTTTTAGCTAATTGCATTTCAACCGAAACCTAAAAGTGGCAACCGTCAGAATAATGGCTCTAAGTGAAGAACCCTTCCATCATACCAAATAGAGCACGAGAGAACCCTTTATACTAATTGCTAATCTAGTCATAAAGACAAGCTATGAGTTGCATAGTAAATTCTGAAGCCCATTAACTTTAAATTTTCATCGCTTATACCCTCAATTATCAATATAAGAAGACTAAGTTTCAAACATTACCAATACCTGCCATAAAAACAACTTTAAAGTAGAACTTGAAACCACATGAGAAGTTACAGAAAACTACCACAAGAAAATTTACCAGTTAATGCTCTTTCTTGCACCATTGTTTTCCATTCTGCACTTCAAAAAATATCAAAGAGCAGGAAAAATAAGTACGTAATTATTGACATGCACACTTTGTACTTGGTTTAAGCTTAATAAGATCATGTTGAACATAGATCCTCCTCAATTTTTTCAATTTTTATTAGTCACTTTTAAATGATTGATTGATCTATATCCTAAGTACTCACGAAAAGATGAATGAGTTTCTACAGGAGCTAGACAGGCTTTTCATTTGTTATCTCTAATTTTGAGAACTGCCTGAAAGTTTTCCTCGAGACCAGTTAAGGTACTGTGTAGTGCTCACTGAAATTTAGCACGGACTTGCCATTCTTTTGGTCCATCATCTTGTTAAATAAAATTAATGTTTTTACAAAACCTGTTCTGGTTTTTTTTCTCCTTAACAGGAAATCCAGTTTCAAACTTCAAGTCACTATCAAGTTCTTAAGTTTTCTAGAGTTTAACTAAAATGAGACTCGTCTACAATCAAAACTTCAAAGCATTATCAACTTAGTTTAAAGAAGTCTAACCAAGTCTTCAAATCATACGTGCGGCCTACTCTTCTTTACTTCTGTTAGGGATGGCAATTGGGTAGAGCAGGGCAAGCCGTGACCTGTTAAGCTTTTCGCCCGCCCTGCCCTGCCCCGCTTAACTTTTTGCCCAACCCTGCCCTGTTTAGACTTTCCTTCATTTTTTAAACTTTTTTTTTCATTTAGTAAGATTCTAATGAAATTTTTGTAATATTTTGATGAACCTAAAACTCCTTATCTATCCGTGCCCTACCCTATTTAAGATTTTTAAAAAGCATATTTTGACCCGCCCTGCCCTGCTACATTTAAGGTCCAGCCATGCGGGACTTGTTATACATTGTTGGTGTTGGGATTAAAGATTGGTGAATGGGAAATGGAGGAAAGAAAGTGGAGGGAAAGTGAGCTCCCTTTTTGCTTTGGAAAGAGCAAAGTCTCCCTTATTGGTGATGGAAAGAAAAATGAATGTGATTATATTAAGAAAGCACTTCTCTTGGTGTTAAATGGGTTGGAATGAAAGTAAACCTCGCACCGTTATCGTCGTCGCTCGCTCAGCTCGGCTTTGTCTTCGGCTTCGGATTTGGTCAAAGATCGGTTGATTAATTAATCTTTTTGGACAAAATTTCTTTCAATTATTTAATTAATTAACGAAAATTCAACCTGGAATAACCCAGGACCCGCGACACGACCCAATACGGTCCGTTTTCTTTCTCGGATTAGTTTAAATCTGTTTTCTGTTTTCCCGTAATATTTCTAACAAGAAATATTCCACCTATTCCAACAACTATTGCTGTTTCTGAAAGGTTGCAAACTTTTTCAGAAACAGTGCCAAAAAATTTATAAATATGCTTTGAATCCCCGAATCTTTCCTTACGAAATTTTCTGTTCTTCTTCTTCTTCTGCACGAAATTTCCAGTATGTTTTACAACCTTCGAGTGGTTCGCTGTTTCACCGGCGTTTTTGGTACCAACACTCCGGTGAGTTAAATCGTTCTATCCTGGAGATTAATATTCCAGCACGTCGGGTACTTGAGCGGAATAATTTTCTTAAGGACACACTGTGCATTCAGCGGGCTCGATTTATTCGGAAATTATTTTTTCAGAAATTATTATGACATTCTGTTGTTGCTAACTTTCTGTTTTTCCTGTTTCAGAAAGTTTATTGTTTCGTTATTTATTACAGTAATACATATTGACTAACAATCTTAAGGAAATTATTTTTACTGTATTCTGTTTTTTTAGATTAAAACCTGTGTGGTTTTCTACTCTTTCTGAATTTTTCTATTCTAATTTGAAGATATAAAAACTTCATGGAGTATTAAAATTCAAAAACGATTTGAAGAACATAAAAACTTCATCGTTTACTGTGAAACAATATATAAAAACTTCGGTTTTTATTTATTAAACGTACTATTTATCGTTCATTACAGTACTGCTTACTATTCTGGTTTTGCCATTAATTGAACTCTTCTGTTATTGACAGTGAGAAATGGCAATTGATAATGAAAATTCTTCTATGACTGTTGCGGCAACGACGATAGCCTCGTCAAGCCGAACTGTTATTCCATCGGCTGAGAAACCGGGGAAATGTTCTTAAGCCAACTTCAAAGGATGGCAGCAAAGGGTATTTTTCTGGCTTATCACACTTGGTGTCAAGACCCAAAATCCTACCACAGGCGTCGTGATGACACCTAGTCTCTAAGACTAGGTAAGCCGATTACAATTACATTTCAAGCCATTTATTTATTTTATTTTATTAAAATAGGTAATAAAAACTAACAGCGAAAATAAATATGAATATAACAACGTCCCAAGACTGGTAGTACTAAGTCATGAACTCTAACTGAATACATAGAATGATCGCGAGGACCGAATATACAATACTGTTTGATTAAAAATTAACAGTACAATGATATGAAAAGACTCCAAGGGACTGCGACGACCAATCAGCTCTACCTTGAATCCTTACGATCCCACTCTAATTCTGTCTGAGTCCGATATCTCCAATACCTGACTCTGCACAAAAATGTGCAGAAGTGTAGTATGAGTACACCACCGTCGGTACCCAGTAAGTATCAAGACTAACCTCAGTGGAGTAGAGACGAGGTACAGTCAAGACACTCACTAGTTTAAAAACCTGTGCAATATGATATACAAAATAATATGAAATAAATAACAATAAGGACAACACAATTCAACTAGTGAAATGCACATCAGGACAACAAAAATACCATTAATATTGCTCAATAAATAATAATTATAAGTACACCCAGTTGAATCAAGTCTTTCAAATATAAATCTTTCGCCTATATACTTCCCAAATAATAATCTTCAGGATATACTACTTTTCAATAAATATATTTCAAATATACTCCCTTCAAATAAATATCTTTCAACATAATTATTTCAAATAATCTTTTTCAAATATAACTCTTTCAAATAAATCTTCTTGAATAAAATCCTTCCAAATAAATATTTTGAATATAATTCTTTCAATTAAAAAGTCACCATGTGACATCTCATTTCCTAATCATACAAATACGGGTCTCAGCCCTTTTCATATTTTCACGGCACTTCGTGTCCATAATCTAAATCATCATATTTCCCCGGCACGACGTGCCCATTTTTCATATCACACGTGCATGGACAGTTCACGTGCCAATATCATCATTATTTACTCACGACACCTCGTGCCACATTTCTTTTCATAATCTGCATGGCAATAGCCACAGGCTCCCAATTTCAACACAATCAGACTATTATCAATTTACCAACAACAAGACAAATTGCACAAGGTATAAAAATAAACACAAGAAAAATCACAACATCACATAAAATCACCAATGCAACCACTCCACATCATCACATATCATCCCTGACAATAGTCACCCTTATCTCTCCTATAGCCACCCTTATCACTCCTATAATAGCCACCCTTATCTCTCCGCTCTGACAATATCAATGCCACCCTTATCGCTCCTATTGCCAACCTTATCTTTCCTATAGCCGCCCTTATCGCTCCGCTCAGATAATATTCCAACAATACAACAACAGTGAAATGCCACCCTTATACCCACATAATATCAACAGTGGAATGCCACCCTTATATCCTCAAAATGACAACTCACACAACACAATAATTTACAAGGAAAATTATCACGGCAACATAACAAAATCAATTCATATCACAATTTGCCCAATGGCCACAATCAATTCCAAGGATATAATAAAACCAATTAATTTCACAAAAAAAAAGTCCAAGGCTCCACACAATGTATATAAATCCTCAAAATCAATAAACAGAGATAGAAATTATTCAGCATAAAACAAAGTCTTCATTAATCCAAATTTAGATAATTATATTAGCACATCTTCTTAAGCTTGCTTAATTAATTATTTGCATAGAGAAAATTCATAACGAAATTAAATTCCAAGAATATCAAACCATCAAACTCACGGAATTCACATAAATATACAGGTAATAATTACATCAAATTGTCATATAAAAACAAATTCAATAAATGGGATTTGAGGCATGGAAAACAAATGATTAAATATATATCAACAATTATCCAATTTACTATAACAATATTCCCAAGACTTTAACTCAATAAATTTTGCACATATAAGCCCGAGTACGTACTCGTCACCTCGCGTACACGACATTTCACATTTTACAAATGGCACATAAGACTCGATGCTTAAGGGGTAATTCTCCCACTCGAGGTTAGGCAAGACACTTACCTTTTTGAAGTTATGCCGATATTCCAAAATCGCCTTCTTGCTCAAATTGACCTCCGGGCAGCTCAATTCTATCCGATTCAATTGTATAACCTCATTAAAATTCATCGAAAATAATTCCGGATAATAAAACATCGACTTAAGAATTTATTCTAAAAAGTCAACGCAGGACCCGCCTCTTGGAACCCGACATAAATTTCATGAAATCCGAATACCCATTCTGATACGAGTTCAACCATACCAATTTTGTCGAATTCCAATAACAATTCGACCTCCAAATCTTAATTGCACTTTTGGAAGATTTTGCAAATAACTTGATTTCTTCCATTAAAATCCAAATTAAACGATGAATATAATCATAGATTCATGAAATATAATCACTTTAGGATATATAACACTTACCCCAACCAATCTTGTGAAAAATCTCTCCAGAATCGCCCAAATCCGAGCTCCAAAAATCCAAAACGAAAAATGGCGAAATATACATTTTTGGTCCTTAACATTCTGCCCAGTTTCGCACCTGCAGACCAATTTGTCGTACCTGCGTGCTCGCTTTTGCGAGCGAATGCATGCTTCTGCAAGGTCACTGCCCAGCCACAAAGCTCGCACCTGCGAAGCCATTTCCACTTCCGCGATGATCGCAGGTGCGCAACATTTCCGCTTTTGCGCTGCCTCATCGCTTCTGCATAGAAAACATCGAACCTGCGATTGCGAAGGTGCGGAAGGCTATCCGCATTTGCGACCTTCCCCCAGCTCTGCCTAGCTTGCTTCTGTGATGAAATCCTCGCTTTTGCAAGGTCGCACCTGCGCCCAAATTCCGCAGGTGCGATCCCAACATGTGCTTCCTAGAAATAGCAAAATTTCCAGCAGCTTCCTTCAAGTCCAGATTGCTCTATTAACCTTCCGAAATCCACTCGAGGCCTTCGGGACTTTAACAAAATATACCAACATGTCCCAAAATACAATACAGGCTTAGTCGAAGCTTCAAACCACGTCAAACAATGCCAAAATTACGAATCACGCATCGAATCAAATTATGAGTTTTCAAATCTTCTAACTTCTATATTTTACGCCGAAACATGTCAAATCAATCCGGAGTGACTTTAAATTTTGTACACAAGTCATAAATAATGTAATGGAGCTATTCTAATTTTTGGAATCGAAATCCAACCTCGTTATCAAAAGTTCAACCTTCGGTCGGGCTTTCCAAAAATCTTCTATTTTCCAACTTTCGCCAAAATGCGTCGAATCGTCCCACGGACTTTCAAATCAAAATCCGGATATACGCCTAAGTCCAAAATTATTATACAAAGCTATTTCCATCATCAAAATTTTATTCCAGGGTCGTTTTCTCAAAAGTCAACTCTCCGGTCAACTCTTTCGATTTAAGTTTCTAAATAAGAATTATTCTTTTAATTAAATTTTGAATCTTTTGAAAATCCAACACGACCACACCCACGGGTCATAATACATATTACGAAGCTGCTCGAGACCTTTAGTCACTGAACGGGGCATTAATTCTTAAAACGACAAGTCGAGTCGTTACATTTGGTATGCAGAAGTTCACTAGTGAAGACCCTCTAGTGCATGCTGCCGACATGCCGGACAATGAAAAGTTTATGATTATTGAAGCGTGGGAATAGGCAGACTTTCTTTGCAAAGGCTACATCTTAAGTGCTTTGGAGGATGACTTGTACAATGTCTACAGTGCTATGAAAACTTCAAAAGAATTATGGGACGCACTTGAGAAGAAGTACAAGACTAAAGATGCATGCTTGAAGAAGTTTGTGGTTGCCAAGTTTCTAGACTATAAAATGATAGACATCAAAACTATTGGAACCCAATTCCAAGAACTTCAACTTATTTTTCACGACCTTATTGCTGAAGGTATAGTCGTGAATGAAGCATTTCAAGTGGCTGCAATGATTGAAAATTACCTCATTCGTGGAGAGATTTCAAAAATTATCTTAAGCATAAGCGCAAAGAAATAAAGTTGGAACACTACTAGAAATACAGACTTTTCCCACGGAAGAATCTGTGGAAAATCTGTGTAAAATTTTAATATTCCCACAACATTCCCAGGGGAGATGCTCAGTGCGAATATTGTTGGTGGAAAAATAGTTTCCCAGGACATCCGTGGGTAATTCCCAGGGAGTTTCCCACTAAGGGTTTCACGAGAACTTGGTGGGGTTACATAGTATATTTTTACACGAACGTCGTGGGAAAAGTAAGATAATATAATAATTTATTTTTCTTAGGTTTTCCACCGAATCTATGGGAAGTATTAAAAGTAATTTAGATATTTTTTTATTTTACATATGAAAGCATGCATTATTTTTTTATTTTACACATCAACTCAAATAATTTGTGAAGAAAATCCTGTAAATATATAGCACGAACCCATATAAAAAAAATAGATCAGAAAAATAGACCAAACTAACAAGAATAAACCAACCAAATATTATCTTTTAACAAATTCATTATTTCCAAGACGAAACAAATAAAGACTTAGATTTAATTAGACTATACATGCACAAGAAAACAACAATAATTTTTTTATTACTTTTCATTAATTCAAAATTTAACATTATACTAATTGAAAATAACATAATAAAACATACAAGCTACCAACAAAAATTTGCACCATAATCATAAAATCAAGAACTATACTATAGTAAAATAATATTTCATTACAAACTCCTTAAATTCAAACACATAAATAAAGTAAAAGTTATCTAACACAAAGTCCAATCGAAATACATGAATATTAATTTTAACAAAAGAATAAAAGTATGTTGCTTCCCCAAATGCTTGTGCGTCTAATAACTTCACTCTTGAACAAATTTCCATCTTCATGTACCTGGAAAAAAGAATAAAATTTATCATTTTAGTACTTATTTTTTGATCAAATGAATTAGAAAATATATATTTTAAACGTTAATAATAAATTAAATATTAATAAAACAATGAAAAGAGAAATAAGTATTGATTGAGATATTTACTCCAATTCTTCTTTCGCTATAACAACAAGAATTCAGACCAAGAGATATAAAAATCTGAGTAGTTAACCTCTCAAAAATCAAAGAAGAGTAAATAAAAGATTTCATACCCGTACAGTAAAATTAAAAATAAATAGGAATATACTAATACATATACGTCATATGCCACCTGGAGACATCCAAATTTGTAATGCCCTAAATACATATTGAAAGTAAAGTAGATTATATACCTTATCCTAAGATGTCTATCATCCCAAATTTGATCTTCTATGGTATTAAATCAACAATTTTGTTTTTGGAGACACATACACACACGGAGAGAGAAAGAGGAGGGGGTAGGGGGGATATAGCAGATTTTACTTGGGCAGGGGTTTGATTGGGGGATAAAGTGCATATAATAAGATATGAGGAGGAGAAATAGCGGAAAACTAAATATAGGCGGCAATCAAAAGAGGGATTTGGGGAAAAAAGAGGGGGAAACTTGCCGCTACTTTTTCGTGAAACTTTGAATAATAATAAAACTTTTTCACTACTTCCGTGGGAAATATCTGTGGGAAAATTTTTTCATTAAGCACAAAAATTCAAAATTCAAAATTCAAAATTTTTCGTTCATACGGGAATGTGTGGAAATATTTAAAAATGTTTTTTTTAATTTTTCTACTGTTTTCCCTGGAAAATATTTTTAGATTTATATAATTATTTTTTTTAATAACTTCAATGGGAAGCGTTATTATTTATTCGTGGAAAATAAATTTCACTTTTCCCATTGAATTTCGGTGGGAATTGCCACTAACAATTTTTCCATGGGAAAATACCGTGTTTCTAGTAGTGGAAGATCTTGTGATTCGTCTCAAGATTGAGGAAGACAACAAAACAGCCGAGAAAAAGTATCGTGGAAATTCAACGATCATGGGAGCTAATATCGTTGAGAAGACTGCTCCAAAATGTAAGAAGAGAAAGAGGTCTTCTGGACAGATTAAGGAGCAGAACAAAAAAAATTCAAGGGCAACTGCTATAATTGTGGAAAATCTAGTCACAAAGCCCCTGATTGTCGTCTCCCGAAAAAGGATAAGAAGAAGAGACATGCCAACATAGTAGAGAAGAATGATGACATTGATGATCTATGTGCAATGATTTCGGAATGCAACCTAGGTGGAAATCCGAAGGAGTGGTAGATTGACTCTGGATCCACTCGACATGTTTGTGTTGTCAAAGAAGCATTTGCAATTTACTCTACTGCTGGTTCCGAAGAAGAGCTTTCCATGGGAAATACTGCAACATCCAAGATTGAAGGTTATGGGAAGATATTCCTGAAGATTACTTCCGGAAAGGTGTTAACGCTCAACAACGTTCTTCATGTTCCTACTATTATGAAGAATTTAGTTTCTACTTATTTACTTGTTAATAATAGATTCAAATTTGTATTTGTTTCTCATAAAGTTGTTGTAAGCAAGAATGAAATGTATGTTGGAAACGGCTACCTCACAGAGGGCCTTTTCAAACTAAATGTAATGGTTGTTGACAATATAAATAAAATTTCAGCTTATTCTTATTTATTGGAGTCAAATGATTTATGGCATATTCGTTTAGGAAATGTCAATTATAAAACCTTGCGGAAGTTAATTAATTTAGAAGTATTGACTAAATTCGAGTGTAATAAATCAAAATGTCAAATATGTGTTGAATCTAAGTTTGTAAAACATCCTTATAAGTCTGTTGAAAGGAATTCAAATCCTTTAGACTTAATTCATACTAACATTTGTGATATGAAGTCGACACTATCTTGAGGTGGGAAAAAGTATTTTATTACTTTTATTGACGGTTGCACTCGATATTGTTATGTTTATTTACTTAATAGTAAGGATGAAGCAATTGAAGCATTTAAGCAATACAAGAATGAAGTGGAGAATCAATTGAATAAAAAGATCAAAATGATTAAAAGTGATCGGGGTGGAGAATATGAATCTCCGTTTGCAGAAATATGTTCGGAATATGAAATTATCTATCAAACTACTGGCCCCTACACACCTCAATCCAATAGAATTGCGGAAAGGAAAAATCGGACATTAAAGGAAATGATGAATTATTTATTAATAAGTTCTGGATTACCGCAGAGTTTGTGGGGGGAAGCTATCCTTATAGCTAACCGAATACTCAACAGAGTACCCCATAGCAAAACGCAATCAATTCCATATGAAAAATAGAAAGGAAGAAAACCCAACTTTAAATATTTTAAAGTGCGGGGGTGTTTAGCAAAGGTACAAGTACCTTTACCCAAAATGGTAAAAATCAGACCAAAAATCGTGGATTACGTTTTTATTGAATATGCTACAAACAGTAAAGCATGTCAGTTTTTGGCTCATAAATCTAATAATCCTAAAATTCATATTAATACGGTAATTGAATCAGATAATGCTGAATTTTGCAAAAGCATCTATCCATATAAAACTGAATGCGAGTCGTTAAGTGAAAGACTTAAACGACCACGGGAAGAACCAAAGGAAAATATTCCAAGTGAAGAAGATCCAAGGCGTAGCAAACGTCAAAGAACATCTACTTCCTTTGGACCAGATTTTATGACATTCTTGCTTGAAAATGAGCCTCAAACTTTTAAAGCAGCTATGTCATCTTCTGATTCAGCATTTTGGAAAGATTCAATCAATAGTGAGATTCAATCAATTTTAGATAACCATACATGGAATTGGTTAACCTTCTTCCCGGAAATAAGCCTTTAGGTTTGAAATGGATCTTTAAACGGAAAATGAAAGCTGATGGCACTATTGAAAAATATAAGGCAAGACTTGTTGTCAAAGGTTATAGACAAAAGGAAAGCATTGATTACTTTGACACTTACTCACCAGTAACAAGTATAACATCTATTAGGGTGTTAGTGGCGCTGGCGGCCATGTATGGTCTTGAAATTCATCAAGTGGATGCTAAAACAGCTTTCTTAAATGGAGAATTGGAGGAAGAGATTTACATGGAACAACCTGAGAGTTTTGTGGTTCCAGTTAAAAAATAAAAAAGTGTGCAAACTTGTTAAGTCACTTTATGGACTTAAACAAACACCCAAACAATGGCATGCCAAATTTGATCAAACAATGTTGGTAAGTGGGTTTAAAATTAACGAGTGTGACAAATGTGTTTACATTAAAAATACTCCAGGACATAAAGTCATTGTTTGTTTATATGTTGATGACATGTTGAAAATGAACAAAAATATGGCAGATATAAATACTACTAAGCACATATTGGCTAGCAAATTCGACATGAAAGACTTAGGAGTTGCTGATATATCAGAATTCGCAAGACTCCACAAGGTCTAGCATTATCACAGTCTCACTACATTGAAAAGATACTTGACAAGTTCAAGTATTTGGATTTCAAAATTGCCAAGACTCTAATTGATGTGAGTTATGCACTTCAAAAGAATGAAGGTGAAAGTAACTCGCAACTGGACTATGCAAGCGTATTGGAAAGTTTGATGTATATCATGAATTGTACGCAACCAGATATAACATGTGCTATTAGTAAACCGAGTCGGTTTACAAGTAATCCTAATCAAATACATTGGATGGCAATGAAACGAGTTTTGGGGTATCTGAAACATACCCAAAATTACGCTTTGCATTATAACAAATATCCCTCCGTGATCGAGGGATATAGTGATACAAATTGGATCACTGGATCATCTGAAGTTAAATCCACGCGTGGATATATTTTTACAATTGAGGGTGGAGCAGTGTCTTAGAAATCATCCAAACAAACGTGCATCACCCGTTCTACAATGGAATCTGAATTCATAGCTTTAGATAAGGCCGGTGAAGAAGCTGAATGGCTCCGAAATTTCTCGGAAGATATTTGTTACGACCCGAAATTTTCACCTTCGGACCGTGATAGCGCCTAACATTTCACTTGCTAGGCAAGCCAATGTTAGAATAATATTAGCCATTTTAAAATAATTTTTAAATTCATTAATAACAAAGAAATAAATGTGGAAGTAAAGTCTGAAATATAGTGAATAATCCATAAAAACAACGGTGTCTAAATACCATCCCAAAATTGGTATCATAAGTGCACGAGCTTCTAGAATAATACAAATAAGGGCCTGAATAAAATAAAGTTGTCTGAAAATAAACACACAACTAAAGTAAAGTAGATGGGGACTTCAGAACTACAGACGTCGTGCAGTTATACCTCAAGTCTCCTTTGAGTAGCTGAAATCCGAGCAAGTCTATGGTACGCCGCTGGGACCAACTCCAAAATCTGCACAAGAAGTGCAGAGTGTAGTATCAGTACAACCGACCCCATATACTGGTAAGTGCTAAGCCTAACCTCGACGAAGTAGTGACGAGGCTAAGGCGGGTTACTTACATTAACCTGTACGCAATATTAGTAACAACAACAAATAATAGAAATAATCAGGTAACTCATTTATAGTAATTGAAGTCAACTCAGCAGTCATAACCAATTATCATTTCCATCAATTTCCGTTGCAGCGTGCAACCCGCTCTCACAATAAATTCACATTCAATTCTATTGTGGCGTGCAGCCCGCTCCTCCAATATATTCATTTTAATCAAGTCTGTTGCGGTGTGCAACCCGATCCCCAAATATATATATATATATATATATATATATATATATATATATATATATATATATATATATATATATATATCGACTTTTTAATAAATCTGTTACAGTGTGCAACCCGATCCTCCAATATACACTTTTAATAAGTCTTCCAACATGGACTTTTAATAAGTCTGTTGCGGCATGCAACCCGATCCTCCAATATGGACTTTTAATAAGTCTGTTGCGGCGTACAACCCGATCCTTCAATATATCCATTTCAATCAATTCTGTTGCGGCGTGCAACGCGCTCCTCCAACATATTCATTTACCCATTCTTATAGAAGAAATTTTTCCAATAAATACAACAATTAATATAAAATTATAAGACAACAAACATACAATAATTATGATTTAATTATGAAACAAACAATGACAAATAGCAAATTATTATGGAAATCAGGGAGAGAATAGGCAGTTAAATATTTAATATGCTAAATGTCAAATAACAATTAAGACACATAATTCAAATAGCATGTAATAATTAATGCAGGAATTCAAGAATTAATATTTGACAAAGAATAGGAGAGAAACAATTATTATATTAATTAATTCATGATTTAAAATGATTTATGATTTTTCAAGTAATTATGCAAACAAATAATTTGACGACGTATAGACACTCGTCACCTCGCCAATACATTGTGCACATGCATTTCACATAACAAATAGTTTAAGGGTTCTATTTCCTCAAGTCAAGGTTAACCACGACACTTACCTCGCTTTGCAAATTTCAATCAATTACTCGACCACAACTTTTCCTTTTAAATTTGTCTCCAAAAGCTTCAAATCTATTTACAAACAATTCGATATACTCAATACGAATCATAGGAATTAATTCCATAAGAATTTACTAATTTTCCGGATAAAAATCTAAAATTTATTTAAATATTCGACAGTAGGACCCACGTCTCTAATTTTCGACTCGTGAAATCCGAACACCCGTTCTGCTACGAGTTCAACCATACAAAAATTATCCAATTCCGATATCAAATGGACCTTCAAATCTTAAATTTTCGTTTTTGGAAGATTTTATAAAAATCTAATTTTTCTTCCCTAAATTCACGGATTCATGATGTAAATGAGTATGGAATCATGAAATATAATCAATATAGGATAAGGAACACTTATCCCAAGAATCATACTCTTAATCACCAATCATTACCCAAACTCGAAATTGAAGATTAGGGGTTAGAACCTTACCTCTTTGATGAAGAACTTGAGGGATTTCTTATTGGATTTCAAGGCTTGAACAAGAATTTGATGAACAAAATACTTCATCTACTTCCTCTCTCTATAACACTCTCACTTCTCTCTAAAAAACCTCAGATAATTCCTCCAAAATAAACCCCAAAGCCTATTTATCAAAATGGGGTTGGGTTATAAAAATAGAAAAATTAACCCTCCGAACTCAGTTATGTGGTCGCACAATGGACCGCACAATTGGTGTGCGGGTCGCACAATGATCACACAAATCGGTGCCCAGAATTGGGCTGTTCTGGACATTTTGCGACCAGTTTGCGGTCGCATAACCATTTTGCGATCGCATAATGGTCGCATAATTGGTCGTAGAATCGCATTTTGACAACCTTTGGTAATTTGGTCATGACCTCTTGTAGGAATGTCCAAATGAATAACGGTTTGAAGCGTTGGAAACGAGACACATAGACCTTTCATTTGATAGGTAATATACCATATAACTCTTCATATCAAGAGAGGTATGCTAGTTTGAAGTTAGGTCTTGTGAGAACTCACTTGAAACCTTAGTCTATTATGAAATTTCCAACTTCTACATTCGATGCCGAAACCTATCGAATCAAGTCTGATTGACCTCAAATTTTTCACACAAGTCATAAATGACATAACGGAGCTATAAAAATTTTCAGAACTAGATTCCGACTCCTATATCAAAAAGTCAACCCCGTAGTCAAACTTGGAAATCTTTAGCCTTTAAATTACTAGTTTCCGTTAAATGGTCATCACTTGAGTTAGGGACCTTCAAATTAAATTACTGGCATATGCCCAAGTCCCAAATAACGATACAGACCTACCGGAACTGTCAAAATACTAATACGGGTCCGTTTGCTCAAAATATTGAATAAAATCAACTCAGTTGAGTTTTAAGGCTCTAGTACATATTTTAATCCATTTTTCACATAAAAATATTTTGGAAAATTTTACGGATTTTGCACGCAAGTCAAGGAGTGAAAAATAGTTATTTTCGAGGTCTTAGAATTTCAAAATTAATTATTAGATTTAAAGATGACATTTTGGGTCATCACATTCTCCACCTCTAAAACAAACGTTCGTCCTCGAACGAAGTTAGAAAAAGTACCTGAGCTGGTGAATAAGTGTGGATATTTACTCTGCATGTCCGACTCGAACTCCCAGGTAGATGTCTCTACCAGCTGACCTCTCCAGTGCACTCGAACAGAAGGATAACTCTTATACCTCAATTGTCGGACCTGCCGGGCTAGAATAGCCACCGGCTCCTCCTCGTAAGTCAAATCTTTGTCTAATTGGACTGAGCTGAAATCTAACACATGGGACGATCACAATGATATTTCCGGAGCATAAAAACATGGAACACGGGATGAACCGATGATAAACTAGGTGGTAATGCAAGCCTGTAGGCTACTTCACCCACCCTTTCAAGAATTTCAAAGGGTCCAATATACCTAGCGCTCAACTTGCCCTTCTTTCCGAACCTCATTACACCTTTCATAGGTGAAACCTGGAGTAATATTCTTTCTCCAACCATGAATGCAATATCACGAACTTTACGGTCGGCATAACTCTTTTTCCTAGACTGAGCTGTGCGAAGTCGATCTTGAATAACCTTGACCTTATCCAAGGCATCCTGTACCAAATCGGTACCGAACAACCGAGCCTCTCCCGGTTCAAACCAGCCAACTGGCAAACGGCATCACCTTCCATATAATGCCTCATATGGAGCCATATGAATGCTCGACTGGTAGCTATTATTATAAGCAAACTCAGCAAGTGGCAAGAATTGATCCCAAGAACCTCCAAAGTCCATAACACAAGCGCGAAGCATATCTTCTAATATCTGAATGGTGCGCTCTGACTGTCCGTCTGTCTGTGGATGAAATATCATACTCAACTCAACCCGCGTGCCTAACTCACGCCGTACATCTCTCCAGAAGTGTGAGGTAAACTACGTACCTCGATCTGAAATAATCGACACGGGCACACCTTGAAGGCGGACAATCTAATGAATGTAAATTTCAGCTAACCTTTCTGAAGAATAGGTAACTGCCACTGGAATGAAATGTGCTGTCTTGGTCAACCTATCCACAATGACCCAAACTATATCAAATTTTCTCTGGGTCCGTGGGAGTCTAACAACAAAATCCATAGTGATACACTCCCATTTCCATTCAGGAATTTCTAACTTCTGAGGCAAACCACCAGGTCTCTGATGCTCGTACTTAACTTGCTGACAATTCAGACACCGAGCTACATATGCAACTATATCCTTTTTCATTCTCCTCCACCAATAATGTTGCCACAAATCTTGATACATTTTGGCGGTACCTGGATGAATAGAATACCTGAAACTGTGTGCCTCTTCAAGAATTAATTCACAAAGCCCATCCACATTAGGCACACAAATACGACCCTGCATTCGTAGAACTTCATCTTCCCCCACAGAAACCCGTTTGGCATCACCGTGTCGCACCGTGTCCTTAAGGACAAGTAAACGACGATCATCATACTGCCTCTCTATGATGCGCTCATATAAAGAAGACCGAGCTACTGTGCAAGCTAGAACCTGACTGGGCTCTGAAACATCTAACCTCATGAACTGGTTAGCTAAAGTCTGAACATCTGTAGCTAATGGCCTCTCACCAACCGGAATATACGCAAGACTGCCTATACTCACAACCTTTCTACTCAAAGCATCGGCCACCACATTGGCCTTTCCGGGGTGATACAAAATGGTGATATCATAGTCTTTTAACAACTCCAACCATCTTCTCTGCCTCAAATTAAGATCTTTTTATTTGAACAGGTACTGAAGGCTATGATGATCAGTAAATACCTCACACGAGACACCGTAGAGGTAATGCCTCCAAATCTTCAGCGCATGAACAATGGCTGCCAGTTCTAAGTCATGAACAGGAAAATTCTTCTCGTGAACTTTCAACTGCCGCGACGCATATGCAATCACCTTGCCATCTTGCATTAATACTACACCAAGCCTAATGTAAGAGGCATCACAATATACCATATACGATCCTGAACCTGTGGGTAATACCAACACTAGCGTCGTAGTCAAAGCAGTCTTGAGCTTCTGAAAGCTTAACTCACACTTGTCTGACCATCTGAATGGGACACCTTTCTGGGTCAGTCTGGTCAATGGGCTTGCTATAGATAAAAACCCTTCCACGAACCGACGATAATAACCTGCTAAACCCAGGAAACTCTGGATTTCTGTAACTAAAGTAGGTCTAGGCCAATTCTGAACAGCCTCAATCTTCTTAGGATCCACCTTTATGCCTTCTGCCGATACAACATGCCCCAAAAAGGCAACTGAGTCTAACCAAAACTCATATTTTGAAAATTTGGCATATAATTGATCATTCTTCAAAGTATGAAGCACACTCCGAAGATGCTGCTCATGCTCCTCTCGACTGCTGGAGTAAATCAATATATCATCAATGAATACAACCACAAAAGAATCCAAATAGGACTTGAACACCCGATTCATCAAATCCATAAATGTTGATGGGGCATTTGTCAACCCAAATGACATCACTAGGAATTCGTAATGCCCATACCGAGTCTGAAAAGCTGTCTTAGGGACATCAGATGCCCTAATCTTCAATTGATGGTAACCAGACCTCAAATCAATCTTCAAAAATACCTTGGCACCCTGAAGTTGATCAAATAAGTCATCAATTCTTGGCAGCGGATATTTGTTTTTGATAGTGGCCTTATTCAACTGCCGGTAATCTATACACACCCGCATAGAGCCATCTTTCTTCTTTACAAATAGTACTGGTGCACCCCAGGGCGAGATACTGGGTCTAATGAATCAACTCCGGTGGGGCCATACGGTATGGTGGGATAGAAATGGGCTTAGTGTCTGGAGCCAAATCAATACAGAAGTCAATATCTCTGTCAGGTGGCATTCCCGACAAATCTGCAAGAAATACTTCTGGAAATTCACGAAAAACTGGTACTGAGTCCATAGAAGGAACATCCACACTGGGATCGCGAATATAAGCCAAATAGACTAGACACCCTTTCTCGACCATACGCCGAGCTTTCATATAAGAAATAACATTGCTGGCAGAATGACCAGGAGTTCCTTTCCACTCTAACCTAGGTAACCCCGGCATGGCTAGGGTCACTGTCTTGGCATGACAATACAATATAGCATGATAAGGTGACAGTCAATCCATACCCAATAAGACATTAAAATCTACCATATCAAGAAGTAGAAGATCCACACTAGTCTTAAGACTACCAATAGTAACCACACACGAACGATTATGATCTACTACAATAGAGTCTCCCACCGGTGTAGATACACACACAGAAGCACTCAGAGAATCACAAGGCACAACCAAATATGAAGCAAAATAGGAGGACACATAAGAATAAGTAGATCCTGTATCAACTAGGACTGAAGCATCTCTATGGAAAACTAGAATAATACCTGTGATCACAGCATCAGATGACTCAGCCTCAGGTCTAGCTGGAAAAGCATAAAATCGGGGCTGAGCCCCACCACTCTGAACTGCGTCTCTAGGACAGCCTCTAACTGGCTGGCCTCCACCTCTAATGGCTTGACCTCCACCTCTAGCTGCCTGACCCCTACCTCTAGATGGCTGAGCAGGTGGTGAAGCAACCGGTGCCGGTATGATGGAACGAGAATCCTACCGGGATCTGTTACTCACCAACCTACGGCAATACCTCCTGATGTGACCAATGTTTCCACACTCATAACACACATCCTGATGCCGTGGCTGCTGAAGCTGAAGCTAACCCAAATGGGCTGGATAACCGCTGTAGTAACTTTGGAGTAGTGGTGCACTGATAAGAGCTGAATGTGCACTGAATGCTGGCTGCCCAAAGTAAGGCATAATAGGACTGTGACTCCCTGAAGCACCGGTAGATGCATGAAGTGCTGAATGAAATGGTCTGGGAGGATGATCCCTACCAAAATTACCCCTGCCTCCAGATGAGGCACCACTGAAACCACTGAACTGACAAGGCCTCTTATCAGACCTTTGTCCTCTCTCCTGTGCAAGAACCATCTCGATCCTCCTCGCGACATTAGCAGCCGCCAGAAATAAAATCTCACTTTCGGTCTCCTTAGCCATATGAAGCTTGATAGGGTGAGTGAGTCCCTCAATAAACCTCCTCACTCTCTCCCCCTCAGTAGGTAGTAAAAGGAGAGCATGACGGGCCAAATCCACAAAACGGGACTCATACCGGAGTAACAGTCATACTGCCCTGCTGTAGACGCTCAAATTGCTTGCGATATTCCTCTCTCAGTGTGATAGGAAGGAACTTCTCCAAAAATAGCTGAGAGAACTACTCCCAGGTAAGTGCAGGCGATCTAACTGGTCTGGTCAATGTATAATCTCTCCACCATCTCTTGGCGGAACCCGTCATCTGAAATACAGCAAAATCAACCCCATTGGTCTCAATTATACCCATGTTCCACAGTACCTCGTGGCAGCGTTCAAGATAATCTTGTGGGTCCTCAAAAGGTGCACCACTAAAGTTAACTGAAAAGATCTTAGTAAACTTATCCAGTCTCAATAAGGCCTCAAAAGACATGGCAGGCCTATCACCGGTCTGTGCCGCAACAACTGGCTGAATTACCCGGAGCATGATTCTGGAGAGCCATCTACTCCGGAGCGGGAGTAGTAGGAGTTTGTGCTCCTCTCCCAGCCTGTGAGACGGCTAGTGCCACTGGAAATGTACCATTCTGGGCCACACCCTCCATAAGACTTACCAAGCGGACTAGAGCATCCTGAAGTACTGGAGTGGCTATGAATCCTTCCGGGACCTGAACTGGTCCAACTGGTACATTCTGAACTGGAACCTCCTCCTGAAGGTCCACCTGAGGTTCTTCAACAGGTGCAGCTGCTCGAGCTCTGGACTGAGCTCTACCTCAGCCTCTAGCACGACCTCGGCCTCGACCTCTACCCCTGGCCATAGTTGCCACCGGGGGTTCTAGTCCCTGTCCATTGGTATAGGTATTACGTGTTCTCACTATCTACGAGAGAATAAGAGTAAAATGGTTCAATCATCGATGATAGAATAAAATCGCGCTACATAATAAGAAAGAAGTGATATTGTTCCTAAACTTCATAGCCTCTAAGAGATAAGTACAGACGTCTCCGTACCGATCCTTCAGACTCTACTAAGCTTGCTCGTGACTCGTGAGACCTATGTAACCTAGTGCTCTGATACCAACTGTCACGACCTGAAATTCCCACCTACGGACCATGATGGCGCCTAACATTTCACTTGCTAGGCATGCCAACGTTAGAATAATATTAGCTATTTTTAAATAATTTTTAAATTTATTAATAACAAAGAAATAAATGCTGAAGTAAGGTCTGAAATATAGTGAATAATCCATAAAAACAACGGTGTCTAAATACCATCCCAGAATTGGTGTCACAAGTGCACGAGCTTCTAGAATAAGGGCCTAAATAAAATAAAGTTGTCTAGAAATAAACACACAACTAAAGTAAAGTAGACAAGGACTTCATAACTGCGAATGTCATGCAGTTATACCTCAAGTCTCCTCTGAGTAGCTGAAATCCTAGCAAGTCTATGGTACGCCGCTGGGACCAACTCTGATATCTGCACAAGAAGTGCAGAGTGTAGTATCAATATAACTGACCCCATGTACTAGTAAGTGCTGAGCCTAACCTCGACGAAGTAGTGACGAGGCTAAGGCGAGTCACTTACATTAACCTGCACGCAATATTAGTAACAACAACAAATAATAGAAATAATCAGGTAACTCATTTATAATAATTGAAGCCAACTCAGCAGTCATAACCAATTATCATTTCCATCAATTTCTGTTGCAGTGTGCAACCCGCTCTCATAATATATTCACATTCAATTCTATTGCGGCGTGCAACCCGCTCCTCCAATATATTCAGTTTAATCAAGTCTGTTGCAGCGTGCAACCCGATCCCCCTATATATATATATATATATCAACTTTTTAATAAATCTGTTGCGGCGTGTAACCCGATCCTCCAATATGAACTTTTAATAAGTCTGTTGCGGCGTGCAACCCGATCCTCCAATATGGATTTTTAATAAGTTTGTTGCGGCGTGCAACCCGATCCTCCAATATATCCATTTCAATCAATTCTGTTGCGGTGTGCAACCCGATCCTCCAACATATTCATTTACCAATTCTTATATAAGAAATTTCCCCAATAAATACAACAAATAATATAAAATTATAAGACAACAAGCACACAATAATTATGATTTAATTATGAAACAAACAATGACAAATATCAAATTATTATGGAAATCAGGGAGAAAATAGGCAGTTAAATATTTAATATGATAAATGTCAAATAACAATTAAGACACATAATTCAAATAGCATGTAACAATTAATGTAGGAATTCAAGAATTAATATTTGACAAAGAATAGGAGAGAAACAATTATTATAATAATTAATTTATGATTTAAAACGATTTATGATTTTTCAAGAAATTATGCAAACAATTAATTTGACAACGTATAGACACTCGTCACCTCTCCTATACGTCGTTCACATGCATTTCACATAACAAATAGTTTAAGGGTTCTATTCCCTCAAGTCAAGGTTAACCACGGCACTTACCTCGCTTTGCAAATTCCAATCAATTACTCGACCACAACTCTTTCTTTTAAATTTGTCTGCAAAAGCTTCAAATCTATTCACAAACAATTCGATATACTCAATACGAATCATAGGAATTAATTCCATATGAATTACTAATTTTTCAGATAAAAGTCCAAAATTCATTTAAATATTCGATAGTGGGACCCACGTCTCAAATCTCAAAAAAACTCATGAAATCTGAACACCCGTTCTGCTACGAGTTCAACCATACAAAAATTATCCAATTCCGATATCAAATGGACTTTCAAATCTTAAATTTTCGTTTTTGGAAGATTTTATAAAAATCTGATTTTTCTTCCCTAAATTCACAGATTCATTATGTAAATGAGTATGGAATCATGAAATATAATCAATATAGGATAAGAAACACTTACCCCAAGAATCCTACTCTTAATCACCCATCATTACCCAAACTCGAAATTGAAGATTAGGGGTTAGAACCTTACCTCTTTGATGAAGAACTTGAGGGATATCTTGTTGGATTTCAAGGCTTAAACAAGAATTTGATGAACAAAACACTTTATCTACTTCCTCTCTCTAGAACACTCTCACTTCTCTCTAAAAAACCTCAGATAATTGCTCCAACATAAACCCCAAAGCCTATTTATCAAAATGGGGTCGGGTTATGATGTCACGGCCCAAAAACCTAATCTGTCGTAATGGCGCCTATCGTGGAACTAGGAAAGCTGGCTCATTTCCAAACAAACCGATATTTTTATTTCAATGATAATTTCAATACTATTTAACATAAAACCTTCATTTAAGGAGTTCAAATCAAAGAAAACACAAGTGCGGAAAAGAAAAGCCTGACATCGGGGTGTCACTAGTCATGAGCATCTACTACAATCTGTCTAACAATATCAAGGCTAACTCAGCCTGGAAAATAGCTAAATACAACTAGAGGAAGATAAGAGGGAGAAGAGCAGGGGCTGCGATCGCCAAACAATTACCTTGCTATCTCTAAGAAAATCTGCAACCAGAACACTCAATAACTGCTATCGTGTCCAGCTACACCTGAATCTGCACACAAGGTGCAGGGAGTAACGTGAGTGCACCAACTCAGTAAATAACAACAATAAATAAAGACTGAGCAGTAGTGACGAGCAATAAAGCATATAACGTTCATATCATGAAATCTCAGTAAAATACCACATGCCTTTAAAATCAGGATTTGAATCAAAACATCTCGTTTAAACCCAGTTCCAGTAAAAATTATTTAAAGATATTTTTCAACAGTTATCAAACAGAGGAAAAATGCAAAGGTGAGCAAAAAAATGATGAAATCATAAACAGCCCCTCGGGCAAAACATCACTCATATACAGCCCCTCGGGCAAACCTCACAGTCACTCTTGCCACTCGGGCATACCTCACAATCACTCTTGCCACTCGGGCATACCTCACAATCACTCTTGCCATTCGGGCATACCTCACAATCACTCATGCCTCCCAGTCACTCAGCACTCGGCACTCATACTAAGTAGGTGCCTGTGCTCACTGGGGGTGTGTACAGACTCCGGAGGGGCTACTTCAGACCAAGTGCTATAATCTGCATGGACAACTCACATGCCATAATAATAAAGTATGCTGCAGGCGGGCAGCCCCGATCCACACTCATCCTCACAAATCAGGCCCTCGGCCTCACTCAATCATAAACCTTTCAAACCACTCGGGCATTTCAGTAAAACAGGGCATTCGGCCCAAAATATTTATATGCATCAAAATAGAGTCATAAAACTTAGTTATGCGGTAAACAAGTATAACATGACTGAGTATGGATTTTCAATCGAAAACAATGAGAGGATGGTAAGAAACAGCCCCTAAGGGTCCAAACAACATTGGCGCAAGGCCCAAATGTGGCATTCAGCCCAATTTACAGAAATTCTTTCTAAAACATATAAGTATCATATAATTTCAACAAAATATGCAACTTTACAGTTGCTACGGGACGGACCAAGTCACAAATCCCCAACGGTGCACACCCACACACCCGTCACCTAGCATGTGCGTTACCTCAAAATAGTAGAATGATACAAAATTCGGGATTTCGTACCCTCAGAACTAGATTTACAATCGTTACTTACCTCAAACCGGTCAAATCTCTACCCTGCAATGCTCTTTCCTCTGGACGCGGCCTCCAAATGCTCCAAATCTATTTACAATCAGTACAATACCATCAATATACGCTAATGGAATGAATTCCACAAGAAAAACTATCAAATTAGACCAAAATCCGAAATTGGCTCAAACCCGGCCCCCGGGCCCACATCTCGAAATCCTACAAAATTTACAAAACTAGAAAGCTCATTCACTCACGAGTCTAACCATACCAAATTTATCAAAATCCGACATCGTTTGGTCCCTCAAATCCTTAAATTACTTTCCAAAATTTCCAAGCCCTAACCCCTCATTTTCACTAATTACCATGATTAAATAACGGAAAATCACCATATATACAAGTATTAGGGATCAATTAACTTACCTCAACGGAACCCCCTTGATTCCCTCTTCAAATCTCTTCCAAAAGCTCCAAAAACTGAATAGAAATGGTGAAGAATGCACCAAAATCGCGAAAGGTTCTATTTATGGTTTCTGCCCAGGTTTTTCGCACCTGCAGCCATTTCTCGCACCCGCGCGACTGCACATGCGGTCCAAGGAGCCGCACCTACGCAACTCACTTAATCACCCAGCTTCCGCACCTGCGGACACCTTCCTCGCACTTGTGGACTCGCATCTGCGGTCCCAGGTGTGCATCTGCGAAACCAGCCCAAACTCCTCATCTCCGCATCTGCGCTCAAGGCCTCGCACCTGCGAGCTAGCAGATGCGGCCAATTCTTCGCACCTGCATTCCCAGTCTTGGCCCAGCGTCTCCCATACCTGCACACTCCCCACGCGCACCAGCGGCCTCGCACCTGCGACCCTTTCTTCCGCAGGTGCGGAAATAGTAGAAGCAACAGCTCCAGCTGCAAAGTCCAACTTCGACAAATCCGTTAACCACCCGGAATCACCTCGAGGCCCTCGGGACCTCAACCAAAAATACCAACAAGTCATATATCAACATACCAACTTAGTCGAACCTTCGAATCACTCAAAACAACATCAAATCATCAAATTACCCTCGGATTCAAGCCTAAGAACTTCTAAATTTTCCAAATTCGGCAACCGATGCCGAAACCAACCAAACCACGTCCGAATGACCTTAAATTTTGCACACACGTCACAAATGATACTACGAACCTACTCCAACTTCCAGAATTCCATTCCGACCCCGATATCAAATTTTTCACTACCGACCGAAATCGCCAAATTTTCAATTTCGCCATTTCAAGCTTTATTTTACCACGGACTTCCAAATTACATTCCAGTCGCGCTCCTAAGTCCAAAATCACCTAACAAAGCTAATGGAACTATCAGAATTCCAATCCGAGGTCAAATGCTAAAGAGTCAAATTTTGGTCAACTTTCCCAATTTAAAGCTTCAACAATGAAATTCTTTCCTCCAATTCGATTCCGAAATACCTGCAACCCAAAATCGACGATTCACACAAGTCAAAGTACATCATACAGAGCTACTCATGCCCTCAAACAACCGAGCGAAATGCAAATGTTCAAAACGACCGGTCGGGTCGTTACATATGAAAATAGGAAAATTGACACTCCGAACTCAGTTATGCGGTCGCACAATGGACCGCACAATTGGTGTGCGGGTCACACAATGATCGCACAAATCGGTGCCCTAGAATTGGGCTGTTTTGGACCAGTTTGCGGTCGCATAACCATTTTGCGATCGCATAATGGTCGCATAATTGGTCGCAGAATTGCATTCTGTTAGCCTTTGGTAATTTGGTCATAACTTCTTGTAGGAATGTCCAAATGATGAACGGTATGAAGCATTGGAAACTAGACACATAGACCTTTCCTTTGACAGGTAATACACCATATAACTCTTCATATTAGAGAGGTATACTCATTTTGAAGTTAGGTCTTGTGAAAACTCACTTGAAACCTTAGTCTATTATGAAATTTCCAACTTCTATATTCGATGCCGAAACCTATCGAATTAAGTCCAATCGACCTCAAATTTTGTACATAAGTCATAAATGACATAACAAAGCTATAAAAATTTTCGGAACTGGATTTCGACTCCGATATCAAAAAGTCAACCCCGTGGTCAAACTTGGAAATCTTGAGCCTTTAAATTACTAGTTTCCTTTAAATGGTCATAACTTGAGCTAGGGACCTTCAAATTAAATTACGGGCATACGCCCAAGTCCCAAATCACGATACGGATCTACCAAAACCGTCAAAATACTGATCTGGGTCTGTTTGCTCAAAATGTTGACCAAAGTTAACTCAACTGAGTTTTAAGGCTCTAGTTCACATTTTAATCCATTTTTCACATAAAAACATTCCGAAAAATTTTTCATACTTTTCACGCAAGTCGAGGAGTGACAAATAGTGCTTTTTGAGGTCTTAAAATACAGAATTAATTATTAGATTTAAAGATGACATTTTGGGTCATCACAATATTCCATTTTGGCCCAAACCTTTGGCACCAATATGTATACATTGTCATAGTCAAGCGGCAATAGGCAGGACAGGTATCGCTATGTATAACGGAAAATCTCGTCACATACGATGGAGATACAATAACGTTAGACAACTACTCTCTAGTGGTGTTATCACTATTGACTACATAAAGTCAAGAGATAACGTGTCGGATACACTTATAAAAGGCCTATCTAGAGAGACAGTTGAAAGATCATCAAAGGGAATGGGGTTAAGGTCTAGGACAAGTCATAATGGCGGAAACTCTACCTAGCAGACTGGAGATCCCAAGAGCTAAGTTCAAAGAGATCAAACAAAGTTATGAATGACGGTTCAACATTGTCAAATAACTCAACCCATTCTCGTGATGAAGACAATTTTTAGAATCGAGGTAAAGCATTAAGGCTATTTGATGAGTCAATAAAGCTTAAAGATTTTTAATGATTTTCTAAGTCTGGCAGGATATGACCAGATAGTGTGTCTATAAGAATTACACGTGTAGAAATCGCCTATGTGAGTGTGAAGTATGAGACGCTTCAAAGGGAATGAAAGTAAAAGCCCATTCTCTAAGCACTCATGAAACCAGGCAGTGTTCATGGCTGAAACGAACACAACCGTGAGAACCATAGATGGTTAAGGGTTGATTGTGTGACTTATATTGTCTAGGCATACAACAAAGCTCAACGGTTCAAATATATCAAATCTACCGATTGACCGAGTATATCCGATATACGTTCACTACGAAAAGTTCAAAGAGAAACCTATTTATCCAGATGCAATTAATCCTTGCATGTAAATCATAGACTCGTCTGTGCATTCCTTTGTCTTATAGCCATTCCGCATTCATGTGGGGGATTATTGGGATTAAAGATTGGTGAATGGAAAATGGAGGAAAGAAACTGGAGGAAAAGTGAGCTCCCTTTTTGCTTTGAAAAGAGCAAAGTGTCCCTCATTGGTGGTGGAAAGAAAAATAAATGTGCTTATATTAAGAAAGCACCTCTCTTGGTGTTAAATGGATTGGAAAGAAAGTAAGCCTCGCGTCGTCGACATCACTCGCTCGGCTCGGCTTCGCCTTCGGATTCGGATTCGGTCAAAGATTGATTGATTAATCTTTTTGGACAAAGATTCTTTCAATTATTTAATTAATTAACGAAAATTCAACTCGGAATAACCCAGGACCCGCGACGCGACCCGATACGGTCCGTTTTCTTTCTCGAATTATTTTAAATCCATTTTATATTTTCCCACAATATTTCAAACAAGAAATATTCCACCCGTTCCAACAGCTATGGCTGTTTCTGAAAGGTTGCAAACCTTTTCAGAAACAGTGCCAAAAAGTCTATAAATATGCTTTGAATCTCAGAATCTTTCCTTACGAAATTTTCTGTTCTTCTTCTTCTTCTTCTGCACGAAATTTCCAGTGTGTTTTACAACCTTCGAGTGGTTCGCTGTTTCATCGGCATTTTTAGTACCAATACTCTGGTGAGTTAAATCGTTCTATCTTGGGAGGATAATATTCCAGTACCTCGGGTACTTGAGGGAAGTAATTTTCTTAAGGGCACACTGTGCATTCAATGGGGCTCAATTTTTTCCAAAATTATTTTTTCAGAAATTATTACGACATTCTGTTGTTGCTAACTTTTTGTTTTTCTTGTTTTAGAAAGTTTACTATTTCATTATTTATTATAGTAATACATATTGACTAACAGTTGGAAGAATAGTTTGTTATACATTGTTCGAAAGCATGTGGGACAGTGGTGAAAGGCCACTTTTGTTACCTTTTAAGTCCTTGTCCTTTTATGTGTTTAAAGTAGAACACATACTCTTATAAGTGGCTTTTGTTACCTTTTAAGTCCTTGTCCTTTTATGTGTTTAAAGTAGAACATATACTCTTTTATGTGTGCAAATACATACATATTGTTATGAAATAAAAGCAATTTAGTAAAACATGAACAAGAACAAGTTATGAAATAAAAGAAATTTAGTAAAACATGAACAAGAAATAGAGATAGGGAGAAGGAAGAGTATTTCTTCTTCAATTGTGTGTATTTTCCTATCTATTACAAGGCCTTTATATAGGCATGAAAAGTGAAGAAAAATATGTCATTGAATATGTCATTAAGCATAAAAATATGTCATTGAATATGTCATTAAGCATTTGAGAAGATCATGGAGGAAGAGTAGACATCCACCATAATTTAATTTCTCTTATAATACTCCCCCTTAGATATCCATAGATAATGTGCCTCGTTAAAACCTTATTAGGAAAAAACCCTATTGGAAAAAACATCCTAGTGAAGGAAAAAGAGTACACATGTTTAGAAATACGTCTTTTGGTTGCCTCGTTAAAAACATTGTAAGGAAAACCATGTGGGACAAAACCTTGTAAGGGAAAAAGAGTACAACACGTATTAACTCCCCCTGATGAGAGCATCAATTCACATCCTTGAGCCTTCGCATCCCAATCTTGTACACTAGTTTCTTGAAAGTTGACGTCGGTAGAGATTTGGTGAACAAATCAGCTATATTATCGCTTGAACGGATCTGCTGCACATTGATATCACCATTCCTTTGAAGATAATGCGTGAAAAATAACTCTGGTGAAATTTGCTTTGTCCTATCCCCTCTTATGAATCCTCCCTTCAATTGGGCTATGCATGCTGCATTGTCTTCATATAAAATTGTGGGTAGTTCGTCATACTTCTTTGTCTCTAATAAGGTGTATTATAGACCTCAGCCATACACATTCTCGACTTGCTTCATGAATAGCAATTATCTCAACATGATTAGATGACGTAGCCATGATTGATTGCTTAGTCGATCGCCAAGATATGGCAGTGCCTCCATATGTAAACATATAGCCTGTTTGAGATCGAGCCTTGTGTGGGTCAGATAAATACCAAGCATCAGCATAACCAACAAGATCAGAACTGAAATCATTGCCATAAAATAATCCCATATCGGTAGTCCCTTTTAGATACCGCAATATATGTTTGATTCCATTTCAATGTCTCCTTGTAGGAGCAGAGCTATATCTTGTTAAGACATTAACTAAAAAAGTTATGTCAAACCTTGTAATGTTAGAAAGATATATTAGTGCACCAATTGCACTAAGATATGGTACTTCGGGACCAAGAAGCTCTTCATTATTTTCATGAGGTCGGAATGGATGTGCTTTATCCATATAGAATCGCTTTAAAATCTTTTTAGTGTATGCTGATTAATGAACAAAAATTTCATCTTTCATATACTCAATTTGTAGACCAAGACAAAATTTTGTCTTTCCAAGATCTTTCATTTCAAATTCTTTCTTTAAATAGTCTACTGCTTTAGGAAGCTCCCTAGGAGTTCCAATGATATTTAAATCATCAACATACACGGTGATTATAACAAATTTAGATTCATATCTTTTTATAAATACACAAGGACAAATTGAATCATTCTTGTTCCCTTCTTTCAACAGGTACTTACTCAGGCGATTATACCACATGCGCCCTGATTGTTTCAATCCATATAAGGATTTTTGAGCTTTATTTAATAAATTTCTTGGAAACCTTAATATGTATCAGAACAATTTAAATCCTTCAATGATTTCCATTATACGCATATCACGTTTTTCTTGTATTGCCAGATTAAAACCTGAAATGGCGACATCCACCATAGGAGAATATGTCTCTATATAATCAACGCCAGGATATTTACAAATCTTCTTGTGACACAAGTCGTCTTTGTGTCTATCGACTTGACCTTTTTTTTGCACAAGAACACATTTATACCTCCACTGGCTTTATACTTTCAGGTGTTGGGACTATCCGTCCAACTTCATATTTTTCAGGTGAAATCAATTTTCATTGCGTATTTTTCATTTGGCCAAACTGTCCAAATTTCATGACAGATTTGAGCTCAAGATCCTCGTCAATATTAATAATATTGAGCGCTACATTATATTAATAATATCATCGACGATCATTTTATATCAGTTCCACTATTACCCAATAAAGACATAACTTATTGAGATCTTTTTATCTTATTATTTTCAGGTACCTGAGCCTCTCACATGAGGTCTTATGAAGTGTTATGTCGTGGTGCTCTTTTGGAGCACTTGCCTCCTTATTATGACCATCTTGAACATTTTCTCCTCTCCTTCTTCAAGGAGTTTTATCTTTGGAACCGATTAGTCTATTATGCTTCATGCATGTAATAGACTCTATTTATTATGAACTTTATTTTATTTGGAGCATTAGCAGCTGAATATGACATTTAGCTTTGGGTCAGCAAATACGCCTGGCAATATTTTGCAAATGAATTATCACTTGAACTTCAAGTTCACATTTTCTCGTACGAGGATCTAGATGTACTCATAATAATTCATTACATGCATTACTTTTTCAGCTGCCCATTTTCTCCCCTATTTTTGGGATCACCAACACATATCCCTAGCTTTATTTGGGGATCCATCTTTGTATATTATGGTGGAACAATTAAATCATATAGCATATTCATATTTCTAGATGGAAATTATTTGGTTCCTGACCCTGAACCGATTGTGATAGGGAGAACTTATCATAACTTGGCTAGATGCGTACAAGTGTTGTTGTATATTAAATAATACATCACATACCAAATTGTATTTTGGCAGTTTTGTTCTCATAACTAATGGTTTAGATATAATTGGAAGCATATAATTTCTGCTAAACCAACTTGGATTTAAACCAGTATTATCAAGATAAATCATCATAATTTATATTCTGGAACTGTGCTTTAATAATTTGAGCAATCAATCTTGCAAAAGCCAAACTGCAAGTTGATAACAAATGCACATGTTATCATGGAATAGATGCATCTATTAAAATCATATAATAGTAAACGGTCCACATGGAAGGTGACTGGGCCCATATATTTATCACCTTTTATTCGTTCGAGAAATTAAGGGATTCAATCCCAACCTTAACTGGTATATCATGAGAATAAGCAGCACAATTGTTGAAGAATCTTATATTTCTTCAATATATGCCAATGTAATTTTTAATTAATTTTTCACATCATAATTGAACCGAGATGGTCAACCGGTCATGCCAACTAATATTTATTTCAGTAAACCTCTAGTTTACTGTGGCTTGTGATTGCATCATCATGCTTATACTTGTGTAGTACAAATAGAAGAAAAGTCAGGTAAACTTTCATATTTACCCGGTATGATTATAGTTATATAAAGATATTCAATCTTCTTTTCATTTATAGTCTCAATATGCCAACCACTTTGGCTAATATATTTGTAAATCAAAATGTTTCTTTTGAGACTTACTACAATATTAATGTCATGAACAATTTGATTCATCCTGGTAGTAACAAATTAGTTCTTTCAGAGCTTTTAACTACTTTTGTACTACAAGATCTTTTGTCACACCATCCATATATTGAATGTCTCATTCACAAAGAGAATCATATCATAATAATTATCATGTTCAAAATCATCATAAGCAAAATAATTTCTTGCTTTAATTTTGCTTTTAATAACTTTCATAAGGCATGAAAAAATATTTTTGGCGTATCACCTGTATGCGACCAATGATATATTCATGTAACTACACCGTAATATTCATTATCTTTCTTTGTCTCAAACTTCCCTTAGAGGTGAGTTGTGATATGTATCCAATCATGCATTGCACGTCTTTATTCATTACTTTTATTACATACTGCTACATTCACCTTCAGGAATGAGTCTGCATTCTCAATGCTTATCACAAGTCACATTCTCTTAAAAAAAATGGAGTCTAATTATTGTGACATGCTTTATAAAATTTTCATACCATTTTGATGGTAAATATTTCCTTCACCTTTTTGAAGGATTACATCGAGAACCCTTATTGTTCTCCTTTTATAGTTATCATAATGAAGACAAATTATTATTTCGTCCCTTGCCATGTCTTCGTGCATTCATACAGTCATGAAAAATTATTTTGTCGTTTTTCAAACTTATCATATATTGTTGCCACATTCGCTTCACTGAATGGAGCATATCAAGCAGGGCGGGCTTCATGATTCTTTCATTGATACTGTGCATTGTGATTCAAATCCAATGCCTTACCCATATAAAGGCATGTTAGGCAAAATGTGTTGGGACTCAAACCCAACTCTTATCATTATAGTACACCAGAACTTAAATATGTCTTAACTAGTTGCATAATAGGCCAAAGTACAAGATTAAATTATCAATCTTGTGGTGAGAAACATAAACAAAATTAGTTATAATAAGATTTAAAAATATAACCACTTTTTAAAGTTGTAGGACGAAAATGTTTCATTGCTTCTAAGTGTTATCACTTTTAGATTTACGTGAATTCAAATAGAAGTGCATTCAAATAAATACTAGATAATCTATTAGAACACTTACCAATTTTGTAAACGATAAACCAAATCAATAAAGTAAGAATAAAGACTAGGACTTGGAAGCATATATATAATTCCTGTAGTACTTCCAGTATATACATATGCGATCCAATTCACATCATAATATATGGATTATAGATGATAGTCAAAGGCTAAGATTGGCTGTAAATCAGAATATCTATTATGCTTACAACTATCCTGCCACAATATTATATTTATTTATGCATGCATTTAACCAATTATGAAAGAATAGTACCGGTTTAGTTCTATTCATTAAATATTATTATAGTAACATTTATCTTAGTGTGAAAAGGGTAAAGCACACATATATGTAAGCACTATTCAGCTCGTTAAATATGTTAAAGAATTGAGTAGAGAGTACTTGTTTCAAAACTTAATTACAAAATATATATTCATGCATTTTGATTTGGTTCATGAATAGATCCCTTGAAGGATAGCCAAACGATAACTAAAAATTCATATCAGACGTCAAGAAAGAATAAGAAAAAACTATACTTGCCAATGCAGGGCTCGCACACTTTCAAGCTATAACAAAATGAAAATACAATACTGAAAGCTTATTGTGAGTTATCATGGCAAAATAGAAAATTTTTGAGATTAGTGGAAGATAAAAATAAAAATATGAATAAGCTAGAAAGATAAAAACTTATCTTGTATTAGTATCCAACCCATTGGCTTCTATCTTTATTTTGTTTGATAGCCACATAATTGTTGGTATAAGGATAGCAAACACAAAGCACAGTCTATGCCTATATGGAGGTGTACGAAAATGGGAGCACAATCGTACTGATAACATGTTATGAAATAAAAGCAATTTAGTAAAACATGAACAAGAACAAGTTATGAAATAAAAGCAATTTAGTAAAACATGAACAAGAAATAGAGATAGGGAGAAGGAATAGTATTTCTTCTTCAATTGTGTGTATTTTCCTATCTATTACAAGGCCTTTATATAGGCATGAAAAGTGAAGAAAAATATGTCATTGAATATGTCATTAAGTATAAAAATATGTCATTGAATATGTCATTAAGCATTTGAGAAGATTATGGAGGAAGAGTAGACATCCACCATAATTTGATTTCTCTTATAATACATACATATATATATATATATATATATATATATATATATATATATATATATAAAATATCAAAAACCCTTCCACTTCTTAAAATAAATGATTTATATTTTATTATTTTTATAATTAAAATTTATTTTATTTGAATTTTAAATTTTAACTATATTTGAATAAACAGATGCGTCTGTTTGTGAAAGAACATACTGGTTGTTCTATAGATAGAAGTACTTCCAACAAAGTGAATATGGAAAAATCTGCAAGTATGTTATTGACTTGTTGTATCCTGAAAAAGATTGTTTATATTTCCTCAATTTGTATACGGGCAATATCTTCTTTAAGGAAAGTCGTTATCTCGCTTCAAGCTTTCTTCAATTTCCTTTTCAATTATTATTTTTCTAACACCTGCCCCTCATTGCCATACCTACTTCTGTAAAAGCAACATGGAAGACTAATTTCTAAATGTATATTAGATAGTAAAAGGAAGCAAAATGGACTATTCATGAATATTTACTATAAAAAATAGGATATGGAAGTGAACATACCTCCAAAACCTGCTGTTCTTTTCAAGCCATTCTCATGCACAAAAAGCAAAGCACATATGATTATTCAAACTGCGACAAGCAAGGGAAGAAAAAGGTTATCAAATTTAATGGCAATCGAAAGACGACTTTCCAATTATACTTATCATGTGACTACTGGCACAACATTTATACATAATAAGCAAGCATTTAGTTTAACTTTTTCTACTTTCTGCACTTTTTCAAGTCACTACTGAATCCCCTTGCTTTAGAATATTGGTTCAAGTCAACAAATCTATTATTAGAACTCTATATCTTTGTACTTAGCTATTCAGTTATATAATATTTCTATAAGTGTCAATTTCTGGAATTAGCTTTTCATCTCGTTGCTTTATCATATAGGATAGTAAAACAATAAAGCAACTAATTAATGATGCCTAAATCAATCTAAAGCCTAAAGTCAATACACAACTTCTCTTATCGTATTCACTGTAAAATAGAACCATATATATAATCTTCTTTATTTCTCACATTTGCAAAATCTTCTTGATTCATAGTATAGTAATGTTTGATGATAGATTCATTTAAACTGCAAACTATCATTCATCAACAGATGTCAGTAGACCTATAGTAACATCACTTAACATATGATCGATTAAATAATGGGATTATAACACGGAAGTTAAATAATGAGGACAAGGCTTTAATTTATATTAGGGTTTACTTCATCTCAATTTATTATTATTTTGTCTATTTTTATTTGCAAAAGGGAAAACAGGGCTGTGAAGGTAAAGGAGCTAGAAAGTACTCCTCGCTTCTAGTTCAGTTCATGTAAAATTATTTCCTTTCTAGTACGTTTAGACAAAAGTATGATTTATTTTTAAATTTGGAAATGACTTTGTAAACTTTCATTCTATCCGTAATGAGAAATTCTTTTAGCCGCGCAAATGTTATGAATCTTTAAAATTATAAAATTCAAAACTCTTATATACACAATTGTTATGACATTGTTAAGAACGTAAGCTCTAAAAAAATTATTTCTTAAATTTCAAGTCCAATCGAATAAGTTCACAAAATTGATAAGGAGAGAGTATGATTTAAAAATATTTTTTCACAAGGACAAGAAAAAACCCTCGCAAATAATTTTTCCGAGACGTCCCAAAAAATATTCCTTTTAACATATATGTCCTAACTCAAAAATTGAAATTCTTGACTTAATTAAAGAAAAACAGTCTAGAATTGGCAATGGAACTTAATTAAAACAATATTATTTGAGAAGCTAAACAAAACGAAAGTTAAAGAGTAACTTAAATTATCACATGGGAGCCCGACTGTAATGACCCGGTCAGTCGTTTTGAGTATTAGAGACCCGTTCCCCCATTTACTGCTCAATTCCTGCTTTAGAGTTATTATGTGATGTCACGACCCAAAATCTGACCTGTCGTGATGGCGCCTATCTCAATTCTAGGCAAGCCGATAGCATCAATAACCCCCGATTTCCTTTAAGTTTGAAAATAAAAATATAATATTTAAATATAATACAAAATCCCATAAATACTGATACAATCACTCCCCGAAACCTGGTGTCACTGAGTACATGAGCATCTATACATTACAAGTCAGGAAAAAATTTGGTCTTTAATAATAATCTGAGACCAAATAGAATAACAAAAGGATAGGGAAGGAGAGACAAGGTCTGCGAAACATGGCAGCTACCTTTGAATCTCCGAAAAAATCGACTGTGCGAAAGAATCAACACCTGCTATATCCGGGAACACCTGAATCTGCACACGAAGTGCAGGGTGTACTATGAGTACAATCAACTCAGGAAGTAACAATAATAAATAAAGAACTGAAAGTAATGTCGATCTTCTCAGTTAAGTCCAAATACAATACCTTCCAATATAAAAGAGTAGGCATGCTCTCAAGTTCAACATTTAAGATTTCACTGAAATTTCATATCAAGTTTGACCGAAACAAAAAATAATATATTTTTCGAAATTTCCAAAATAGTGATATATGAATGCTGAAATGCAGCAAATAATGAAATCAATACATCCTCTTAGAGTAACAGTCACTCCGTCCTCCCATTCACTCCAACCTCACAGTCACTCTTTCCTCATAGCCAATCTTTCCTCGCAGTCACTCTTTCCTCACAGTCACTTATTCCTCACAGTCACTCATCACTCGACACTCACACTCAGTAGGTACCTGTGCTCACTGGGGGTGTGTACAGACTCCGGAGGGGCTCCTTTAGCCCAAGCGCTATATCAAGTCAATCATGGCATATAACAATGAAACATGTTGCGACGTGCAGCCCATTCCCATATATATCCTCACAATTAGGCCCTCGGCCTCACTTAGTCATCAACCTCTCCAGTCTCTCGGGCTCAAGATGTCATGAATATCAGCCCAAAATGATAATATGATGCATCAATAAATAGTAACAGAGACTGAGATATGATATAAAATGAATGAACATGACTGAGTGTGAAATTTTAATTTGAACATATAATTCAACCACAGAAATGACCCCAATGGGTACCAACAATAACAGCATATGTCTAAGCATGATTCGTAATACGAGTCTCAGCTCAATTTTCTCTAACACGTAGAGAATGTACGGATATCAACAGATTATTGAACTAGATAGTTCCATGGAATTTGACCAAGTCACCATTCCTACGGTGCACGCCCACATGCCCGTCACCTAGCATGTGTGTCACCTCAAAGTAAATCACATAACATATAATCCGGGTTTCATATCCTCAGGACCAAATTTAGAACTGTTACTTACCTCAAAGCGTGTAATTCTTTATTTCGCTATGCCCTTACCCCGAGAATTGGTCTCTGAAAGCCTCGTATGTAGCCAAAATTAATTCGATTCATTCAATACCAATTATTATAATTAATTCCATAAGAAAATACTAATTTTCCAATAAAAATCCGAAATTCATTCAAAAATCGCCCGTGGGGCCCACATCTCGGAACCCGACAAAATTTACAAAATATGAACGCCCATCCAACCACGAGTCCAGCCATACAAATTTTACCAAATTCCAACATCAACTCAACCCTCAAATCTTCAATTAAAGTCATTGAAGTTTTTATCATTTTCAACCCAATCTTTACCCATTTGAGAACTCAACAATCTTTTCATAAACCTTATTGATATATATAAATAATATTATTACACCTAAGAATCATACTATTAATCACCCATCTTTACCCAAACTTGAAATTGAAGACTAGGGGTTAGAACCTTACCTCTTGGGTGAAGATCTTGTAATATTTCCTTGTTGGATTTCAAAGCTTGAACAAGATCTTGATGAACAAATCACTTGAGCTTCTTCCTCTCTTTAGAACACTCACCCTTGTCTGTAAAAAAATGTCTGATATTTGCTCCAAAATGAGTTCCAAAGCCTATTTATCAAAATGGGATCGAGTTATAAAAATAAAAAAATTAACCCCCCGAAAGCAGGTTTGCGGCCGCATAATGGACCGCAGAATAGGTATGCGGGTTGCAAAAATCGGTGCCCAGAATTGGGTTGTTTTGGTCCATTCTGCAACCAGTTTGCAGTCACAGAAGCACTTTCGCGATCGCATAATTATTCTGCGATCGCAGAATTGTCGCAGAATCTCATTGTTTCCAAACTTTGGTAATTTGGTCATAACGTCTTGTAGGAATGTCCAAATAAAAAACGGTTTGAAGCGTTAGAAACTAGACTCAAATATTTTTCATTTTATAGGTAATACACCATATAATACTTCGTATAATGAGAATTATGCTCATTTGAAGTTAGGTCTTGTGCGTACTCACTTGAAACTTTAGTCTATTATGAAATTTCCAACTTCTACATTCGATGCCGAAACCTATCGAATTACATTCGATGCCGAAACCTATCGAATCAAGTCCGACTGACCTCAAATTTTGGACACAAGTCATAAATTACATAACAGACCTATTCCAATTTCCAAAATCGAATTCCGACCACGATTTCATAAAGTCACCCCCGGTCAAACATTTCAAAAATTCAACTTTCACCATTTCAAGTCTAATTCCACTACGGGCCTCCAAATAATTTTCCGGACATGCTCCTAATCCATAATCACCATACGGAGCTATTGGAATCATCAAAACTCTATTCTGGGGTTGTTTACACATAAGCCAACATCCGGTCAACTATTTCAACTTAAGCTTCCAACATGAAATTCATTCTTCCAAGCTAACTCCGAAATACCTTAAAACCAAAACTTACAATTCACTCAAGTCATAACACCTCGTAGGAAGTTATTCAAGACTTCAAATAATTGAAAGGAGAGTAAATGCTCAAAACGACTTGTCGGGTCGTTACAATCTCCCACATTTAAACATACGTTCGTCCTCGAACGTGCCAAGAGTTATTCCTAAACCTTTAAATCACTGTTCCTCCTTACCATGCACATACCTGGGGGTGATCCCACGTCACCCTATTCTATATAGGCATGGCAACATAACACAACTGAAAATCATTAATTTAACCTTAGCCTAAAACTTGGAGCCCAATTTCTAACACCCAGAATTCTTTCCAAGATCTAAATCTCACTTCTACACCGTATAAGTCTGAACAAGCTATATCAAACCATAGCCATAACCCCAGATATAAGCACATTACATACTACACAACTCACATGCTCGCAATACCATTCCCGATCACAATCACAATAATTACTCCAAACCAACCAAGTACAAGTATTAAACCTCATATCAAGCCAAACCTAGTTCAAAACCCTTCGTACACTGCTGATAATAAAAGAAACATGCAGAAATCTCATGACCCCTTATCAGAGCAACACGTCATGGAGCTCTCTCGCCCCAACCAGAACTATAACCACTTTCTAAGATGATTTTCAATATTATCCTCCCGAATATACCGTAATCAAACCTGATAGTACTCACTCTAAGTCCAATGACCTTATATTATTAAACACAATTATCCCACAAACACGTGACATCAATATAACTCAAGCCACAACTAAGCAATCTGTGTACCAAAATATGGGAGATGTCTCAAGGAAGAGAGCCATATTGCAAGTTCAACAAGCACCACTATAACTGCAATGTTACAACCAACTCCTCAAATTTCGTGAAGAGGATAACCGTAGGCGCATGTGCACAATTGTAGAGGAAGGAAATTAATGAATCAGATAGATTATCATAGAAATAAAATTCCCACACACGGCACGGACGACTCATGTGCCAATAATATGAATCGCACGGCATGGTCACATGCCTCTAGTCCCAGCATATCATACAGGAGCAATTAAACAAGTACACTTGTATGTGATAATGAAATAAGATTCTCATGCTCCTGTACTTGAATAAACAACACGCCATAGTATAAGCATGTGCAAAGTCTGCTATCACACTTCAAATCGGTAATTTAACGCAGAAATAGTAACTACCCTATTTATTCAGGGGAATAAGCCTCTTTGTAACCTCAAATGTAGCCCAGATAGTTTTAACTTTACGCACATGAGAAACGTTATAACTTTACGCTTAACAGTCAACTCTAGGAATATCATAGCCTAAGCATTGTTTCGAGTATGAATACTTGCCTCGATGCCCGCACATTGGCTCAAACCTCACATATATGCACACTTATAGCGCATAGTTATCACAAATAATTAACTCAACTAGTGCCTCCAATAAGTTAAAATAAAATAATCACCTCAAACAGGCCGCAACCCGAAACAATATACTTTTGAGAACTCCCAGTCTCCAAATTCATCAAACACATGAATCACCATAACTGATCCCATCTCCAACGCTAGAATGACTAACACATCTTCCATTCACGATCTTCCCATGAGGAATACTTTCATAATTCTTCCGTGCCACATAGGAATAATTTGAATATCAGCGGTCTATCAACCAGGTGAGTACTACAAAACCAATGAACATTCGTAAGTCAAAACACAATGCGCCTTTTTAAATGCACACCCTTCTCAGGGATTTTCGAGTAGTTATAACATTCATCTAAATATCTAAAACTGACCATTTTGTTCAAAATTCGTGATTTTGTTTCAAGAATGAATTGCCACCTTGTACATGTAAATCTAAATCCGGCACAACACATCACTTCTATCATGTGAAAGGCACGAGAATCTCATAAACTCTGAGTCACCAGCAAATTACATACCATATTAGTTATAAACCTCTCTCTTGCTTCTTTCTAGGGGGAAATCACAATACAAAACATGTTCCCCACACCGATAGAAAATATTCGGTTCAAACCATGGTAGAAACCATCATGAACACTTTGAAATCCATTTGTACATAACCAAGCTATTAGAACTGAATTCCTCTAACTCGACCAAGCCACACAGGTTGCCAAATCTGAGAGTATTTCCACAAAACACCCATAAAGCCTTACCTCATCATAAGAACCAAAAGAACCAAGCATATCATTACCATATTGATCCAGCATGTTACCCATTTGTCCTATTTTCTCCGAGTTTCTTCTGGATTATCCTCAAGTTGCCATTTCTCCTTGTCAGAACACTACTACTTTACCCAAAGCTCGCTACAAGACATCCTAACATAAAACTACACCGCCCTAAGGCCCATAAGCCACTGTATTCTTCTTAAGCACCTTCATAGATACCCCAACTGTAACACTCACTCTGAAAATACCTTATGCGAATTTAAAATTGTTCCTCTTTCCTTTCTTATACTGAAATGTAGAATCCATAGTCAAATAGAATTACCGCACGTACCGATACCATCCAATGTAAGTTACTGATTCTAGTGATATACAAATTCGAAAAACAATTTCAATTTCCACATATACATTTTGAATCCATTATAACCCTCTCGATAGTTATCAACTCTGCTCAAATCTAATTTACTTTGTCCCAAACGGGCCGAAAGACATGTGCTCCTTTAGCATAATCAACACTCAAATAAGTAATCCTGCCTTAATATCACCTATCAAATAAGTAATCCTGCCTTAATATCACCTATCAAATTCATACTCCGTGCGCACTTCATCATTCATAAATAACAACTCACTCATCCCACAATTTTCATATACTCAAAAAGCGCAATATAACCTGTATCCAGAAATCTCCTTACTCAAGTCATTCTCGAACTCCACCTCTACAAGTCATCACTAATTCCCAAGTATACTTCAGACCAAAACAAAATGTTTGACACATAATCATGAATTGAATTGTCAATAGCAGGCTCCACCATTTGGCTCAAAGCCATAGATTAAAATACTTGATAATTCACAATACCCATACTTTATTACCGCCTTAATACCGCAGTCAGTTTAACAAAAATTCTTCTCAAGCTCAAGACACACCAACCATAAAATACCTCAATCATCCGCTAATCTCGCATTCATTCTCTTAACACTCAAGTCAACGTTCTAAACCAGATTCAAATTCAAGTCTCAACACATACGCCCTGCCGGTAGAAAAGAAACTCTCTATTCACATCATAAGGAATACACCTACATAGATTACTGCACAGGAGATAATCCACCTGCTTAGTCTCAAATTGGCATCTTGTTATACCCTTTACTATGAAATCACTTAATCTTTCTAAGTCCAAACTCATTAACCATGTTACAACCCAAATTCGCATACCATAGATCACGTCGTAAGTTAGTCGATGTAAATCCAAGAAGAGATTATCTTTGAGATGATAAGAAGTTAATCCTATTGGTCTTAAACGATACAAGGGTGTATAAGAGTGGTAAACAAGTATTAGAAGTTAAACGAATCAAGGATGTTGTAACCTGTATTTTCGGGTAACACTAGAGGTGATTAATTGTCCCAAGAGGTCATGTTTTAATGTATTTGAATCATATAATATCCGTATCATAAGTCTTGAAGTCAAGCAAGTTATGAAACAAAGTCGATAAAAGTTGTCGCAACTTACGTTTATAATTTTACTTAAACTTTAGGTCAAATGTTACTACATTGTTCTCCCAATATACTTGGAATTATGGGGTGATCTACCTATCAAATTGAATATCTATGAGTCTAGTTTCCAACGCATTAAACCGTTTGTCGATACGATCTCGAAATAGAGAGATATTCGCGTTTTCGTGAGAGTGCGCCAAGCAGCTCTCTATGGGGCCCACATAGGCGGTTTAAGAAATATGGATATATATAAGATACCTCAACCCCGTTTTAAGTCATTATTTTTCAGTATATTCAGACCTTAGAACCCTAAAAATACTCTCTCAAGGTTCTCTCATGATCCAAGACCCAAACAAAGGGCAAACAACACAAATCAAATGTCGGGAATCCCGTGGCGCTAGTAAGTTTCTTGTTCGTCTTGTTGTTGCTGATTTTTGTGTTGTTCCAGCTCGTGTGGGAGGTTGTTTTAAGTGTTTTATGTCCTGTAAATACACCTTCAAGTTTTTAATATCAACCCTATGTGATTTCAAGTCTTCTAAAGTAATTCTAGTGCCGAAAAACCCGAATTAATTGCTAGTTTCGCTTCCTTGTTCTTGTGGCAGAATTGAAGGGATATTTCGTGGAAAATTAAGGTAAAATTGGAGTTGTTCTTTCTGTTTAAAGGTAAGGAACCTCTTACTCTATATATATTTAAGATTATCCAAGTTGCAGCTAAGTCGTTGAAGCTAGAACTTGTGAAATATATATCGAAAAGCTTGGTAGTAATGTTGTTGGTTGGTGGACTGTTTTGGAGGCTCAATATGATTATTAATGATGTTGTTTGGGCTGTTTGGTGATTTTATTGACTTGTGGGAAGTCATATAAATAGGGGAGGTGCTGTCCGTTTCATCGTAAAATAGGTTGTGGTCGATACATAATAGTTACGACGCTTAAACGATAATGATAGTGTCATTTGTCTTATTGTAGAATAAGGAGTCGTGATATTTGCATAGCTTGAGGTTGGGCAGTATATACAAGGTATGTGAGGCTATCCCCTTCATTCTTTTGCACGACTCCGATTGTACATAATGTAATGAACGAGCTCCCAAAGATACTCTACTCTTAGAAGCTAGCAGTACTTACATTGCTGCCCTTCTTATGAAACGATTGGTATTGATGTTACTTCTCTTATTCTTATATTATCAATGTTGTTGGTAGTTCCTGATTCTTATAAGTTTCTTGATGAAGAGTTAATCCTAATAACGTGTACGAAGGATACCGACCTTACGTCACTCCGAAAGGTTCAAAATGTGATTCCAATGAGTCCAGCATACATCATATATATGTATCTATTTTACTCTACCGAGCCGCGCTATAGTTGGCCGGGTATGGCACCTATTGTGCAACCACTGATCAGTTGGGTTTTACCGAGCTCCACGTGGCCGGGTACGATTCTACCGAGCCCTATGATGGCCGGGTACGTTTTACCGAGCCTATTATGGCCGGGTACGATATGATGATGGTGATGCCCACAAAGGCGTATGTTTTAAAAGTTTATGTATATATATGTATGTATCATGTATTTCATGTCAGTAGCCCTCAGAGGTACCCAGATGTCACAGGTTGTATATTCTCTATCCATGTTTACATTACTGTTCTTACTTATGCTTTCTTGCCTCACATACTCAGTACTTTATTCGTACTGACGTCCTTTTTATTTGTGGACGCTGCATGTCGTGCTGCAGGTCCTGATAGACAGGTAGACGTAGCTCCCCCACCACAGTAGGCTGTCCAGTTCAGCGGTTATTGGCGAGATCCCTTCTCCGGACTTGCTGTGGTCTTGGTATGCATTTTTGTTATAGACCTTATGGGTATGTCGGGGCCCTGTTCCGGCAATGTTGTAGCACTTATGTTCTTTTAGAGGCTCATAGACAGGTGTCGACTTATGTATGGTTTAGAATGCCTTTTCGGCTGATTTTTGTTGTATAGTCTTTCATGGCATCATGATAGCTCGTACCTTATATATAGTTTCTTGACAGTCCTGTCGTCCCATGTTATGTATGTTCATGACATTATCTTTCATTGTTGGATGTTCATGATCCATGTCTACTATTTATATTGATCTTGTCGGCCCTTAAAGATAATAAGGAAGGTTAGATAAAATGTACGTTGGTGCTCGGCAAGTATGGCCCGGGTGCTAGTCATGACCCTCCAGTTGGGTCGTGACAAACTTGGTATCAGAGCCAGTCTGTCCTAGGGGTTGTCTATGAGCCGTGTCTAGTAGAGTTTTGATTATGGATGTGTAGCGCGCCACATTTATAATCAGGAGGCTACGTGACATCTAGGGTTGTTACCTTCTTCCTGAATCTAGATCGTGCGTAGAGTTGAGTCGTAAGTGTTCATATCTAATATTCACCTTGTTTTCTTTTAGCGATGCCTTCGACTAGGAAGCAAGCGATTAGTAAACGGCTTGATACAGCTGTAGGAGAGGGTAACATTCAGGTGCCTCCAGCCATAGCAGGCCAAAGTGAGCCTCAGAGTGAGATGCCGTCTCATACCTCTCTGTCTCCTCCCGAGGATATTAGGAGGCACCCAGTACATCCAGTTCCTCCGTCTGGCACTACAGACCATGATATGCGCAGTGCGGTGCAATTGTTGACTAGCTTGGTAGCTGCTCAGGCTCAGAGGCAGAATACCGGTGCTGCTGATAAACCGGTTAGTGCGAGAGTTCGTGATTTTATTAATCTAGACCCTCCAGTGTTTACCGGATCAGACCCCAAGGAGGACCCACAAATATTTATTGATCAGATTCATCGTACATTGCGGGTTATGCATGCTAGTGATACGGAGGCAGTAGAGTTGGCTTCTTATCGGTTACGGGATTTAGCGGTTTTCTGGTATGATAGTTGGGAGAGATCTAGGGGTCCGAACGCTCCTCCAGCCGTGTGGAAGGAATTTTCTGAGGCCTTTCTTCGTCACTACTTGCCAGCTGAGATACGACGAGCTAGAGCTGATAAGTTCTTGAACCTTCGACAGGGTAATACGAGTGTACGAGAGTATAGTATACAGTTTGATTCTTTAGCAAGGTATACTCCCCATATGGTGGCCGAGATGAGTGATAGGGTGCACCTGTTCGTGAACGGGTTGGGACCACATCTGATAAATGAGTGCACAACAGCCTCCTTGGTAGAGGGCATGGATATTTCCCGTATTCAGCCTTATGCCCAGACCCTTCAGGATCATAAGTTATAAGCTAAGCTCTCTAAATGTGAATTCTTGCAAAACTCAGTAGCATTCCTTGGCCATGTGATATCTGATGAGGGTATTAGTGTCGACACTCAGAAGATCGATGCAGTAAAGAATTGGCCGAGACCTACAACACCGTCAGAAGTCCGCAGCTTCCTGGGGCTAGCAGGATATTATAGGTGGTTTGTAGAAGGATTTTCCTCTATATCAGCACCATTGACTAAGTTAACACAGAAAGCTACCAAGTTCCAGTGGTCTGATGCTTGTGAACATAGTTTTCAGGAGCTAAAGAATCGATTGACATCCGCGCCAGTGCTCACTCTCCTAGAAGGAACAGAAGGTTATGTGGTATATTATGATGCCTCAGGTATAGGTTTGGGGTGCGTATTGATGCAACGTGGGAAGGTGATTGCTTATGCATCAAGACAATTGAAGAAGCATGAAAAGAATTACCCGACTCATGATTTGGAATTGGCTGCAGTAATTTATGCTTTGAAGATATGGCGGCACTACTTATACGGCGTCCATGTTGACATCTACACAGATCACAAGAGTTTACAATACATCTTCAAGCAGAAGGAGTTGAATTTTAGGCAGCGTAGGTGGCTTGAATTACTGAAAGACTACGATGTCGAGATATTGTACCATCCCGATAAAGCTAATGTTGTGGCAGACGCTCTCAGCCGTAAGTCAATAGGAAGCTTAATACATATTGAGGCAGGTAGACAAGGGTTGACCAAAGAGCTTCACCAGCTGGCCAATATGAGAATCAGATTGTTGGACTCTGATGACGGAGGTGTTACTGTATAGAATACAGCAGAATCATCTTTGGTAGCCGAGGTAAAAGCACGGCAATATGAAGATCCTACCTTAGTAAGATTGAGAGAGGGAATTCAGCAGTGTAAGATTACAGCTTTCAAGATTCGGAGGAGATGGGACACTGAGATACCAGGGCCGATTATGTGTACCTAGTGTGGCAGGGTTGCGAGAGAAGATTATGATTGAGATTCACCAGTCCCGATATTCTATCCATCCTGGCTCGACAAAGATGTATCATGACGTTAAGGAGCAGTATTGGTGGGATAACATGAAGAAGTCTATTGCAGAATTTGTAGCCTAGTGTCCTAATTGTCAACAAGTAAAGATCGAGCATCAGAAACCTAGTGGATTGATTCAGAATATAGAGATTCCGACCTGGAAATGGGAGGTGATTAATATGGACTTTATTATTGGATTACCTCGCTCTTATCATAAGTTTGACTCCATCTGGGTGATAGTTGACCGACTTACAAAATCTGCCCATTTTCTGCCAGTTAAGACAACTTACACGGCTGAAGATTATGCAAAGTTGTATATCAAGGAGATTGTTAGGCTTCATGGTGTGCCGGTATCTATTATATCAGACCGAGGAGCTCAATTTACGGCTAACTTTTGGAGGTCTTTTCAGAAGGGTTTAGGCACACAAGTAAATCTCAGCACTGCATTCCATCCGCAGACTGACGGACAGGCTGAACGTACCATTCAGACGCTTGAAGATATGCTACGAGCATATGTTCTAGATTTCAAGGGGAATTGGGATGACCATCTGGCACTTATAGAATTCGCCTACAATAATAGCTATCATTCCAGTATTAAAATGGACCCGTATGAGGCACTGTACGTGAGGAGATATAGATCACCAGTTGGATGGTTTGAAGTTGGTGAGACAGAATTATATGGGCAAGATTTGATTCACCAAGCCATTGAGAAGGTGAAAGTGATACAAGAGCAACTGAGGACGGCATAAAGCAGGCAAAAGTCTTATTTCGATGTCCGACGTCGTGATCTGGAATTTGAGGTTGGTGATTGGGTTTTCCTGAAGATCTCGCCGATGAAGGGTGTTATGCGTTTTGGGAAGAAGGGTAAGTTGAGTCCGCGGTATATTGGGCCGTACAAAATTCTTCGACGAATTGGACAGGTTGCTTATGAGTTAGAATTGCCATCCGAATTGGAATTTGTACACCCGGTATTCCATGTATCTATGTTGGGGAAATGTATTGGAGACCCTTCTCGGGTCGTCCCTATCAAAGATGTACAAGTTACAGAGGATCTATCATATGATGAAGTGCCAGTGGCTATATTAGATCGACAAGTCCGCAAGTTGAGAACAAAGGATGTAGCTTCCGTGAAAGTATTATGGAGGAACAAGAATATAGAAGAAATGACATGGGAAGCAGAAGAGGAGATGAAGTCTAAATACCCTTACCTATTCCAGAGTGAAGATAACGAGGATGCCGAGGGAAAGAAGGACGCATTATAAGGTGGAACGGCTCTATGAGGTAAGCAATAGCTTGTGAATAATTTGTTTTAATACAAAATGGTGATATGCAGATAATGTACATATCCATAATGATTTGTATAGTCTTGTAAGGCCATAGGTTGGGTTTAACTGCTTGCAAGTTTGGCTAGTGTCCATTTTATAGGGGAAGCTCAGCCGGAAATTTCCGTCGGAATCCACGATGAGTTAGACACCCCATAAACCCTTACATTCGAGGACGAATGTTCCTAAGGGGGAGAGGGTGTTACAACCCAAATTCGCATACCATAGATCACGTCGTAAGTTAGTCGATGTAAATCCAAGAAGAGATTATCTTTGAGATGATAAGAAGTTAATCCTATTGGTCTTAAACGATACAAGGGTGTATAAGAGTGGTAAACAAGTATTAGAAGTTAAACGAATCAAGGATGTTGTAACCTGTATTTTCGGGTAACACTAGAGGTGATTAATTGTCCCAAGAGGTCATGTTTTAATGTATTTGAATCATATAATATCCGTATCATAAGTCTTGAAGTCAAGCAAGTTATGAAACAAAGTCGATAAAAGTTGTCGCAACTTACGTTTATAATTTTACTTAAACTTTAGGTCAAATGTTACTACATTGTTCTCCCAATATACTTGGAATTATGGGGTGATCTACCTATCAAATTGAATATCTATGAGTCTAGTTTCCAACGCATTAAACCGTTTGTCGATACGATCTCGGAATAAAGAGATATTCGCGTTTTCGTGAGAGTGCGCCAAGCAGCTCTCTATGGGGCCCACATAGGCGGTTTAAGAAATATGGATATATATAAGATACCTCAACCCCGTTTTAAGTCATTATTTTTCAGTATATTCAGACCTTAGAACCCTAAAAATACTCTCTCAAGGTTCTCTCATGATCCAAGACCCAAACAAAGGGCAAACAACACAAATCAAATGTCGGGAATCCCGTGGCGCTAGTAAGTTTCTTGTTCGTCTTGTTGTTGCTGATTTTTGTGTTGTTCCAGCTCGTGTGGGAGGTTGTTTTAAGTGTTTTATGTCCTGTAAATACACCTTCAAGTTTTTAATATCAACCCTATGTGATTTCAAGTCTTCTAAAGTAATTCTAGTGCCGAAAAACCCGAATTAATTGCTAGTTTCGCTTCCTTGTTCTTGTGGCAAGAATTGAAGGGATATTTCGTGGAAAATTAAGGTAAAATTGGAGTTGTTCTTTCTGTTTAAAGGTAAGGAACCTCTTACTCTATATATATTTAAGATTATCCAAGTTGCAGCTAAGTCGTTGAAGCTAGAACTTGTGAAATATATATCGAAAAGCTTGGTAGTAATGTTGTTGGTTGGTGGACTGTTTTGGAGGCTCAATATGATTATTAATGATGTTGTTTGGGCTGTTTGGTGATTTTATTGACTTGTGGGAAGTCATATAAATAGGGGAGGTGCTGTCCGTTTCATCGTAAAATAGGTTGTGGTCGATACATAATAGTTACGACGCTTAAACGATAATGATAGTGTCATTTGTCTTATTGTAGAATAAGGAGTCGTGATATTTGCATAGCTTGAGGTTGGGCAGTATATACAAGGTATGTGAGGCTATCCCCTTCATTCTTTTGCACGACTCCGATTGTACATAATGTAATGAACGAGCTCCCAAAGATACTCTACTCTTAGAAGCTAGCAGTACTTACATTGCTGCCCTTCTTATGAAACGATTGGTATTGATGTTACTTCTCTTATTCTTATATTATCAATGTTGTTGGTAGTTCCTGATTCTTATAAGTTTCTTGATGAAGAGTTAATCCTAATAACGTGTACGAAGGATACCGACCTTACGTCACTCCGAAAGGTTCAAAATGTGATTCCAATGAGTCCAGCATGCATCATATATATGTATCTATTTTACTCTACCGAGCCGCGCTATAGTTGGCCGGGTATGGCACCTATTGTGCAACCACTGATCAGTTGGGTTTTACCGAGCTCCACGTGGCCGGGTACGATTCTACCGAGCCCTATGATGGCCGGGTACGTTTTACCGAGCCTATTATGGCCGGGTACGATATGATGATGGTGATGCCCACAAAGGCGTATGTTTTAAAAGTTTATGTATATATATGTATGTATCATGTATTTCATGTCAGTAGCCCTCAGAGGTACCCAGATGTCACAGGTTGTATATTCTCTATCCATGTTTACATTACTGTTCTTACTTATGCTTTCTTGCCTCACATACTCAGTACTTTATTCGTACTGACGTCCTTTTTATTTGTGGACGCTGCATGTCGTGCTGCAGGTCCTGATAGACAGGTAGACGTAGCTCCCCCACCACAGTAGGCTGTCCAGTTCAGCGGTTATTGGCGAGATCCCTTCTCCGGACTTGCTGTGGTCTTGGTATGCATTTTTGTTATAGACCTTATGGGTATGTCGGGGCCCTGTTCCGGCAATGTTGTAGCACTTATGTTCTTTTAGAGGCTCATAGACAGGTGTCGACTTATGTATGGTTTAGAATGCCTTTTCGGCTGATTTTTGTTGTATAGTCTTTCATGGCATCATGATAGCTCGTACCTTATATATAGTTTCTTGACAGTCCTGTCGTCCCATGTTATGTATGTTCATGACATTATCTTTCATTGTTGGATGTTCATGATCCATGTCTACTATTTATATTGATCTTGTCGGCCCTTAAAGATAATAAGGAAGGTTAGATAAAATGTACGTTGGTGCTCGGCAAGTATGGCCCGGGTGCTAGTCATGACCCTCCAGTTGGGTCGTGACAAACTTGGTATCAGAGCCAGTCTGTCCTAGGGGTTGTCTATGAGCCGTGTCTAGTAGAGTTTTGATTATGGATGTGTAGCGCGCCACATTTATAATCAGGAGGCTACGTGACATCTAGGGTTGTTACCTTCTTCCTGAATCTAGATCGTGCGTAGAGTTGAGTCGTAAGTGTTCATATCTAATATTCACCTTGTTTTCTTTTAGCGATGCCTTCGACTAGGAAGCAAGCGATTAGTAAACGGCTTGATACAGCTGTAGGAGAGGGTAACATTCAGGTGCCTCCAGCCATAGCAGGCCAAAGTGAGCCTCAGAGTGAGATGCCGTCTCATACCTCTCTGTCTCCTCCCGAGGATATTAGGAGGCACCCAGTACATCCAGTTCCTCCGTCTGGCACTACAGACCATGATATGCGCAGTGCGGTGCAATTGTTGACTAGCTTGGTAGCTGCTCAGGCTCAGAGGCAGAATACCGGTGCTGCTGATAAACCGGTTAGTGCGAGAGTTCGTGATTTTATTAATCTAGACCCTCCAGTGTTTACCGGATCAGACCCCAAGGAGGACCCACAAATATTTATTGATCAGATTCATCGTACATTGCGGGTTATGCATGCTAGTGATACGGAGGCAGTAGAGTTGGCTTCTTATCGGTTACGGGATTTAGCGGTTTTCTGGTATGATAGTTGGGAGAGATCTAGGGGTCCGAACGCTCCTCCAGCCGTGTGGAAGGAATTTTCTGAGGCCTTTCTTCGTCACTACTTGCCAGCTGAGATACGACGAGCTAGAGCTGATAAGTTCTTGAACCTTCGACAGGGTAATACGAGTGTACGAGAGTATAGTATACAGTTTGATTCTTTAGCAAGGTATACTCCCCATATGGTGGCCGAGATGAGTGATAGGGTGCACCTGTTCGTGAACGGGTTGGGACCACATCTGATAAATGAGTGCACAACAGCCTCCTTGGTAGAGGGCATGGATATTTCCCGTATTCAGCCTTATGCCCAGACCCTTCAGGATCATAAGTTATAAGCTAAGCTCTCTAAATGTGAATTCTTGCAAAACTCAGTAGCATTCCTTGGCCATGTGATATCTGATGAGGGTATTAGTGTCGACACTCAGAAGATCGATGCAGTAAAGAATTGGCCGAGACCTACAACACCGTCAGAAGTCCGCAGCTTCCTGGGGCTAGCAGGATATTATAGGTGGTTTGTAGAAGGATTTTCCTCTATATCAGCACCATTGACTAAGTTAACACAGAAAGCTACCAAGTTCCAGTGGTCTGATGCTTGTGAACATAGTTTTCAGGAGCTAAAGAATCGATTGACATCCGCGCCAGTGCTCACTCTCCTAGAAGGAACAGAAGGTTATGTGGTATATTATGATGCCTCAGGTATAGGTTTGGGGTGCGTATTGATGCAACGTGGGAAGGTGATTGCTTATGCATCAAGACAATTGAAGAAGCATGAAAAGAATTACCCGACTCATGATTTGGAATTGGCTGCAGTAATTTATGCTTTGAAGATATGGCGGCACTACTTATACGGCGTCCATGTTGACATCTACACAGATCACAAGAGTTTACAATACATCTTCAAGCAGAAGGAGTTGAATTTTAGGCAGCGTAGGTGGCTTGAATTACTGAAAGACTACGATGTCGAGATATTGTACCATCCCGGTAAAGCTAATGTTGTGGCAGACGCTCTCAGCCGTAAGTCAATAGGAAGCTTAATACATATTGAGGCAGGTAGACAAGGGTTGACCAAAGAGCTTCACCAGCTGGCCAATATGAGAATCAGATTGTTGGACTCTGATGACGGAGGTGTTACTGTATAGAATACAGCAGAATCATCTTTGGTAGCCGAGGTAAAAGCACGGCAATATGAAGATCCTACCTTAGTAAGATTGAGAGAGGGAATTCAGCAGTGTAAGATTACAGCTTTCAAGATTGGAGGAGATGGGACACTGAGATATTAGGGTTTAATTTATATTAGGGTTTACTTCATCTCAATTTATTATTATTTTGTCTATTTTTATTTGCAAAAGGGAAAACAGGGCTGTGAAGGTAAAGGAGCTAGAAAGTACTCCTCGCTTCTAGTTCAGTTCATGTAAAATTATTTCCTTTCTAGTACGTTTAGACAAAAGTATGATTTATTTTTAAATTTGGAAATGACTTTGTAAACTTTCATTCTATCCGTAATGAGAAATTCTTTTAGCCGCGCAAATGTTATGAATCTTTAAAATTATAAAATTCAAAACTCTTATATACACAATTGTTATGACATTGTTAAGAACGTAAGCTCTAAAAAAATTATTTCTTAAATTTCAAGTCCAATCGAATAAGTTCACAAAATTGATAAGGAGAGAGTATGATTTAAAAATATTTTTTCACAAGGACAAGAAAAAACCCTCGCAAATAATTTTTCCGAGACGTCCCAAAAAATATTCCTTTTAACATATATGTCCTAACTCAAAAATTGAAATTCTTGACTTAATTAAAGAAAAACAGTCTAGAATTGGCAATGGAACTTAATTAAAACAATATTATTTGAGAAGCTAAACAAAACGAAAGTTAAAGAGTAACTTAAATTATCACATGGGAGCCCGACTGTAATGACCCGGTCAGTCGTTTTGAGTATTAGAGACCCGTTCCCCCATTTACTGCTCAATTCCTGCTTTAGAGTTATTATGTGATGTCACGACCCAAAATCTGACCTGTCGTGATGGCGCCTATCTCAATTCTAGGCAAGCCGATAGCATCAATAACCCCCGATTTCCTTTAAGTTTGAAAATAAAAATATAATATTTAAATATAATACAAAATCCCATAAATACTGATACAATCACTCCCCGAAACCTGGTGTCACTGAGTACATGAGCATCTATACATTACAAGTCAGGAAAAAATTTGGTCTTTAATAATAATCTGAGACCAAATAGAATAACAAAAGGATAGGGAAGGAGAGACAAGGTCTGCGAAACATGGCAGCTACCTTTGAATCTCCGAAAAAATCGACTGTGCGAAAGAATCAACACCTGCTATATCCGGGAACACCTGAATCTGCACACGAAGTGCAGGGTGTACTATGAGTACAATCAACTCAGGAAGTAACAATAATAAATAAAGAACTGAAAGTAATGTCGATCTTCTCAGTTAAGTCCAAATACAATACCTTCCAATATAAAAGAGTAGGCATGCTCTCAAGTTCAACATTTAAGATTTCACTGAAATTTCATATCAAGTTTGACCGAAACAAAAAATAATATATTTTTCGAAATTTCCAAAATAGTGATATATGAATGCTGAAATGCAGCAAATAATGAAATCAATACATCCTCTTAGAGTAACAGTCACTCCGTCCTCCCATTCACTCCAACCTCACAGTCACTCTTTCCTCATAGCCAATCTTTCCTCGCAGTCACTCTTTCCTCACAGTCACTTATTCCTCACAGTCACTCATCACTCGGCACTCGCACTCAGTAGGTACCTGCGCTCACTAGGGTGTGTACAGACTCCGGAGGGGCTCTTTTAGCCCAAGCATTATATCAAGCCAATCATGGCATATAATAATGAAAGATGTTGTGACATGTAGCCCGGTCCCATATATATCCTCACAATTAGGCCCTCGGCCTCACTCCGTCATCAACCTCTCCAGTCTCTCGAGCTCAATATGTCATGAAAATCAGCCAAAATGATAATATGATGCATCAATAAATAGCAACAGAGACTGAGATATGATATGAAATGAATGAACATGACTGAGTGTGAAATTTCAATTTGAACATATAATTCAACCACAGAAATGACCCCAATGGGTACCAACAATAACAACATATGTCTAAGCATGATTCGTAATACGAGTCTCAGCTCAATTTTCTCTAACACGAAGAGAATGTACGGATATCAACAGATTATTGAACTAGACAGTTCCATGGAATTTGACCAAGTCACTATTCCTACGGTGCACGTCCACACGCCCGTCACCTAGCATGTGCGTCACCTCAAACCAAATCACATAACACATAATCCGGGGTTTCATATACTCAGGACCAAATTTAGAACTATTACTTACCTCAAACCGTATAATTCTTTATTCCTCTATGCCCTTGCCCGAGAATTGGTCTCCGAAAGCCTCGTATTTAGCCACAATTAATTCAATTCAGTCAATACCAATTATTGTAATTAATTCCATAAGGAAATACTAATTTTCCAATAAATCTGAAATTCACTCAAAAATCGCCCGTGGGGCCCATATCTCGGAATCCGATAAAAGTTATAAAATATGAACGCTCATCCAACCACGAGTCCAACAATACAAAGTTCACCAAATTCCAACATCAACTCGACCCTCAAATCTTCAATTAAAGTCATTGGAGATTGTTACCATTTTCAACCCAATCTTTACCCATTTGAGAACTCAACAATCTTTCCATAAACCTTATTGATATGTATAAATAATACTATTATACCCAAGAATCATACTCTTAATCACCCATCTTTACCCAAACTCGAAATTGAAGACTAGGGGTTAGAACCTTACCTCTTGGGTGAAGATCTTGTGATATTTCCTTGTTGGATTTCAAAGCTTGAACAAGATCTTGATGAACAAAGCACTTGAGCTTGTTCCTCTCTCTAGAACACTCTCCCTTCTCTCTAAAAAATGTCAGACTTTTGCTCCAAAATGAGTCCCAAAGCCTATTTATCAAAATGGGGTCGGGTTATGAAAATAGAAAAATTAAACCTCCGAAAGCAGGTCTGCGGTCGCGTAATGGACCGCAGAATGGGTATACGGGTCGCAAAAATGGTTGCAAAAATCGGTGCCCAGAACTGGGCTGTTCTGGTCCATTCTGTGACCAGTTTACGGTCGCAGTAGCACTTTCGCGATCGCAGAATTATTCTGGAAGCAAAATACGGACCCGTTATCCAAAAATTCAACTATGGGTCAAACATTTCAAATTCATTAAGCCTTTAGCTTTAAAATTTCAACAATGTACGATATCTCGGGCTAGGGACTTCTGAATTCGATTTCGGGCATTACACTAATCCGGATCCGTTTGCTTAAAATGTTGACCGAAGTCAACTCAAATAAAGTTTTTAGGCAAACACTCTTGTTTTTTTCTCATGTTTTAACATAAAAGCTTTCCGGGAAGACATCTGGACTGCGCACGCAAATCAAGGAAGGCTAAAACATGAATTTTTTTAAGTCTTCAGATCAGAGAATTAGGTTTTAAAACATAAGATGACCTATCAGGTCATCACATTCTCCACCTCTAAAACAATCATTCGTCCTCGAACGGACATAGAAAAGTACCTGCACTAGTGAAAAGGTGGGGATATCTTCTGTGCATGTCCGACTCGGACTCCCAAGTAGCTACCTCGATGGGCTGACCTCTCCACTGCACTCGGACTGAAGGATAACTCTTTGACCTCAACTGACGAACCTGCCGGGATAGAATAGCCATCGGCTCCTCCTCGTAAGTCAAATCTTTGTCCAACTGGACAAAGCTGAAATCTAACACATGGGACGGATTGCTGTGACACTTTTGAAGCATGGACATATGGAACACCGGATGAACTGTTGATAAGCCCGGTGGCAACGCAAACATGTAAGCCACCTCTCTCACTCTCTGAAGAATCTCGAAAGGTCTGATATGCCCGAGGGCTCAACTTGCCCTTCTTCCTGAACCTCATCACACCCTTCACGGATTATACCTGGAGAAACACTCTCTCTACAACCATGAATGAAACATCACGAACTCTACGGTCAGCATAACTCTTCTGCCTGGACTGAGCTGTGCAAAGTCGATCCTGAATAATCTTGACCTTATCCAAGGCATCCTGTACCAAATTTGTACCCAACAACCTAGCCTTCCCCGACTTGAACCATCCAATTGGCGATCAGAAAGGCCTACCATATAATGCCTCATAGGGAGCTATATGAATGCTCGACTGGTAGCTGTTGTTGTAAGCAAACTCCGCAAGTGGCAAGAACTGATCCCACGACCCTCCGGAGTCTATAACATATGCGTGAAGCATATCCTCCAATATCTGAATAGTGCGCTCGGACTGTCCGTCCGTCTGAGGATGAAATGTTGTGCTCAACTCAACCCGCATGCCTAACTCATGTTGTACTGCTCTCCAAAAGTACTGCTCTCCAAAAGTGCGAGGTGAACTGCGTACCTCGATCAGAAATGATAGACACGGGCACACCATGAAGACGGACGATCTCGCGAATATAATCTCTGCCAACCGCTCTGAAGAATAGGTAACTACCACCGAAATGAAATTAGCTGACTTAGTCAGCCTGTCCACAATGACCCAAACTGTATCGAACTTCCTCTGAGTCCATGGGAGTCCAACAACGAATTCTATAATGATACGCTCCCACTTCCACACAGGAATCTCTATCTTCTGAAGCAAACCACCAAGAATTTGATGCTCATACTTTACTTGCTGACAATTTAGACACCGAGCTACATAAGTAACTATATCCTTCTTTATCCTCCTCCACCAATAATGCTGCCGCAAGTCCTGATACATCTTGGAGGTGCCCGGATGAATAGAATACCAGGAACTGTGGGCCTCTTCAGGAATCAACTCACGAAGTCCATCCACATTAGGCACACAAACACGATCCTACATCATCAAAACTTTGTCATCTCCAATAGTAACCTGCTTCGCACCACCGGGTCGCACTGTGTCCCTAAGGACCAACAAATGAGAGTCGTCATACTGCCGATCTCTGATGCGCTCAAACAAAGAAGACCGAGCGACTGTACAAGCTAGAACACGACTGGGCTCTGATTATCCAACCTCACAAACTAGTTGGCTAAAGTCTGAACATCTAATGCAAGCGGCCTCTCACCGACTGGAATCAATGCAACGCTGCCCATACTCGCTGCATTTCTACTCAAGGCGTCGTCCACCATATTGGCCTTCCCAGGATGATACAAGATGGTGATATCATAGTCTTTCAATAGCTCTAACCACCTCTTCTACCTAAAATTGAGATCCTTTTGCTTGAACAAATACTGAAGGCTCCGATGATCCGTGAAGACCTCACATGACACGACGTAAAGATAGTGCCTCCAAATCTTTAGCACATGAACAATGGATGCCAACTCTAAGTCATGGACAGGGTAATTCTTCTCGTGAACCTTCAACTACCGTGACACATATGCAATCACCCTGTCCTCCTGCATTAATATCTCACCGAGGCCTACACGGGACGCATCAGAATATACTATATAAGATCATGAACTTGTGGGCAACACCAACATCGGCGTTGTAGTCAAAGTAGTATTGAGCTTCTGAAAGCCCATCTCACACTCGTCTAACCATCTGAACAGGGCACCCTTCTGGGTCAACCTGGTCAATGGGGCTGTTATAGATGAAAACTCCTCCACAAACTTACGGTAACAACCCTCCAACACCAAGAAACTCCGGATCTCCGTGGATGAAGTGGGCCTAGGCCAGTTCTAAACTGCCTCAATCTTCTTAGGATCTACCTGAATGCCCTCTACTAATACAATGTGCCCCATGAAGGCGAATGAGTCCAACCAAAACTCGTATTTCAAAAACTTAGCATAGAACTGACTGTCTCGCAGAGTCTGAAGTACAATTCGAAGATACTACTTATGTTTCTCTCGACTGCGGGAGTAGATCAAGATATCATCAATAAACATAATCACAAAGGAATCCAGATAGGGCTTGAACACCCGGATCATCAAATCCATAAACGCTGCTGGGGCATTTGTCAGCCCAAATGACATCACTAGAAACTCATAATGCTCGTACCGAGTCCGAAAAGCTGTCTTAGGGACATTGTATACCCTAATCCTCAACTGATGGTAGCTAGATCTCAAATCAATCTTTGAAACAACCTTGGCACCTTGTAGCTAATCAAATAAGTCATCAATCATCGGCAATGGATACTTGTTCTTGATGGTGACTTTGTTCAACTGCCGATAATATATGCACATCCTCATTGATCCATCATTCTTCTTCACGAACAACATAGGGGCCACCCTAGGATGAGACACTAGGTCTAATGAAGCAATTATCAAGAAAATATTGCAATAGTTCCTTCAATTATTTCAACTATGGCAGGGCCATACGGTATGGCGAATAGAAATGGGCTGAGTGCCCGGAGCCAAATCAATTGAGAAATCAATATCCCAGTCAGGTGGCATCCCCGACAAGTCTGCAGGAAACACTTCTGGAAACTCACGAACAACTGGTACTGAATCCATGGAGGGAACCTCTGCACTAGAATTGCGAACATAATCCAAATAAGCTAGACATCCCTTCTCGGCCATACGTTGAGCCTTCACATAAGAAATAACCCTGCTGGTAGAATGGCCAGAAGTCCTTCTCCACTCTAATCAAGGCAACCCCGACAAGGATAAGGTCACCATCTTGGCATGACAATCCAATATAGCATGATAAGGTGACAGTCAATCCATACCCAAGATAACATCAAAATCGACTATATCGAGAAGTAGAAGATCTACACTAGTCTCAAGACTCCCAATGGTAAACACACACGAGCGATATACATGATCTACAATAATAGCATATCCCACAGGTGTGGATACATACACCAGAGCACTCAAAGAATCACGAGGCATAACTAAATATGAAGCAAAATAGGATGACACATAGGAGTAAGTTGAACCCGGATCAAATAGAACTAAAGCATCCCTACGGCGAACTAAAACAGTACCTGTGATAACAGCGTCAGATGATTCAGCCTCCGTCCTGGCGGGAAAAGCATAGCATCGGGGCTGGGCCTCACCACTCTAAACTACATCTCTAGGACGGGCCCTAGCTGGCTGGCCTCTACCTCTAGCGGCCTGACCTCTACCTCTAATGGCCTGAGCACCGCCTCTGGCTGCCTGACCCCTACCTCTAGCTGGTTGAATAGGCGGTGAAGCACTCGGTGCCGGGATCATGGCACGAGAACCCTGATGCTGTGAATTGCTCGATGCACGAGAGCAAAATCTAGCTATGTGCCTCGGATCACCACAAGTATAACAGGACCTCGGTTTCTGTGACTTTTGACCCTGGAACTGACCTTGTCAACCTGAGTAACACCCTAAAAACTCTGGAGTGGAGGTGCGCTAATAGGAGCTGGTGGTGTACTGTAGGCTAGCTGGTCGGAATAAGGCATATGAAGGCCACGACCACTTGAAGCACCGTGGGATACCTGGAGTGTTGAATGAAATGGCTTGGGAGGATGGCCTCTACCAAACATACCCCTTCCTCTAGATGAAGCATTGCTGAACCCATCGGAATGACGAGGCCTCTTGTCAGACCCCTGATCTCCCTATGAAAGAACCATCTCAATTCGCTTGGCGACATTGGCAGCCGCCTGAAAAGAAATCTCACTCCCAGTCTCCTTAGCCATCTGTAATCTGATAGGCTGAGCAAGTCCTTCAATAAACCTCCTCTCTCTCTTTCTCTCTCTCTCTCTCTCTCTCTCTCTCTCTCTCTCTCTCTGTGTGTGTGTGTGTGTGTGTGTGTGTGTAGGAAGTAGCAGAAGAGCACAGCGAGTCAAATCTACAAAACGATTCTCATACTGAGTAACAGTCATACTGTCCTGATGGAGACGCTCGAACTGACGACGATGCTCCTCTCTCAATGTGATAGGGAGAAACTTCTCTAGGAAGAGAAAGGAAAACTGGTCCCAAGTAAGAGTAGGTGATCCAGTTGGTGGTCAACAAATAATCTCTCCACCATTTCTTGGCGGAACCTGACATCTGAAATGCAGCAAAATTGACCCCATTGGTCTCCACTATACCCATGTTCCGTACCACCTCATGACAGCTGTCAAGATACTCCGAGCGACATTCCATTTGCTAGGCAAGCCGACGTTGGAGAATTATTAAGGCAATCCTTATTCAATTTAGTAAATAACAGCAAATAAGCAAACATGAAATACAGTGAGTGCGTCATGATATAAAAACTTCATTAATTGCTACCATCCGGATCTGGAACCACAACTCACGAGCTACTATGATTTACTACAAACAAAGTCTGAAAAGTGAAAATACACTATTTTGAAGTAAGGAAACACTAAATGATAAAACTAGGAAGAGACTCTAGGGTCTACAGATGCCAGCAAATCTACCTTGGGTCTCCTGACAGCAAATCCAAGCTGCTAAGCCTCACGATCAGCTAGGGCCGGTACCAAAATCTGCACAAGAAGTGCACAGTGCAGTATCAGTACAACCGACCCCATGTACTGGTAAGTGTCGAGCCTAACCTCGGTGAAGTAGTGACAAGGCTATGACAAGACACATACATAACAAACCTGTGTAATTTAACAGAATATATACAATAATAACGGCAAGTAAAAGCTAGAAAAGTAATATAGGGAGGGGGAATATACTGAGGGGAATACAGGATAGAGACTCACATTCGTAATGATAACTTGAACAACCATTATACCTTGAACTAACAAGATTAAGTAAACACAATAAAAGAAAATACATGGCATCACCCTTTGTGCTTTTACTCTCAACCTCATCATATAAATCAATAGAAATGGCACGACGTCACCCTTTATGCATTTGCTCACATAACTTGGCATGACATCACCCTTCGTTCTTTTACTCATAGCATATGGCACGGCATCACCCTTCGTGCTTTTACTCTCATTCTCACCATATAAATCAATAGAAATGGCACATCATCACCCTTCGTGCATTAACACTCTCCCTTACCATAAAGCAATGAACAAATAACAACAAGGAGATAGAATAACAAGAACAAGTCTTACTTCAACATTTGGTTCCACAATACTAACCTCAACTTTGAATTCAATACCCAGTTATCACCAAAGATCCGTAAACATGGTAAGGACGATCAATTTAACAATACTAGTCTAACCTAGATAACATGATCAAATGAGGCAATAATTACAAGGAACCAAGCCCCACCCGCATGCTTTAACCTGACAACAACGCATAAGTACTCATCACCTCACATATACGTTGAACCCAACATCTAAACATGTATAAAATAGACAACCAAGTCTTATTCCCTCAAGTCAAGGTTAACCATGACACTTACCTCGCTCCGAAGACCAAACTCAAAGCTCAACCACGACTTTTTCCTTTCAAACAAGCCTCCGAACCAATAGAATCTAGAAATTTACCAACCAAATGATTCAAATAAAGCCTTAGGTATTACCCACGATTGTAAAGAATTACATTTATGTCATTATTGAAAAAGTCAACAAAAGTCAACTTACGGGCTTGCTTGGTCCAAACCCAAAATTCGGACCAAACCCCGATTACCCATTCTCCCCTGAGCTCGGTTATGTAATTTTGTTTGGAATTTGACCTCAATTTGTAGTCTAAATCCCCATTTTATAAAAGTCCCTAATTCTACTCAACCCCCCAATTTTCACCATGATTCGGACCAAACCCCGATTACCCATTCTCCCCTGAGCTCGGTTATGTAATTTTGTTTGGAATTCGACCTCAATTTGTAGTCTAAATCCCCATTTTATAAAAATCCCTAATTCTACTCAACCCCCCAATTTTCACCATGAAAATACTAGATTTTAGGTTAAAAACTTGTGAAATGTAATGGAATATTGAAAGGAAATAAGTTAGAACCACTTACTAATGATTTGGGAAAGAAAGAGTCTTGGAAAAATCGCCTCTAAGGTTTTAGGTTTTGAAAATTTGAAGAATGAACCAAAAATCCTGTCTAAGTCATATTTGATCAGCTGCAGATGTCGCGTTTGCGACCTAGGGTTCGCAAATGCTAGCCCTACAAATGCGAAGAATTCATCGCAAATGCGAGAACCATCACACCTCTGCTCTCTTCGCAAATGCGAAGAATAGTTCGCAAATGCAAACACTGGCTAGATGGCAAATGCGACTCAGTGATCGCAAATGCGAAGCATCCCCCTCTCAGCTCCCATCGCAAATGCGAAGCATTGTTTGAAAATTCGAACTCTGGCCTCCCCTGCTTTATTTGCAAATGCGAGGAATATTTTGCAAATGTGAACTCAACATTGGTCGCAAATGCGATGATTGATCTCGCAATTGCGAGATCTGAGGCCTGCAACAAAAACTGAAACACACCAGCAATGTTCTAAGTCCAAATTCACTTCGTAGCCTATCCGAAACTCACCCGAGCCCTCGGGGATCGAAACTAACTATGCACAAAAGTCTAAAAATATCATACTAACTCGCTCACATGATCAAATCGCCAAACTAATACCTAGAAATATGAATTGAACACCAAATAAATAAAATTTTCAAGAAAACTTTGAAACTTCTATTTTCACAATGGGACGTCCGAATCATGTTAATCCAACTCTGTTTTTCATAAAATTTCACAAACAAGTCATAAATATGGTATTGGACCTATACAGGGTTTTGAAACTAAAATACGGACCCGTTATCCAAAAAGTCAACTATGGGTCAAACATTTCAAATTCATTAAGCCTTTAGCTTTCAAATTTCAACAAAGTCCGATATCTCAGGCTAGGGACTTCTGATTTCGATTCTGGGCATACTCCAAAGTCCCAAATCACGATACGGACCCATCAGGATTGTCAAAACACAAATCCTGGTCCGTTTGCTCAAAATCTTGACTGAAGTAAACTCAAGTGAAGTTTTTAGGCAAAAACTCTTATTTTTTTCTAAATATTTAACATAAAAGCTTTCCGGGAAGACGCCTGGACTGCACACGCAAATCGAGAAATTATAAAACAAGATATTTTTAAAAGTTTCGGATCACAAAATTAGGTTTTAAAACATAAGATGAACTATCGGGTCATCACAATTCTAGTGGGTTTGCTTTTACTACATTCCATCTTAAGGGAGCGGCGTATCAGTGGTGGCGATCATATGAGTTGGGTAGTCCAGCAGAGGAAGCGTCACACACTTAGGTTCAGATCTCTGATATGTTCTTGGGAGAGTTTGATATCCAGAGTCTCAGAGATGCATGAAGCGCAGAGTTTGAGTTGTTGCGCCAGAGCTCTATGACGATATCGGAGTACGCAGTCCGGTTCAGTGATTTATCCAGGCATGCACCTACCTCTTGGTTGCTACTGTCAGAGAGCATGTCTGTCGATTTATTGAGGGGCTCCACCCTAGTATCATATTCAATAAGGCCCGAGAGTTGGAGATGGACATCGCATATCAACAGGTGGTGGCAATTGCTAGGATATTAGAGGGAAGAGAGAAGAAAGGGAAGCTAAGAGGCCTTTGGATTTTGGCATGTATAACAGTTCTCATGCCCCAGCTGTAGCCCGTCATGATAGAGGTTATGTGAGCCGTCCTATTCATTCAGCACTTCCAGCTTCCAATGGTATTCCGGCTACTCCCAGACCTCATGATCCCTATTATGCACCGCCAGTGTCTATTGTACCTCATATACGGGGTGCTTGTAGCGGTCAGTCCAGTCGATCAGGCGTGAGCCAATTCCAGCAGCCACGTCCTCTGAGGGCTTGTTTTGAGTGTGGTGATACTCGTCATATAGTGACGGATTTTCTCAAATTTAGGAGGGATGCACCTCCACATATTTCGCAGGCCCCACCTATTCCACAGGGCCATCAGGCTTCTCAAGCTATGATTACTTCACCAGTTACCACTCCACCTGCACAGCCAGCTAGAGGTGGAGGTCGGACAGGTAGAGGTCGCCCTGGAGGGAGAGTCCAGGCCAGATATTATGCCCTTCCTGCTAGGACGGAGGCAGTTGCATCTAATTCTATTATCACAGGTATTGTTCTGGTCTGTCATAGAGATGCATAATTCTTATTTGATCCAGGCTCCACTTATTACTATGTGTCATGTTATTTTCCCCCATATTTGGGTGTATCCCGTGATTCTTTGAGTTCTTCTGTTTATGTATCTACACCCGTGGGTGATTCTATTATAGTTGACCGCGTGTATTGGTCATGTTTGATTGTTATCATTGGTTTTGAGACCATAGCTGATTTATTATTGCTCAGTATGGTGGATTTCGATATTATTTTGGGCATGCACTAGTTGTCGCCCTATCACGCTATCCTTGATTGTTACGCCAAGATAGTGACGTTGGCTATGCGACGTCTACTGTGGCTAGACTGGAGAGGTATCTTAGATTATGTTCCTAGCAGGGTTGTTTAATTTCTTAAGGGTCAACAAATGGTTAAGAAGGGGTGTGATGTGTATCTGGCCTATGTAAGAGATGTTAGTGTTGATACTCCTATTGTCGAGTCAGTTCCGGTAGTGAGGGATTATTCAGATGTAATTCCGGTGGATCTTCCGGGTATGCCACCTGACAGGAATATTGACTTTGGCATTGATTTGTTACCGGACACTCAGCCCATTTCTATTCCACCATATTGTATGGCCCCAGCAGAATTGAAGGAATTAGAAGAGTAGTTACAGCAGCTGTTTCATAAGGATTTTGTTCGTCCCGGTGTATCGCCTTGCGGTGCTCATATCTTATTTGTGAAGAAGAAGGATGGTTCTATGCGGATATGTAATGATTACCGCCAGTTGAACAAAGTTTCAGTGAAGAACATGTATCTATTGCCACGTATCAGCTTCAGGGTGCCACAGTGTTCTCTAAGATTGACTTGCGTTCAAGCTATCACCAACTGAAGATTCGGGAGCCAGATATCCCGAAGACTACTTCCAGGAATCATTATGGTCATTATGAATTCCTTGTAATGTCATTTGGGCTGACCAACACCCCAGCAGCATTTATGCATTTGATGAACAGTGTATTTCAGCCCTATCTTGATTCATTCATCATTGTGCTTATTGACAAAATTCTGGTGTACTCATGGAGCCGAGAGAATCATAAGCAGCACCTGATGATTGTGCTTCAACCTTTTAGAGAGAAGAAGTTATATGCAAAATTTTCAAAGCGTGAATTCTAGTTAGATTCAGTGGCATTCTTGGGTCATATAGTTTGGTGTGAGGGGATCAAGGTTGATCCGAAAAAGATTAAGGCAGTGCAGAGTTTGTCCAGGCTGTCCTCAGCTACGGAGATCCGGAGTTTTCTTGGCTTGGCGGGGTATTATCGCTAATTTGTAGAGGGTTTCTCTTCTATTGTTACACCTATGACCAAATTGACTCAGAAGGGTGCTCCGTTCAGGTGGACCGAGGAATGTGAGGAGAGCTTTCAAAATCTCAAAATAGTTTTGACTACATCCCCAGTATTGGTGTTGCCTACATGTTCAGGGTCTTATACTGTGTATTATGATGCATCGCGTATTGGTCTTGGTACAGTGTTGATTCAAGATGGTAGGGTGATTGCCTATGTGTCTAGATAGTTAAAGGTACATGATAAGAATTATCTTGTCCACGACCTTGAGTTAGCAGCTATTGTTCATGCGTTGAAGATCTAGTGGCACTACTTGAATGGTGTCCCTTGTGAGGTCTACACCGATCACCAGAGTCTACATCATCTGTTTAAATAGAAAGATCTTAACTTGCGGCAGCGGAGATGGTTGGAGTTGCTTAATGATTATGATATCACCATTCTCTATCATCCTGGGAAGGCCAATGTGGTGGCCGATGCCTTGGATGTTCAGGCCTTGGCCAACCAGTTTGTTAGATTGGATGTTTTCAAGCCGAGCCAAGTTTTGGCTTATGTGGTTTCTCAGCCTTCTCTTTATGATCGTATCAGAGAGCGTTGGTATGATGACCCTCACCTGTTTGTCCTTAAGGACACGGTTCAGCACGGTGATGCCAAGGAAGTCACTATTGAGGATGACGGTGTATTACAAATGTCGGACAGGCTATGTGCGCCCAATGTAGATGGATTACGTGAGTTGATTCTCCAGGAGGCTCACAGTTCGCGGTACTCCATTCATCTAGGTGCCGCGAAAATGTATTAGGACTTGAGGCATGTGATGACCTGATAGGTCATCTTTAAATTTAATATTCATTTTTGTTTTCAGAGACCTCAAATAGCACCATTTAGCATTCCTTGACTTGTGTGCGTAGTCTGTATATTTTTCCGGAAAGCTTTTATGTGAAAATTGATAAAAGGAGATATAATGCTTTAAAACTCAACTGAATTGACTTCGGTCAATATTTTTAGCAAACGAACCCGGATCGGTATTTTGATGGTTCCAGTGGGTCCGTATCGTGATTTGGGACTTGGGCGTATGCCCAAAATTTAATTTGGAGGTCCGTAGCTTGAGTTATTGCCAATTATTGAAAATTAGAAGTTTGAAAGCTTAAAGATTTCAAAGTTTGACCATAAATTAGCTTTTATTGATATCGGACTCGGATTTCGGTTCCGAAAGTTGGAATAGCTCTGTTATGTTGTTTAGGACTTACATGCAAAAATATAGGTCATTCCGGACTATTTTGAAAATATAGAATTGAAATTTTCACAAAATGCTCGCAGATGCGGCCTCGGCTAAGGGGGCATTGGACTGCAGGAGTGGACACTACTTTGCAAAAGCAAGTCTACAGAAGCATACTATTATCCGTAGAAGCAAAAATGACACAGAAGTGAATGGATGACCGCAGAAGCGGTTGCGCAAAAGCGAGTAAGTGTCCGCAGGTGCGAAACCTCTGGAGAGATTACAAAAATAGAGGGGTTCCGACATTTTTGTCATTTTTGGACATCTCCAACACTGGTTGAGGTGATCGTTGAGCGAGAATTCACGGGAAAACTTGAGGTAAGTCACTTGTGATTATTGTTAGTCAATAATATTGAATTATCATTGATTATTCCAACTAGATTACGTATTTTTGAGGTGAAATTCGAGAATTTGGGCCTAGGGATTTGAAAATACGATTTGGGGATTTGAAGGTCGAGTTGATGTCGGGATTTGGTAAAATTTGTATGGTTGGACTCGTGGTTGAATGGGCATTCACATTTTGTAATTTTTGTCGATTTCCAGACGTGGACCACACTATTGATTTTTGAATTGAATTTCGGAATTTAATTGGAAAATTTAGTATTTTCATATAGAATTGGTTTCTAAAATTCGTATTGAGTATATTGATTTGTTTGTGACTAGATTCGAGGTATTCAGACACCAATTCTAGAGGCAGAGGTTTATTGGAATCTTGAGTTGGTTGCAAAGCGAGGTAAGTGTTGTGGTTAACCTTGACTTGAGGGAGTAGGACTTGTTTGTCTATTTGCTACTTGATTTAATGTGCGGGTACAACGTATATGTGAGGTGACGAGTACTTATACATTGTGGTTGAGTCTAAGCATGCGGGCGGAATTTGTTCATTGTGAATAATTGCCTATTTAATTAAGATATTCCTGCTTAAGTTTATTATTGTTTATTTGATCATTTTTCATGAAATTATTGCTAATTCAATTTTTGTTGAATATTTTGGAAGGTGAGGTCGATATTCTGATATTTAATCAGTTGATAAGTATAGATCCCGCATTTAAAATACTCTTTCGAATTTATATTATCATTTTCATGGTAAGGAAGAGTGTAAAAGCACGAAGGGTAATGCCGTGTCATTTTTATATTATTGTCTATGGATTTATGAAGTGAGTAAGAGAGTTAAAGCACGAAGGGTGATGTCATGCCATTTTAATTATTTATTCATCATATTGTGGCAAGAAAGAGATGAGAGTAAAAGCACGAAGGGTGGTGCCGTACCATTTTCGTATTATCAGCTAGTTATTTTATTGTTGATGAATTAATTGGCTGCTACGTGACACTTCTCATGCTAAAATTTTTATATTATTCCCCTTCGCATGTTCCCTCCCAAAAACTGTAAATTGTTAATTATTGTGTTCATTATTGCTTTGTATTTGTATATACTTGTATATGTTAGTTACGTACGTGTCTTGTCATAGCCTCGTCACTACTTCGACGAGGTTAGGATCGACACTTATGGAGTACATGGGGTCGGTTGTACTCATACTGCTCTGCACTTCTTGTGCAGATTTTGGAGTTGGTCCCAGCGACGTACCATAGACTTACTCGGATTAAGCTACCTAGAGAATACTTGAGGTATAACTACACTGCGTCCGCGGTTCTGAAGTCCCCTTCTACTTTATCTTAGCTATATATTATCTTTCAAACAACTCAAATTTTATTCAGACCTTTATTTGTATTATTCTAGTAGCTCATGCACTCGTGACTCCAGATTCAGGGATATATTTGGATGATTTGGTTGTTATGGTCTTCCGCACTTTATTTCAGTAATTGACTTCCGTTTAATTCGATTTGTTAAAAATGGTTAAGATTATTCTAATGTTGGCTTACCTAGCAAGTGAAATGTTAGGCTCTATCATGGTCCCAAAGGTGGAAATTTCTGGTCATGAGCGTGGTGGGCCCATAACCCACAGGTACCAGGTTACTTAGGTCTCGTCAAGCTTAGTAGAGTCTGAATGATCGGTATGAAGTTTAGGAACAATATCACTTCTTTCTTATTCTGTCGGTGGAAAATATGACTAGGGGCAGATGTCGAGGTTAAGGTCGCGTCAGAGGCTAAGGTCGAGGTCGTGTCAGAGGCCGAGGTAGAGGCAGAGCTCAAGCTATAGCTTGAGAAACAACACCCGTAGTGGAGCCTCAAGTGGATCATCAGGAGGAGGTTCTAGTTCAGACTGTACCCGTTGGACCAGTTCAGGTCCCGAAAGGATTCATAGCTACTCCAGTGCTTCAAGACGCTCTAGTCCGTTCGGGGAGCCTAATGGAGGGTGTGGCCCAGAATGATACATTTCCAGTGGCATCAACCGACTCACAGGCTGGAAGAGGAGCACAAACTCCCACTACTCCCGCTGCGGAGCAGATGGATCCCCAGAATCAGACTCCAGCAGTCTCGCCAGTTGGGGTAGTTCAGCCAGTTATTGCGGCACAGGCCGGTGATATGCCTGCTTTGTCTTCTGAGGCCTTATTAAGATTGGACACGATTACTAAGCTATTTCCAGCTCACTTTAGTGGTACACCTTCTGAAGACCCACATGATTATTTTGACCAGACCAGCTGGGTCAATTTTGTTGTATTTCAGATGATGGGTTCCACCAAGAGGTGGTGGAGAGATTATATATTGACCAGACTAGCTGGGTCGCCTGCACTTACTTGGGACCAGTTCTCACAGCTATTTCTAGAGAAAGGATTACCGCAGGCAGTTTAAGCGTCTCCAGCAGGGCAGTATGACTGTTACTCAGTACGAGACCCGTCTTTTGGATCTTGCCCCGCCATGCTCTTCTTTTGCTTCCTACTAAGAGAGAGAGAGAGAGAGAGAGGGTGAGGAAGTTTATTGATGGACTCACTCGCCCTATCAGGATTCAGATGGCTAAGGAGACCGGGGGAGATATTTTCTTTCAGACGGTCGCTAATGTTGCTAGGCGGATCGAGATGGTTCTTGCACAGGAGAGAGGGCAGGGGTCTCATAAGAGGCCTCGTCATTTCGGTGGATTCAGTGGTACCTCATCTGGAGGCAGGGGTAATTTTGGTTGGGGCCATCCTCCCAGGCCATTTCATTCAGCGCTCCAGGCATCCCACAGTGCTTCTGGTGGTCGCGACCCTCATATGTCTCATTTCGACCAGCTAGCCTACATTGTACCACTAGCTCATATTAGTGAACCTCCGCTCCAGAGTTTTCAAGGTGGTTACTCAGGTCGACAGGGTCAGTAGTCATAGTAGTCGAGGTCCTGTTATACTTGTGGTGATCCGAGGCACATTACTAGATTTTTCCCTCGAGCACCGGGCAACTAACAGCAGCAGGGTTCTCGTGCCATGGTCCCGACACCGGTTGCTTCATCGCCCACTCAGCCAACTAGAGGTAGGGGTCAGGCAGCTAGAGGTAAAGGTCAGACCGTTAGAGGTGGAGGCCAGCCAGTTAGAGGCCGTCCCGGAGATGTAGCTCCGAGTGGTGGGGCCCAGCCCCGATTTTATGCTTTTCTAACTAGGCCTGAGGCCGAGTCATTTGTTGTCATGATCACAAGTATTGTACCAGTTTTCCATAAAGATGCTTCAGTTCTATTTGATCCAGGATTTACTTATTCCGATGTGTCCTCCTATTTTGCTTCATATCTGGTTGTGCCTCGTGATTCTCCAAGTTCTTCGGCGTGTGTCTACACCGGTGGGAGATTTTTTTGTCGTATATCATATCTATTGTTCGTGTGTGGTTACTATTGGGAGTCTTGAGACTAGGGTGGATCTTCTACTTCTGGATATGGTAGATTTTGATGTCATCTTGGGTATGGATTGGTTGTCACCTTATCATGCTATATTGGATTGACACGCCAAAACGGTGACCTTAGCCATGTCGGGGTTGCCTCAATTAGAGTGGAAAGGGATTCCTGGCCATTCTACCAGCAGGGTTATCTCTTATATGAAGGCTCGACATATGGTCGAGAAGGGCTTTCTAGATTATTTGGCGTATATTCGCGATTCTAGTGCGAATATTCCTTCTATGGGGTCAGTCCCAGTTGTTCGTGAGTTTAAAGATGTATTTCCTGCATATTTGTCGAGGATTCCACCCGACGGAGATATTGACTTTTGTATTGATTTGGCTCTGGGCACCCAACCCATTTCTATTCCACCATACCGTATGGCCCTGCCGAAGCTAAAAGAATTGAAGGAGCAGTTACAAGACTTGCTTGATCAGGGATTCATTAGACCTAGTGCCTCGCCCTGGGGTGCACCAGTGTTATTTGTAAAGAGGAAAGATGGTTCAATGCGGATGTGTATAGATTATCAGTAGTTGAACAAGTCTACTATCAATAACAAGTATCTGTTTCCAAGAATTGATGACTTATTCGATCAGCTTCAGGGTACCAAGGTGTTTTCAAAGATCTATTTGAGGTCTGGTTACCATCAGTTGAAGATTAGGGTATCTGATGTCCCTAAGACAACTTTTTAGACTCGGTATAGGCATTAGGAATTCCTAGTGATGTCATTTGGGCTAACAAATGCCCCAACAACATTTATGGATTTGATGAATCGGGTATTCAAGACCTATTTGGGTTCTTTTGTGGTTGTATTCATTGATGATATTTTGATTTACTCCAGCAGTCGAGAGGAGCATGAACAATATCTTCGGATTGTGCTTCAGACTTTGAAGAATAATCAGTTATATGCCAAATTTTCAAAATGCGAATTTTGGTTAGACTCAGTTGCCTTTTGGGGGCATGTTGTATCGGCAGAAGGCATAAAAGTGGATCCTAAGAAGATTAAGACAGTTCAGAATTGGCCTAGACCTACTTCAGCTATAGAGATCAGGAGTTTCCTGGGTTTGGTAGTTTATTATCGTTGGTTAGTGGTGGAGTTTTCATCTATAGCATCTCCATTAACCAAATTGACCCATAAGGGTACCACATTTAGATGGTCGGACGAGTGTGAGTTGAGCTTTCAGAAGCTCAAGACTGCTTTGACTACAACGCCAGTGTTAGTATTACCCACAGGTTCAGGATCTTATACAGTGTATTGTGATGCATCTCGCATTGGGCTTGGTGCAGTATTAATGCAAGATGGCAGAGTGATTGCATATGTATCGCGGCAGTTGAAGGTTCATGAAAAGAATTACCATGTTTATGACTTAGAATTGGCAGCCATTGTTCATGCACTGAAAATTTGGAGGCACTACCTTTATTGTCACAACCCAAATTCCCACCACAGGCATCATGATGGCACTTAGTCTCTAAGACTAAGCCGATTACAATTACAATTCAAGCCAATTATTTTTAAAAAAAAATAGAAACTAACAGTAGAAATAGTTACAAACAACCTCCTAAGACTGGTAATACTGAGTCACGAACTCTAACTGAATACATGAAATGATCTCAATGATCGAATACTCAATATTGTTTGATTAATAATTAACAGTACAATAAAATGGAAATACTTCAAGGGACTGTGACGACCAAGCAGCTCTACGTTGAATCCTTGCGATCACACTCTAACTTTGTCCGAGTCCGATAGCTCCAATACCTAGCTCTGCACAAAACTGTGCAGAAGTGTAGTATGAGTACACCACGGTCAGTACCTAGTAAGTGTCAAGACTAACCTCAGTGGAGTAGCGACGAGGTACAGTCGAGACACTCACTAGTCTAATAACCTGTGCAATATAGTATACAAAAATAATCGGAAACAAATAACAAAGATGGCAACAATAATCAACCAGCGATATACACATCAGGGCAAGAAGAACACCATAAATATTACTCAACAAATAATGAATACAATTACAACCAATTAATCAAGTCCTTCAAATATAAATCTTTCGCCTATATATTTTTTGTTTTTCAAATATTAATCTTCAATATATAATACTCTCCAATAAATATATTACGAATATACTCCCTTCAAATAAATTTTTTTTTAAATAAATCTCTTTCAAATATAATTCTTTCAAATAAATATCTTTCGAATAAAAGTCACCATGTAACACCTCATTTCAAAATCATAAAAATACAGGTATCATCCCATTTTCATATTTTCACGGCACCTCGTGCCAATTTCTCTATCACAATCGCACGAACAACTCACGTGCCAATATTATCATCATTTACTCAGGGCACCTCGTGCCCACATTTCATATCACAAGTGCAAGGGCAGTTCACATGCCAATATCATCATTATTTACTCACGGCACCTCGTGCCCACATTTCATTTCATAATTCTCCTGGCAATAGACACAGGCTCCCAATTTCAACATAGATCACATGAAAATTACCAACGCAATAACCCCACATCATCACATAAAAATCACCAACACAATAACTCCACATCATCACGTATTATCTCTAACAATTGCCACCCTTATCTCTCCTATAGCCACCCTTATCACTCCTATAATAGCCTCCCTTATCCCTCCGCCCTGAAAATATCAATAGCCACCCTTATCGCTCAGTATAATAGCCACCCTTATCACTCCACCGAAACAATATCAATAGCCACCATTATCGGTATGTATAATAGCCACCCTTATCACTCCGCCCAGACAATATCCCAACACACATAACCACATTGAAATGCCACCCTTATACCTACATAATATCAATAGTGAAATAATACCCTTATATCTTCATAATAATAATTCAAATCACACAACAATTTACACAGAATATTATCACGACAACACAACATAATTTTTCCAACAACCACAACCAATTCCAATGATATAGTAAAATCAATAAATTTCTCAAAAATAGCTCAAGGATCCACACAATGTATATAAAACCTCAAAAACAATCAGCAACGATAGAAAATAATCAGTATAGGGCAACACATTCATTAATCCAAATTCTTGATAATTATATTAACGCCTCAGTTTAAACTTAGTTCATTAATTATTTGCAGATGAAAAAATCCATAATATAATTATTTCTAGGAAATATCAAATCAACAAACCTATGGAATTTACATAAATATTCAAGTAACAATCACATCAAATTGTCATATAAAAGCAAATTCAACAAACAAGGATTGAGGCATGGCAAATAGATGATTTAATAAATGCCAACAATTATCCAATTTACTACTCAATAATGCCTAAGACTTTAACCCAATAAAATTTGCACATATAAGCCCAAGAACGTACTCGTCACCTCACGTACACAACTTTTCACATTTCACAAATGGCACATAAGACTCGATGCCTAAGGGGTAATTCCCCCACTCAAGGTTAGGCAAGATATTTACCTTTATGAAGTTATGCCGATATTCCAAAACTGCCTTCTTACTTGAATTGACCTCCGGACAGCTCAAATCTATCCCAATTAATTGTATAACTTCATTAAAACTTATCGAAAATAATTCCGGATAATAAAACGTTGACTTAAAATTGTATTCTAAAAAGTCAACCAAAGTCAACGCGGGGCTCGCCTCTCAGAACACGGTATAATTTTCATGAAATCCGAACAGTCATTCCGATACGAGTTCAACCACACCAAATTTACCAAATTCCGATAACAAATCGTCCTCTAAATCTTGAATATTCGTTTTTATAAAATTTCTACAATTTTCCTCAAATTTCCATCTCAAAATACTAATTAAATGATGAAAACAATGATATATTCATGTAAATTAACAAAATCCGAGTTAGAATCACTTACCCCGATAATTATAGTACAAAAATGAAAAATGAAAAATGAGATGAAACCCTCATTCATATAGTACAAAATCTGACCCCCATTGTGCTGACCGCACATTTATTTGTGCGGTCGCACATCCCGGATGTTGCGGTTGCACTCAAAATTGTACGGCCGCACTTCTGCAACTCTACTCTACCAGGCTTCAATAAATTGATTATAACTGTCCCTACAAATGTCCAAATGATGATTGGTTTAGCTTTCTGGAAACTAGATTCAAAGGGCTACAACTTTTGTTTATGAATCACCTCCAAATCCCTTGTAGATTAAAATATATAAGCCTCTGAAGTCAGAACATCGAACCTGCAGAACCCCCCTGGAGTGCAGCCGCGAGCAAAATTGTGCGGTCGCGGAAAGCATTGTGCGGCCACATGCATAACAGTGTGGTCCGTACTTTTCCTCTGCGGTCCGCACTTTTTCCCTTGCCTCAGCACTCAAAAATGTGCACCCGCACTTCCAAAAGTTCCATAACAACATCAGAGTGCCAAAATGCCCGGACTCGCTCAAAACTCACCCCGAAACTCATTCGAGCCAATCGGGACCCCGTCCGAATGTACTAACAAGTCCTATAACACGATATGAACTTAGTCGGGCCCTCAAATCACATCAAAAAACATCAAAAACATGAATCACACTACAATTCAAGCCTATTAAAACTAAGGACATTCCAATTTCTACGATCGATGCCGAAACCTATCAAATCAAGTCCGATTGACCTCAAATTTTGCACACAAGTCATAAATGACATAATGGAGGTATTCCAATTTTCAGAATTGGATTCCGGCCCCGATATCAAAAAGTCAACTCCTCGGTCAAACTTCCAAACTTAAATTTCTAGTTTAGCCATTTCAAGCCTAATTTAACTACGGCCTTTCAAATAATTTTTCGGACACGCTCCTAAGTCCAAAATCACCATACAAAGCTGTTGGAATCATCAAAATTCTTTTCCGGAGTCATTTGCTCAAAAGTTAACTCTCCGATCAACTCTTTTCTTTTAAGCTTCTTAAATAAGAATTGTACTTTCTATTTAGTCCTGAATCATCCGAAACCAAACTCGACCACACACGCAAATTATAATACACATCACAAAGTTGCTTGTGACCTTAAGTCGCTGAACGAGATGCTAATTATTAGAATGACAAGTCGGGTCATTATATTATCCCCATCTTAAACATACGTTCATCCTCGAACGTGCCAAGAATTATTCTGAGGACATTAAATTACTGAGTGTATTCTTACACACATACTCGTAGGTGAATCTACGTTACCGAAAATTTAACATGGGTTTTACAACACCATCTCAGTTGAGATTATTTCCTTTTATCCATATTTATACACTTTAAAACCAATTCTTATACTCCAAACATTTTCAAAAGGCCTCATTTTTACATCAACGCATGGTATTAGTTTCAACCGGCTGTAGCAACTCGTGCCTACACATATGTCATATGTATGCCCATAACCCCACCTCTCATCATAATAGTTGTTCATAATTAATTCTAGCATCCTCAATTAACCTCATTTAATCAAACCCTCGTTTCAAATTTTGGCAATACTGACAGCAATTTACCCAAATTAACGAGTCACATTTAACATCACTTGGGCAACCACATCGTGGGGCTAAAACTTCAATATTTACAACACAATTATGGCTAAATATGCACAGAAACACATAAAAGAATTATCAAATAAGCCTAACAGGCATGACTCTCTATCAGTATATAGTACAATTTAAATTTTACAAAGGGATAATTTACACTCATAAAGTTTTCACCACAAGGACCTCGTCCTTATATAACTTTCACCATGGCTTGTAGCCCAGTTTAAATATCTCACATCATATAAAAATGCGAGAATCTCGCCCTCAACTTCGAATCACAAGTATTTTGCACATTGTGCCAACTGAAATTTTTTCATTTCCTTTCTTTCTTTCTTTTAATAAATTATGTAAATAATTTTCACAATACATAATGAAACCCCATTCCAATAGGATATATAATTCATAAAATTGAAATAAATTATTCTGAAATCACATCAAAACCCACTGTAGTGAGTAATAAAAAGTCACTTTTGGACTTATAGTCTTCAATGGTGTGCAAAAATAAAAATGATAGACACGAGCTAACATCATCAAACCTCCCAACAGGGATAAACACGTGAGTGGTATACAAATCACAAACTCGCCCTATATGGAGAACGATAGGAGATCTCACATCGATAATCAGAATTGAATCAAAATAAGAATAGTGCTCCTTTTATTTTAAATTAAGTCATGCCTGTAACGACACCATCTGGCGTATTGGACTCAGCAAAGTCATAGAAATTATATCAACGGGTCGGGCCTCCCCCTCTTGGGCGCCCTCTACCGCCTGTCCTCCACCCCTAATTGGCTGTGCACGTAGAGTATTAACTGGAATAAAGCCTGCAGTCTGAGTGTTCTGATGAAATCAACCCCTCCCAAGTTTGGGAAAATCTCTCATGATGTGCCTATTATGACCACACTTATAACAACCCCTCTGAGGTCATGGCTGCTCGTACTGGGTATGTGCCGGATAACTAGAATAACCACTGTAAGAATCTCGTGTCAGTGGTGTACTATAAGAATTTACTGGAGCACCCGGAGTAATCTGATGTGCGGACTGAGCTGGCCGACTGTTCTAGCCTCCGCCATAATGGGTCATAGCTGAAGAGTAAAATCCACTGAACCCTCTAGAGATCGAGACCTTTTGGCCTTCTTAGACTCCCTTTCCTCACCTAGAACACCCTCAATCCTCCTCGCAATCTCCACTACTTGCTGAAATGGAGTATCAATTTGCAACTCTCAAGCCATGCATAGTTTAAGATCATAATTGAGTCCCTCAATGAATCTACGGACCCGCTCTCTGACTGTAGGTACCAAGATAGGTGTGTGTCGGGATAACACACTGAACCTGAAAGCATATTCTTACACAGTCATGGTGTCCTGACGCAACAGTTTAAACTCTGTGCGCCAAGAATCCCAAAGAGTCTGGGGAACAAACTCTTTCAAAAACATTTTCAAAAACTGAGGCCAAGTTGGTGGTGTTGCATCGGCTGGTTGACCTTCTTCATAGACTTGCCACCACTGATATGCTGCTCATGATAGCTGAAATGTGGTAAAGGTAACTCCGCTCACTTCTACAATACCCATGGTGCGGAGAATATGGTGACACTTTTGTAGAAATCGTTGAGCATCCTCTGTAGTTGTGCCACTGAAAGTGGGTATACTATACCTCTTAAACTTCTCAAGTCTCTTTTGTTCTTTTTCTGATGCCTCTAGCCTGACCTCAGGATGAATCGGAATAACAGGTTGTACCTGTACTACACCCGAAACCTGACCAATGGGAACTCGCTGCTCTGGAGTATGGGCGGTAGGAGTCTGAGTTACTCCCTCAATCTGTGAAATATTTGGTGCAACAGAGATCAATCCCCCATGAGTTAATGTACCAAACATATTCAAGAACTGTGCTAAAGTCTCCTGAAGTCTGGGTATAACAACAGGTGCTTCCGGTACCTGTCCCCCAATTGGAGCTACTGGAGGCTCATCAGCTGCTGCTCTGACAGGTGCTCTGGTCGCGGCACGCGCCCTTCCTCGGCCTCTACTTCGGCCCCTGCCTCTTGCGGCCCTAGAAGTATGTGCGGGTGCCTGCTCAGCTAACTCGGTACTATGTGTCTTCACAATCTGTGAGAGAATAGAGATACAAAGTCTCAACTTCCACAATCAATAAATCTGCAATACGAGAATGAAAGAAGTGAAAATTTCCTAACAGTTCTGTAGCCTCTCGAAGATAAGTACAGACGTCTCCATACTGATCCGCAAGACTCTACTAGACTCGCTCGTGACTCGTAGAACCTATGACCCTAGAGCTCTGATACCAACTTGTCACGACCCAAAATTCGACCATAGGCATCGTAATGGCACTTAGTCTCTAAGACTAAGTAAGCCGACTATAATTACAATTCAAAGCATTTTTATTATTTTTATTATTTTTTTTAAATAGAAACTAACAGCGGAAATAGTTACAAACAACCTCCCAAGAATGGTAATACTGATTCACGAACTCTAACTGAATACATGAAATGATCTCAAGGATTTAATACTCAATATTGTTTGATGAATAATTAACAGTACAATAAAATAGAAAGACTTCAAGGGACTGCGACGACCAAGCAGCTCTACCTTGAATCCTTGCGATTACACTCTAACTTTGTTCGAGTCCGATATCTCCAATACTGGCTCTGCACAAAAATATGCAGAAGTGTAGTATGAGTACACCACGGTCGGTACCCAGTAAGTATCAAGACTAACCTCAGTGGAGTAGTGACGAGATACAGTCGAGACACTCACTAGTCTAATAACATGTACAATATAGAATAAAAAAATAATAGGAAATAAAGAACAATGATGGCAACAATAATCAACCAGTGATATACACAACAGGGCAAGAAGAACTCCATAAATATTTCTCAATAAATAATGAATACAAGTACAACCAATTAATCAAGTCCTTCAAATATAAATCTTTCGCCTATATGTTGTTTTTCAAATAATAATCTTCAGGATATAATACTCTCCAATAAATATATTTCGAATATACTCCCTTCAAATAAATATCTTTCAAATATAATTCTTTCAAATAAATATCTTTCAAATATAATTCTTTCAAATAATATCTTTCGAATAAAAGTCACCATATGATACCTCATTTCAAAATCATAAATATACGGGTCTCAGCCCACTTTCATATTTCCACGGCACCTCGTGCCAATTTCTCTATCACAACCGCACGGACAACTCAAGTGCCAACATCATCATCATTTACTCACGGCACCTCGTGCCCACATTTTATATCACAACTGCATGGACAGTTCACGTGCCAATATCATCATTATTTAGTCACGGCACCTCGTGCCCACATTTCATTTCAAACTTTGCCTAGCAATAACCACATGCTCCCAATTTCAACATAGATCAGACTACTATCAATTTACCAACAACAAGACAAATTGAACAAGATATAAAACTAAACACAAGAAAAATCACAACATCACATAAAAATTACCAACGCAATAACCCCACATCATCACATAAAACTTACCAACACAATAACCCCCACATCATCACGTATCATCCCTAACAATAGTCACCATTATCTCTCCTATAGCCACCCTTATCACTCATATAATATCCTCACTTATCCCTCCGCCCTGACAATATCAATAGCCACCCTTATTGCTCTTATATCTACACTTATCGCTCCGTATAATAGCCACCCTTATCACTCCGCCCAAACAATATCAATAGCCACCCGTATCGCTCATGTAGCCACCCTTATCGCTCTATATAATAGCCATCCTTATCACTCCGCCCAGACAATATCCCAACACACATAACCACTTTGAAATGCCACCCTTATACCCACATAATATCAACAGTGAAATGACACCCTTATATCCTCATAATAATAACTCAAATTATACAACAATTTACGCAGAATATTACCACGACAACACAACACAATCAATTCCTCTCACAATTTGCCCAACAACCACAACCAATTACAATGATATAGTAAAATCAATAAATTTCTCAAAACTAGCCCAAGGCTCAACACAACGTATATAAAACCTCAAAAACAATCAACATCGATAGAAAATACTCAGTATAGGGCAACGCCTTCATTAATACAAATTCTTGATAATTATATTAACGCCTCAGTTTAAACTTAGTTCATTAATTATTTGCAGATGCAAAATCCATGATATAATTATTTCCAGGAAATATCAAATCAACAAATTTACAGAATTTACATAAATATTCAAGTAACAATCACATTAAATTATCATATAAAAGCAAATTCAACAAACAAGGATTGAGACACGGCAAATAGATGATTAAATAAATACCAACAATTATCCAATTTACTACACAATAATGTCTAAGACTTTAACCCAATAAAATTGCACATATAAGCCCGAGTACGTACTCGTCACCTCGCGTACATGGCTTTTCACATTTCACAAATGGCACATAAGACTCGATGTCTAAGGGGTAATTCCCCCACTCAAGGTTAGGCAAGATACTTACCTTTTTGAAGTTATGCCGATATTTCAAATTTCCTTCTTGCTTGAATTGACCTCCAGACAACTCAAATCTATCCAAATTAATTGTATAACTTTATTAAAACTTATCGGAAACAATTCCGGATAATAAAACGTTGACTTAAAATTGTATTCTAAAAAGTCAACCAAAGTCAATGCGGGGCCCACCTCTCAGAACACGGCATAATTTTCACGAAATCCGAACAGTCATTCTGATATGAGTTCAACCACACCAAATTTACCAAATTTCGATAATAAATCGTCCTCCAAATTTTGAATTTTCGTTTTTATAACCTTTCTATTATTTTTCTCAAATTTCCATCTCAAAATACTAATTAAATGATGAAAACAATGATATATTCATGTATATTAACAAAATCCAAGTTAGAATCACTTACCCCGATGATTTTCTTGAAAATCCCACGAAAAATTGCCACAAACCAAGCTCCCAAAGTCCAAAAATGAAAAATGAGATGAAACCCTCATTCATATAGTACAAAATTTGAACCTCATTGTGCTGACCGCACATTTATTTGTGCGGTCGCACATCCCGGATACTGCAGTCGCACTCAAAATTGTGCGGTCGCACTTCTGCAGCTCTACACTACCAAGCTTCAGTAAATTGACCATAACTTTCTCTACAAATGTCTAAATGATAAATGGTTAAGCTTTATGGAAACTAGATTCAAAGGGCTACAAATTTCATTTTTAATTCATCTCCAAATCCTTTGTAGATTAAAAGATATAAGCCTCCGAAGTCATAACATCGAACCTGCAGAACTCCCCTGGAGTGTAGCCGCGAGCAAACTTGTGCGGCCGCGGAAAGCATTGTGCGTCCACGGGCATAATTGTGCAGTCCACACTTTTCCTTTGCGGTCCGCACTTTTTCTCTTGCCTCAGCACTCAAAAATGTGCCCCCGCACTTCCACAAGTTCCAAAACAACATCAGAGTGCCAAAATGCCCGGACTCGGTCAAAACTCACCCTAAAACTCATTCGAGACACTCGAGACCCCGTCTGAATGTACCAACAAGTCCTATAACACGATACAAACTTAGTCGAGCCCTCAAATCACATCAAAAACACTAATCACACTCCAATTCAAGCCTATTAAAATTAAGAAAATTCTAACTTCTACGATCGATGCCGAAACCTATCAAATCAAGTCTGATTGACCTAAAATTTTGCACACAAGTCATAAATAACATAATGGAGGTATTCTAATTTTCAGAATCGGATTCCGGCCCCGATCTAAAAAAATCAACTCCCCAGTCAATCTTCCAAACTTAAATTTCTAGTTTAGCCATTTTAAGCCTAATTTAACTAGATGCTTCAAAATTATTTTGCGGACATGCTTCAAAGTCCAAAATTACCATACGGAGCTGTTGGAATCATCAATATTTGATGACCTTAAATCACTAAACGAGACGTTAATTATTAGAACGACAAGTCGGGTCGTTACATTTACGGTGTCTCGTGTGAGGTATTTACTGATCATCGTAGTCTACAGTATCTGTTCAAACAAAAAGATCTCAATTTGAGGCAGAGGAGATGGTTGGAGCTGTTGAAAGACTATGATATCACCATTTTGTATCATCTCGGAAAGGCCAATATGGTGGTCGATGCTTTGAGTAGAAAGGCTGTGAGTATGGGTAGCCTTGCATACATTCCGGTTGGTGAGAGGTTGTTAGCTCCAGATGTTCAGAGTTTGGCTAATTAGTTCATGAGGTTAGATGTTTCGGAGTCTAGTCGTGTTCTAGCTTACACAATCGCTCAGTCTTTCTTGTATGAACATATCAGAGAGCGACAGTATGATGATCCTCACTTGTTTGTCCTTAAGTACACGGTGCGACACGGTGGTGCCAAGCAGGTTGATGTGGAGGAAGATTTAGTTCTGCAGATGCAAGGTCATATTTGTGTGCATAATGTGGATAGGCTTCGTGAATTTATTCTGGAGGATGCCCACCGATCCCGGTATTCTATTTATCCTGGTGCCGCCAAAATGTATCAAGATTTGCGGCAACATTATTGGTGGAGGAGAATGAAGAAGGATATAGTGGTATATGTAGCTCGGTGTTTAAATTGTCAGCAAGTCAAGTACGAGCATTAGAGACCTGGTGGTTTACTTCAGAAGTTAGTAATTCCTGAGTGAAAGTGGGAGCGTATCACTATGGATTTTGTTGTTGGGCTCCCACAGACTCAGAGAAAGTTTGACGCAGTATGGGTCATTGTGGATAGGTTGACCAAGTCAGCACATTTCCAGTAGAAGTTACCTATTCTTCAGAGCGGTTAGCGGAGATTTACATCCGCGAGATTGTCCGCCTTCACGGTGTGCCCGTGTATATCATTTCTGATCAAGGTACAAAGTTCACCTCACACTTCTGGAGGGTTGTACAACGTGAGTTAAGCACGCGGTTTGAGTTGAGTACAACATTTCATCCTCAGACGGACGAACAATCCGAGTGCATTATTCAAATATTGGAAGATATGTTTCGCGCTTGTGTTATGGATTTTGGAGGTTCTTGGGATCAATTCTTGCCACTTGCAGAGTTTTCCTATAATAATATCTATCAGTCGAGATTTCAGATGGATCCATATGAAGCATTATACGGGAGGCGATGCCGTTCGCCAGTTTGCTGTTTTGAACCGGGAGAGGCTCGGTTGTTGGGTACCGATTTGGTACAGGATGCCTTGGATAAGGTCAAAATTATTCAGGATTGACTTTGCACAGCTCAGTCTAGGCAAAAGAGTTATGCCGACTGTAAATTTCATGATATTGCATTCATGGTTAGAGAAAGAGTATTGCTCCGGGTTTCACGTCTGAAGGGTGTAATGAGGTTCAGAAAGAAGGGCAAGTTGAGCCCTAGGTATATCGGACCTTTTGAAATTCTTGAAAGGGTGGATAAAGTAGTCTACAGTCTTGCACTGCCGCCTAATTTATCAGCAATTCATCCGGTGTTCCATGTGCCTATGCTCCGAAAATATCATGATGATCCGTCCCATGTGTTAGATTTCAGCTCAGTCCAATTGGACAAGGATTTGACTTAGGAGGAGGAGCCAGTAGTTATTCTAGCCCGGCAGGTCTGCCAGTTGAGGTCTAAGAGTTATCCATCAGTTCGAGTATAATGGAGAGGTTAGCCTGCTGAAGCATCTACCTGGGAGTCCGAGTCAGACATACAGAGTAGATACCCACACCTTTTCACCAGACCGGTTCCTTTTTCCAATTCCGTTCGAGGACAAACGTTTGTTTTATAGGTGGAGAATGTGATGACCCGATAGGTCATATTTAAATTTAATATTCATATTTGTGTTCTGAGACCTCGAATAGTACCATTTAGCATTCCTCGACTTGCATGCGCAGTCTGTATATTTTTCCAGAAAGCTTTTATGTAAAAATGATAAATATGAGAAATAATGCTTAAAAAATCAACTAAGATGACTTCGGTCAATAGTTTTAGCAAACGGATCCGGATCGGTGTTTTGACGGTCTTGGTTGGTATGTATCGTGATTTGAGACTTGGGCGTAGGCCCGGAATTTAATATGGAGGTCCCTGGCTTGAGGTATAGCCAATTATTGAAAATTAGAAGTTTGAAAGCTTAAAGATTTCAAAGTTTGATAACAAATTGACTTTTATTGATATCGGGCTCGGATTTTGATTATGGAAGTTGGAATAGCTCTGTTATGTCATTTAGGACTTACATGCAAGAATTTATGTCATTTCAGACTGTTTTGACGTGTTTCGGCGTGAGTTTTAGAATTGAAATTTTTATAAATTCATTAAATGTGATCTGAGGCGTCGACTAAGTTCGTATGATGTTTTAGGACTTGATGGTGTATTTGGTTGAGGTTCAGGGGGCCTCGGGTGGATTCCGGATGATTAACAGATCAAAATTTGGACTTAAGGAAAATATGAAATTTGGGCCTTCTGGTGTAATCGCACCTGCAAAATTTTGACCACAGGTGCGAGCTCGCAGAAGCGAGCCTGGCATCGCAGGTGCGGGTGGTCCACATAAGAGGATCAAACATCGTAGAAGCGCGACCGCAGAAGCGACAAAATGGTCGCAGATGTGGCCTGGGCTAAGGGGGCATTGGACCGCAGAAGAGGACTCTTATCCGCAGAAGCAAAAATAGCGCAGAAGTGGATAGATGACCGCAGAAGCGAGTAAGTGTCCGCATGTGCGAAACCTCAGGACAAATTTAAAAAACAGAGGGATTTCCGACATTTTTGTTGTTTTTGGACATTTCCAACACGGGTTGAGGCGATGTTTGAGCGAGAATTCACGGGAAAACTTGAAGTAAGTCACTTGTGATCATTGTTAGTCAATAATATTGAATTATTATCGATTATTCCGACTAGATTACGTTTGTTTGAGGTGAAATTCGAGGATTTGGGCCTAGGGATTTGAAAATAAGATTTGGGGATTTGAAGGTCGAGTTGATGTCCGAATTTGGTAAAATTTGCATGGGTGGACTCGTGGTTGAATAGGCGTTCATATTTTGTAACTTTTGTCTGGTTGCGAGACGTGAGCCCCACTATTGATTTTTTAAATGAATTTCGGAATTTAATTGGAAAATCTAGTATTTTCATATATAATTGGTTTCTATAATTCGTATTGAGTATATTGAATTGTTTGTAACTAGATTCGACACATTCGGACACCGATTCACGAGGCAAAGGTTTATTGGAATCTTGAGTTTGTTGCCAAGTGAGGTAAGTGTCGTGGTTAACCTTGACTTGAGGGAGTGGGACTTGTTTGTCTATTTGCTACTTGATTTAATGTGGGGGTACAACGTGTATGTGAGGTAATGAGTACTTATGCATTGTGGTTTGATGGTAGGCTATAATTACATATTTTAGTCACTTATTTCACTCTAATTTATGGCACTTTAATTGAGTTTGAGCTTTAATCGCTAGTGTTTTGCACTTATTGTGTGTTTTATGCCTTGTAGTAGTGATTCCAAGTGATGTAGATGTTATAGAGCTAATTCAAGTTATTTGGAGCTTTGAAGTCAGAGTAAAATCTCAAGGGATTAAGCCGGGATCGTGTTCGAAGGTCAAAGACCAAGTCTGGATGTCAAAATCGAAGCAAATTCCGTACTTTGAGAAATTTGCACTAGTGCGACGCATTGTGTGATGCGCTAGTGCAAAATCTGCCGAGAACTCAAATTGCAAATCGTACTGGAAATAACCACTACACCGTCTCATGGTGTGGCGCAGCATGCGGCATGCGGCAGTACAAAATATTTAGAGTATCGTCCCATTTCCGCTAAAAAGGGGTATTTTCGTCTGGGGTTTACTGGGGGATGGCTTAAATACATGGGAAAACACCATTTTTGGGATTTTTGGACAGCATTTCGACCTAAGGAGGCAAAATAGGAGTGGGAAGAACACAAGCACAAGGATTTCATCATTCCTTCCTCACTCAAGATCCGGGTTTGGATGGAATTTATGTTTTCCTGTACTTTAGTTAAATTTGTGAAGAACTTCTCCATGTCTATGGAGTAATTCCTTTTGGGTTTTGATGGATTTGGTGTATTGATGATTATTTGTGGATTATAACTCTATTTTTATGTATTTGAATCATTTTTGGAAGATTTAATTGTTGCGTCTATATTCAATTGTTCTTGTAATCGAAAGAGGCACAACTTGTGATATCTTTGCACTATGTTGTTGGTTGAGTTCATAGATTCTTCTAAGTAATCGAAATAGGCTAGTTGAATCATTGGTTAAATCTAGTTAGGATAATAATCGAAAGAGGTTTTCCTAAAGACCGATCCACTACGCATTCTTGCATATCTTCACAGAGCTTAAATTGGTTCATATTGTGAGGTTGAGACTTAATCGAGAGAGGAGTTTCTACTAAATAATTGTACTGATAAGTAAGTGAATTTAAGAGACTCACTTGAATATTAGAAGTGAATTATCTAGAGTATAATCCCAGACTATTATCTTGTACCTATCCTATCAAAATCGTATTTTCCCCCATTGTCATCTTCCTTTGTTTAGTCCTTGCTTTGTTTGTCATTAGTCGATTAGCTCTATATTCTTAGTTAAATTTTATTATTAATCATATAAATCTAAGCGGTTGATCCTCCTGGATATTAATCTAGCTACAAACAACGATAATACTATTTAAACCCAATCCATATGGACACGATATTATATTATACTATATTTGCCTTGCAAGCACAATTTAAGTGTGTGTTTTGCACTCGTCAAATTTTAGCGTCGTTGCCGAGGATTCGCAATCAATAGTGTTAGAACTAGTTTGTAGTGCTAATTCAGGAATTTATTTTATATTTTTTTTACTTTTATTTTGTTCTTCACCGGTTTCTCCTCCGTGTGGATTGCAACAGGTTAAGTCCGTAGTGTATGACACGATCTTCTTGTAAAGAAGTAATACCTTAAAATCCAGAATTGGAAAAACACTTGTGGAAACAAAGGAAGGAGAAAGAGTTCACCGTAAGGTTCTTGGGGCAAACTTCAACCCAAGAACACATGGCTAATAACAATGACAATGAGGTAAAGGAAGCTGCAAGGATAGCTGCTGAGGAAGCCTATAGAGTTGTTGAGGAAACTATCAAAGACAATAGGGGTCGAAGATTCAATCTAAATCGACCCTTAATTGAAGACTAGATCAAGAATGCGGTACCAAGGCTTGGTAGAGCATTGGGTGACTATGCCAAAACAGTCTACAATCAAGGATTGTTAAGTGTTAGAACACCTCCAATTGCAGCTAAAAGTTTTGAGTTGAAGCAAGGTTTGCTTCAAACCATTCAAAATAGTTACAGTTTTAGAGGGAAGATGAACGAAGATCCAAACACACATCTGATGGATTTCAAGGAGATTATGAACATCTTTCAATACAATGGGGTGTCACAAGATTCAGTGTATTTAAGGGCATTCCCCTTTTCACTTAAAGATGATGCTAAGTAGTGGCTTTGAAGTTTTCCAAATGGGTCAATTAGAATATGGGAGGAAATGACCAGAATATTTCTTGATAAATATTTCTCCTCAGCTAATACGGGCAAGTTTAGAAGAAAAATCCATAACTTCTGCCAAAAAGATAATGAAACTGTTTTTTAAGCATGTGAGAGGTTTAAGGAGATAGTTAGATGGTGTCAACATATCGGAATTGAACTCTGGATGCAACTCCAGGATTTTTTGATGGATTGACACCGACCTCGCGTAGAACATTGAGCAATGCAGTTGGAGGCCCATTTATGAAGAAGACTCCAAAGGAGATAGTTACAATTCTTGATGAGTTATTCGAACATGTTAATCAGTGGCCCTCTGATAGTGTGGAAAGAATAAAATTACCTGGTGTTCACCAAGTTGATGCTACTAAATCTGCACAAGTACAACTTGATGCTATGGCTAAAGAAATACGAAAGCTAATTGTAGCTTCGATGAAAAATGTACACCACACAGCTTGTGATATATGTGGAAGAGGACACCCTACTCATGAGTGTCAAGCCTCAACTGAGGAGGTAAATGTTGTAGGAAACTATAATTTTAATGCAATGGGTCAGAGGCACCCTGGTTTTTCATGGAGTTCACCTAGGGGTACTGCAAATGCATGGAAGTAAAATAACCCCAGATTCCAGGAACAAGGAGCTCCAGGTTTTAAAACTCAACAGAGGCAGCAGTATCAACCTCCGCAGTCGAATCAACCCAGCATGGAAGATCTTATGAACACCTTCATTATCAAGACGAATGAGAGGCTTGATGCCCATGATGCAGCAATCAAAGAATTGGGTAGATCTTTTCGAAGCCTGGAAAGACAGGTTGGGTACTTAGCTACTCAATGTCTGAGAGAGCCCCAGGAACACTCTCGGCTGATACAGAAAAAAATCCCAAAGAAACAGTGAATGATGTAACTTTGAGAAGTGGGCAAGTGTTGAAAGATCTCACCCCAATCCACAAAGATATGAGACATGAAAAAGAAAGCGTGGAGCAGCTGAAAAGTGGTATCTAAAAGAAGAAGGAAGAACACTCGAGAAGGAAGGAACCTAAGGCGAGCAAGTATATGCCTTCGCTTCTTTTTCCCCAAAAGCTAAGTAGAGAAAAGCTGGACAAGCAGTTCGAGAGATTTCTAGATGTACTGAAACAAGTTCATATAAACCTACCATTCACATAAGTGCTCTCACAAATGTCGGCTTATGCCAAGTTCTTGAAGGAGATCCTGACTAATAAGGGGAAAATAGAAGAGACCTCAGTGGTCAAGCTCACAGAGCATTGCAGTGCAATATTGCAAAACAAACTCCCGCAAAAGTATGGAGATCCAAGGAGTTTTACCATACCTTGCTCTTTAGGCACTACTAATTTTGATAAGTCTCTATGTGATTCTGGTGCTTCAATTAATTTAATGCATCTATCTATTTATAGAAAACTGGAGAAGGAGATTGGAGAGATAAGGTTTGCACCAATATCCATGTAGTTGGCAGACCAAACAACTCTAATACCCGAGGGAATAGTTGAAGATGTCTTAGTTCGGGTAGATACGTTTGTATTTCCGGTGAATTTCATAGTGGTTAATATGAAAGAGAAATAGGAGGTCCCCCTCATCCTAGGAAGACCAGTCCTAGGAATGGGTAGAGCAATATTAGATATACATGAGAGAAAACTCATGCTTAGAGCGGACGAGGAGACTGTGACTTTCGACATGGATGTGTAAACGGGGGTAAAAATGGAGAAGCTAGTTGCTAGTGTTGTGTTGAAAGTGAAGGGCGAGAAAGAGAAGGCCGCAGTGAGTGAGAAAGAAAAGTATGGGGTGTACCCCAAGAAGGACGAGAAGAAGTTATCTGCATGGATGAGTGCACTAGTTCGGGCGCGAGGGATGAATCCCAACATCGACTCAAACCCCGACTAGATGTTCAGGAAAGTTTTCCTTACCTCTTGCTTTTATTTGTGTGTCATAGGGACATGACACAATTTAAAGTGTGGGGTGGGGATATATAAATATTTATGTGTATATATGTATAGAATGTATAAATGTCTATGTGTATGTGTGCTTTTGTAATTCATTTGATTGAAAATTTATAATTTTTTATTTTTTCCGATGATGGAAGTCATTCGACAGGTTCTCTGAGGGATTAAGTCGAAAGGAAAAGACAAAAAACAAATTGGTAGTGTCTAAATTCCCCCTTGGTTTTTCTTTGTGCCGCGGTTCTTTTCCAATGATTTTGTTTGAACCGGGTGTAGTTAATTTTTATTTTTTAAGAAGCAGGAAACCTTGTGTTGTGATTTGAAATGAAAGCAATATCTCTTGATTGTATTATGCCTTTAGAATAGTAAGTGCTTTAGTTGTGACGCTTAGGCTTAGTTTTTTACTCTTGTATAAGTATCTTAAATTGTATGATCTTAACTTTTCTTAACTACTTTGATTAGAGTGTCTTGATGAGCCCAATCCTAAGTGAGTTTTGTGCCATGTGTGTGTGAGGTTTTGGATATTCTGTGCATTGCATTTGATGTCTAGAACTTGCCACGAGTGTTTGCAAAGCGAAATAGTAGTTTTATTCAATCTTGGAAGTGATATAGGCATTTCTTTGTTGAGCCAGTTATATGTTGTTACCCACTTAATTGTTATATATCTTAGTTAACCTCTTTGAGCCTGTGATTTCTTTGGCAACCACGTTACAAGCCTTATCTATTTGTTTAAATTGACCATCTAGTTGAACCTTTAACCTCTCGTACGCACTTGAATTTGTTATGAACTTTGTAAAGGTTTAAGTGTGGGGTATTGGGTTGGCTTTTGAGTGGAACAATTGAAATAAGGAGAAAGGTGCATTGTTTTGAAAAAGTAAGATCCACTTGAATTGAATAAGAAAAGAAAGAAAAAAAGTTAATTGTATGATTGTGTAATATTCCAGGATAGTGGTAACTCTTGATGTAATTATGCTTAAAGAAGTTGGGAGTTAATGTATATTGATGTGAAAGTAGAGTTATGGTTTGACATAAGTGTGGGGTTTTGAACAATGAAATGTATGTATAAAAGTGCTTAGGGAGGTTTGACAACCAACTAAAGTCTTACTTGATTATTGACTGAATGAGCTCGATTAGTTGAGTAGTACATTATGGTCAAGCCTATGGTTCATCTTTTGTGGCATACTAATGTTATTTCTGAGAGTGACTGAATTCTGTCTATATTGAGTTCCCGATTGTTGTTAAATTTGATGGTGTGTGGAACAACTCTCTATTGTTGTGACGGAACTTGATTCATGAAGGAAAGGTAATGTCGTTGACTTCTGTGTTAGAGTAAGTGAGCGGGTTATAAATAATGTGTGGTAGTTTTGAGTCAAATCTTGAGGCTAGGATGTTACAGTATTGTGCTTAATCTATTTTAATTATTCTTGGTGTGATGAGTTATGAGAGTTGTTTAAAACTGACATGTCTATATAAAATGTAGTTTGATTGCTCGAGGACGAGTAATGGTTTAAGTGTGGGGTATTGATGGTAGGCTATAGTTACATGTTTTAGTCTCTTATTTCACTCTAATTTGCTGCACTTTCATTGAGTTTGATCTTTAATCGCTAGTGTTTTGCATTTATTGAGTGTTTTACGCCATGTAGGAGTGATTCTGAGTGATGTAGATGTTATGGAGCTAATTCGAGTGATTTGGAGCTTTGAAGTCTGAGTAAAGCCCAAGAGATTAAGCCACGATCGTGTTCGGGGGTCGAGGACCAAGTCTGGATGTCAAAATCAAAGCAAAATCTGTACTCTGAAAAATTTGCACTAAGGCGACGCGCTAGTGTAAAATCTGCCCAGAACTCAAATTGCAAATCGTACTAGAAATAACCACTACCCCATCTCATGGTGTGGCGCGGCATGCGGCATGGCAGTATAAAAATTTTAGAGTATCGTACCATTTCCGCTAAAAAGGTATTTTCGTCCGAGGTTTATTGGGGGTGGCTTAAATACATGGGGAAAATACCATTTTTGGGATTTTTGGATAGATTTTCGACCTACAGAGGCTAAGGAGGAGTGGGAAGAAAACAAGTACATGGATTTCATCATTCCTTCCTCGCTCAAGATTCGGGTTTGGATGGAATTTATGTTTTTCTATACTTTAGTTATATTTGGGAAGAACTTCTCCATGTCTATGGAGTAGTTCCTTTTGGGTTTTGATGGATTTGGTATATTGATGATTGTTTGTGGATTATAACTCAATTTTTATGTATTTGAATCATTTTTGGAAGATTTAATTATTGCATCTATATTCACTTGTTCTTGAAATCGAAAGAGGCATAACTTGTGATATCTTTGCACCATATTGTTGGTTGAGTTCATAGATTCTTCTAAGTAATCGAAAGAGGCTAGTTGAATCATTGATTAAATCTAGTTAGGAGAATAATCAAAAGAGGTTTTCCTAAAGACTGATCGACTACGCATTCTTAATCGAGAGATGAGTTTCTACTAAACAATTGCACTGATATATAAGTGAATTCGAGGGACTCACTTGAACATTAGAAGTGAATTATCTAGAGTTAAATCTCAGACAATTATCTTGCAACTATCCTATAAAAATCCTATTTTCCCCCATTGCTATCTTTCTTTGTTTAGTCGTTGCTTCGATTGTCATTAGTCGATTAACTCTAGATTCTTAGTTAAATTTTATTATTAATCATATAAATCTCAATTGTTGATCCTCCTGGAAAAAAATCTTGCTACAAACTATGATAATACTATTTAAACACAATCCCTGTGGATACGATATTATACTATACAATCTTTGACTAGCGAGCACAATTTAAGTGTGTATTTTGCGCTCATCATGGTTGAGTCAAAGCATGCGGGTGGAAATTATTCATTGTGAATAATTGCCTATTTAATTAAGATATTCCTGCTTAAGTTTATTATTGTTTATTTGATCATATTTCATGAAATTATTGCTAATTTAATTATTGTTGAATATTTTGGAATGTGAGGTCAGTATTCTGGTATTGAATTGGTTGATAAGTATAGATCCTCGCATTTAATATACTCTTCCGAATTTATATTATCATTTTCATGGTAAGGAAAAATGTAAAAGCACGAAGGATGATGCCGTACCATTTTAATTATTTATTCATCATACTGTGGCAAGAAAGAGAGTTAAAGCACGAAGGGTTATTTCGTTCCATTCATATTATTTATTCATCATTTCATGGTAAGAATGAGAGTCAAAGAATGAAGGGTGGTGCTGTGCCATTTTCGTATTATCAGCTACTTATTTTATTATTGATGAATTAATTGGTTGTTATGTGACACTTCTCCTGCTGAAATTTTTATATCATTCCTCTTCGCATGTTCCCTCCCAAAAATTGTAAATTGTTAAGTATTGTATTCATTGTTGCTTTGTATTTGTATATACTTCTACAGGTTGTCTACGTACATGTCTTGTTATAGCCTCGTCACTACTTCGTCGAGGTTAGGCTCGACACTTACAGAGTACATGGGGTTGGTTGTACTCATACTTCACTCTGCACTTCTTGTGCAAATTTTGGAGTTGGTCTCAGTGGCGTACCATAGACTTGCTCGGATTCAGCTACCTAGAGGAGACTTGAGGTAAAACTGCACAACATCTGCGGATCTGAAGTCTCCTTCTACTTTATCTTAGCTGTGTATTATCTTTCAAATAACTTGAATTTTATTCAGACCTTTATTTGTATTATTCTAGTAGCTTGTGCACTTATGATACCAGATTCGGGGATGTATTTGGATGATTTGGTTGTTATGGTCTTCCGTACTTTATTTCAGTAATTGACTTCCATTTAATTTGATTAGTTAAAAATGGTTAAGACTATTCTAATGTTGGCTTGCCTAGCAAGTGCAATATTAGGCGCCACCACGGTCCCGAAAGTGGGAATTTTGGGTCGTGAAAAGGCAGCACTATAGGTGGAGATGGATGAAGAAATACATAGTGGAATATGTAGCTCGGTGCCTAAATTGTCAGCATGTGAAGTATGAGCATCAGCGACCGGGTGGATTGCTTCAGAAGTTAGAGATTCCAGAGTGGAAATGGGAGCGGATCACTATGGATTTTTGTTGTTGGGCTCCCAAGGACTCGGAGGAAGTTTGATGCAGTTTGGGTGATTGTGGATAGACTGACTAAGTCACCTCATTTCATTCATGTGGTTACTACTTACTCTTCGGAGCAGTTGGCTCAGATTTACATTCGCGAAATTGTCAGGCTTCATGGCATACCGGTATCTATCATCTCTGACCGGGGTACGCAGTTTACATCATGGTTTTGGAGAGCCATACAGCATGCATTGGGTACTCGGGTGGAGTTGAGTACATCATTTCACTCTCAGAAGGATGGACAGTCCAAGCTCACTATTCAGATATTAGAGGACATGTTATGTGCGTGTGTGATGGATTTTGGGGGTGCATAGGTTCAGTTTTTGCCACTTGCGGAGTTTGTCTACAACAATAGTTATCAGTCAAGCATTCAGATGGCACCATATGAGGGTTTGTATGTTAGGCTGTGTCGGTCTCCAGTGGGTTAGTTCGAGTCGGGCGAGGCAAGGCTATTGGGTACAGACTTGGTTTAGATACTTTGGAAGAGGTTAAATTGATTCATGATCGACTTCATACAGCCCAATCTAGACAGAAGAATTATGTGGATCGGAAGGTTCATTATGTTGCATTAATGGTTGATGAGGGGTCTTGCTCTGGGTTTCGCCTATGAAGGGTGTTATGAGATTCAGGAAGAAGGGCAAGTTGAACCCTACATATATCAGGACTTTTGAGATTCTTGAGAGAGTTGGAGAGGTGTCTTACAAACTTGCACTACCACCTAGTCTCACTGCAGTTCATCCAGTGTTCCATGTTTCCATGCTCCGGAAATATCACGGCGATCTGTCTCATGTGTTAGACTTAAGCTCAGTCCAGTTGGACAAGGATCTATCTTATGTTGAGGAGCCAGTGGACATTTTGGACTGGCAGGTTCGAAAGTTGAGATCAAAGAGCATTGCTTCAGTAAAAGTTCAGTGGAGGAGTCATCTGGTCGAGGAGGCGACTTGGGAGACCGAGCATGATATGCGTAGCTGCTATCCTCATCTTTTCACCACTTTAGGTATGTCTCTATATTCGTTCGAGTACAGACATCTGTTTAAGAGGGGGAGGATGTCACGACCCGGCTAGTCGTTTTGAGTATTACAGCCTCGTTCCCCCATTTACTGCTCAATCCATGCTTTACAGTTGTATGTGACTTGCCAGGGTAATTGGTTTGGGTTCGGTAAGGTTTTGAAATGAATTGGAACACTTAGCTCCAAGGTTTAAAGCTTAAGTTAAAATAGTTGACCGAATATTGACTTATGTGTAAACAACCCCGGAATAGAGTTTTGATGATTTCAATAGCTCTGTATGGTAATTTTGGGCTTATGAGCGTGTCAGGATTTTGATTTGGAGGTCCGCAGTGGAATTAGGCTTGAATTGGAAAAAGTTGGAAAATTTGATGATTTTTGGAAAGTTTGACCGGGGGTGGACTTTTTGATATCGAGGTCTGATTCCAATTCAGGAAGATGGAGTAGGTCCGTAATGTAAATTATGACTTGTGTGAAAGGTTTGAGGTCAATCAGACTTGATTTGATAGGTTTCGGCATCATATGTAGAAGTTTGAAGTTCTAAAGTTCATTAAGTTTGAATTCGAGTGCGATTCATATTTTTAGCGTTGTTGGATGTGATTTGAAGGCTCGACTAAGTTCGTTGTTATTTTAGTACTTGTTTGTATGTTTGGTTGAGGCCCCAGGGTCTCGGGTGTAATTCAGAATGGTTTTAGACCATTATTCCAAGTTTTGTTGTTGTTAGTGTACTGGTGTGTTCCGCGATCGCGAAGACTGTCCCGCGATCGCGAAGAAGGAAATTGGAGGGGGAAGCTGATTTCCCTACATGAATGCGAAGAGAGGCCTGAGAACGCGTATGGGGAAATGACCCAACGTGAATGCGATGCTTTGGACGCGAACACAAAGCAAGTTTTGGGGCAATAGCATTTTTGGCCTTCGCGATCGCGAGGCTCTTTCCGTGATCGCAAAGAACTGTCGTCTGGGCAGAATTAAAAGCCCCAAAAATGGGGGTTTGAGTTCATAACACAAAATTGATTTGGGAGCTCGGTGAGAGGCGAATCTTGGAGATATTTTCATATGGGTGTTTGGGGTAAGTGATTCTTACCTAGTTTGGGTTAATTTCCATGATTTCGTTTTTAATTTCATCATTTAATTTGTGTTTTGGTGTGAAAAATGGAGGATAAATCTTAAACTAAATTTTGAGGTTTTGATCGAGATTTTGGTATCATATTTGAGTAATTTTGGTATGGGTGAACTCATGGTTAAATGAGCGTTCATATTTTGTAACTTTTGTCGGGTTCCGAGATGTGGGCCCCGCTGGCGATGTTTGAGTGAATTTCAGATTTTTTGTTGAAAAAATTAGTATTTTCATATAAAATTAATTCCTATAACTTCTATTAACTATATCGAATTAATTGTTGTGGATAGATTCGAGTCATTCAGAATTAGATAATCGAGAAAAAAGCCTACTAGTGGATTGAATTAACGCAAGTCGATGTAAGTGACTTGTATAACCTTGTGTTGAGGAAAATTGCCCTTGGGATTGTTATTGTTATGAGAATTGTGATGTGTTGAAATCCGTGTACGCGAGGTGACAAGTGTGTACACGGTCTAAATGTGGAAAATTCTGGCTTTAAATTGTATAGATCTCTGTGACATATTAATTAAATTATTTCATCCTGTTACACTCATCATCATTGGTCTATTTTTATTTTAAAATTGCCTTACCTTTTTCTACTAATTGCTTTACCTGTTTAGTTGGACTGTTGTACCTTGTTATTCTATGCTCATTATTTGAAAGTTGAATTTCTTAATTGAATTATTAAAATATGAAGTATCTCACATTGAAATTTGGTAAAGAGGCAAAGTGTTAAATTGTGAAATATTATTTTTGTTGAGTTATTCACTCCTGAATATTTTGTTGACATTTTTGGTATACATTTTGATTGATCCATGAGCTCCTTATTGTGGAAACTATTGTTGTTGTTGATTTGTTTGGCAAGTTGAAATATTTGGGCACTTGAGGTGCGAATTGTGATATATTGTGATATTGATACGCATACGGTAGTATAAGGTCTGGGTGTCGAAACGCATGCGGTGAGATAAAGTGGGCTTGATACGCGTGGCTAGTAGGGGAACTTGTAACGACCCGGCCGTTCGTTTTGAGTATTACAACCCAGTTCCCCCATTTACTGCTCAATTTACGCTTTACAGTTGTTATGTGACTTATCAGGGCAATTGGTTCGGGTCCGGTGAGTTTTTGGAATGAGATGGAACACCTTGTTCCAAGGTTTAAAGCTTAAGTTAAAATAGTTGACTGGAGGTTCACTTATGTGTAAACGACCCCAAATAGAGTTTTGATGATTCTAATGGCTCCGTATGGTGATTATTGACTTAGGAGTGTGTCCAGAAATTTGTTTGGAAGTCCATAGTTAAATTAGGATTAAAATGGCTAAAATAGAAATTTAAGTTTGGAAGTTTGACCAGGGAGTTTACTTTTTGATATCGGGGTCAGAATCCGATTCTGGAAATTGGAATAGGTTTGTTATGTCATCTATGACTGGTGTGCAAAATTTGAGGTCAATCAAACTTGATTTGATAGGTTTCGGCGTTGAATGTAGAAGTTAGATTTTCTTAGTTTCATTAGGCTTGAATTGAGGTATGATTCGTGTTTTTAGCATTGTTTGATGTTATTTGAGGTTTCGACAAAGTTCGTATGATGTTTTAGGACTTGTTGGTGTATTTGGTTGAGGTCCCGGGGGTCTTGGGTGAGTTTCGGATGGTTAACAGATCAATTTTTGGACTTGGTGTTTTGCTGAAATTCTTCTGGTGCACCGGTCTGGTTTCCTTCAACGCGATTGCATGAGAAGGTCCGCGATTGCGTAAGCTTAGCAAGGCAGTGGAGGTTTTGTGCTATGCGATCGCTTGTGGATATCCGCGATCGTGTAGGGTTAACTGGGAGCTGTTGAGTTTTGTGGATATTCGCGATCACGTAGGGTTAACCGCAATCGCGTAACTGGAAGAACGAATGCATCACGAACGCATGGATCAAGCTGTGTTTGCGAAGAGGAGATGAGGCGGCTGAGGTTCGCGAACGTTGCTTTATGCGAACTCGTTGCCCATACGCGATCGCGTAGGCCTGGGAAGCCTGTGCTCCGCATTCGCGGGTGGCATTGTGCGGTCGCGTAGAGGAATTTTGGGGGCAGTTCATTTTGTATTTTGCGATCGCAGGACTTGGTCCACGATCACATAGAAGAAATGACTAGGCAGAAAGTTTAAGTTCTGATTTTCCATTTTTAGCGATTTAGAGCTCTGGGAGAGGCGATATTTGGGAGAATTTCAAGGGAAACAACGGAGTAAGTGTACTTAACTCAATTTTGGTCAAATTACCCAAATCTAAGGTTATTATTAACATTTAATTGGTGATTTAAGTTGGAAAATTTTGAAAACCCTCTTGGATTAATTTGACGATTTGAGGGCTGAATTGTTATCGAAATTTAGTAATTTTGGTATGGTTGGACTCGTGGTTGAATGGGCGTTCATATTTTATAACTTTTGTTGAGTTCCGAGACATGGGCCCCACGGGCAATATTTGGGTTAAATTTTGGATTTTGTTGGAAAATTAGAATTTTTATATGGAATTAATTCCTATGATTAGTATTGACTGAATCGATAGTAACTAGATTCGAGGCATTTTGTAACGACTCGGCCATTCATTTTGAGAATTTAAGTCTCGTCCGGCGGCATAAGGCCCTGAGCAGCTTCGTATTATGTGTCTTGACTTGCGTGCGTGGTTGAATTCAATTATCGGGTGATTCAAATGGGATTGGGACACTTAGTCCCTAAATGAGAGCTTAAGTCTTAGAATTTGGACCGCAGTCGGAACTATATGAAGACGGATCCGGAATGGAATTCTGTCTACTCCGTTAGCTCCGTTGAGTGATTTTGAACTTAGGAGCGCGTCCGGAATGTGTTTTGGAGGTCTATAGTAGATTTAGGCTTGAATTGGCGAAAGTTAAATTTTCGGCGATTTCGGCCGATAGTGAAAATTTTGATATCGAGCTCGGAATGGATTTCTGAAAGTGGTTGTAGGTTCGTAGAGTCATTTGTGACCTGTGTGCGAAATTTGAGGTCATTCGGACGTGGTTCGATAGGTTTCGGCGTCGACTGTAGGAATTTGAAGTTTCAAGTTCTGTAAGTTTGAATTGGAAGGTGATTCATGATTTTAGCATTAGTTGATGTGATTTAAGGACTTGACTAAGTTCATATGGTGTTTTAGGATTGGTTGGCATGTTTGGTTGAGGTTCCGGGGGGGCTCGGGTGAGTTTCGAGTGCTTAACGGATCAAAAGTTGGATTTGTGTTGCTGCTGAAGTCTTCAGGCATCTGTCATTTTCGCACCTGCGGTGAGGAGACCGCAAGTGCGTGATTGCACGTGCGGAGAGGCGAGCGCAGAAGCAGATTTGGGATGTGTTGTCAGGGGTCGCAGGTGCGAAGGGAAATGTCACATCTGCGATGCCTGCAGATGTACTAAAGGACATGCAGGTGCGGAGGAGATCGCATAAGCGGACAATAGTCCACAGGCGCGCACTCGCAGGTGCGGCCCTTTTTTCGCAGAAGCAAACCCAGCCCTCTTAAGTCATTTCTGCACCTGCGAAGGAAATTCCGCAGGTGCGGCGTCGCAGGTGCGACCCAAGGTCCGCAGATGCGGAATAATTTGGGCAGAAAAGGGGCAGATTCGAGGGTTTGAAGTTCACTTCACAAATTTGATTGAGAGCTCGGTAGAAGGCGGAATTTGGAGAGATTTTCGGAGGAAGTTTTTGGGTAATGATTCTTAACTCCCTTATAGTTATATTCCACTAATCTATGCTAAAATACATTGTTTAAATTCGTATTTGGGGTGAAAAATTGAGAAAAGTTCTTAGGCCGAATTTTGGGGTTCTGATCGAGATTTTGGTGTCGGATTTTAGTAAATTTGATATGGTTAGACTCGCGAGTGAATGAGCTTTCGTATTTTATAACATTGACCCGATTCCGAGAAGTGGGCCCCATGGGTGATTTTGAGTTAATTTCGGAATTTTCGTTAAAATGTTGATTTCGTTAATTAGATGAGTCTATTATTGTTGTAATTATGATATGTAATTACTTTTGGCTAGATTTGGGCCATACAGAGCCGGATATTCGTGGAAAGGGAATTCTTACGAATTGATTGAGCTTGACTCGAGGTAAGTATCTTGCCTAACCTTATGTGGGGGAAACTACCCCTTAGGATTTGAGTCATCTATGTTGATTGTAGTCTGTGTACGCGAGGTGACGAGTGCGTGCTCGGACTTATTTGTGAAAAGTTGGCCTTTTAGGGTTCTTTTGTCCTTATATTCACCGTGTATGATGTGGTTTTTCTTTTATACGTTTGAACTCCTATTTGCCAGTTTCACCTCTACATGCTTTGATTAGAGATAATTGCTTTAGGATTCACTCTTACTGTCTATATGACCCTTATTCGACTTAACCAAAGATTTTACCTCTTCTATCGTTGTGCTATATTTTTCATAACTACTTATCTTTAATGATTTTTCATAACTACTTATCTTTAATTGAGATCATTATTTTCTCATCCTATACTTGTTTAATCTTAATTGGAACTATTTGACTCGTGTTGGCTTCTTATTGTTGATTTGAATATTGTGGAATCGTTGCTACATTTTTGTTTTATTTTCCCTTGTTAAGCTGTTCTCCTTGTGCCTAACATTCTTTACTGTGGTTATTCCTTGTGAATGAGTTATACCGTTCTTGTGATTTAAATTCTTGAGTTGATTTGCTCGCCGTACTTTGCATTTCTGTCATTGTTGCTTTTGTACTCGTTGTGGTGATTTACGAGATTTCTGTCGTGTTATAGTTGTTATCTCTGTTGTTTGCGCTGCATATTTAAATTGGGACTACTGACGTATTCCGGGAGATCCCCCATCACTACATATTTAAATTGGGACTACGGACGTATTCCGAGAGATCCCCCTGTCTTGCATATTTACTTTGGGACTACGGACGTATTCCGGATATCCCCCAGCACTGCATATTTAAATTGGGACTACGGACATATTTCGGGAGATCCCCCAGCACTGCATATTTAAATTGGGACTACGGACGTATTCCGGGAGATCCCGTTATCTTGCATATTTACTTTGGGACTACGGACGTATTCCGGGAGATCCCCCCAGCACTGCATATTTATTTTGGGATTACGGGACGGTATTCCGGTAGATTTCCCCTGTGGTTATATATGTGTTCGGAGCTGCAAATCTTCCATGCTTAGGTGTCACAGGGTGACTTATACTATTTGAAAAGTTTATATTTGAAAAGTATTTATCTCGAAGGAACTATATTTGAAGATATTTATTTGAAAGGGTTATACTTGAAAAGTATTTATCTTGAAAGAACTATGTTTGAAGGCTAATTATTTGAAAAGTATTTATCTCGAAGGAACTATATTTGAAGATATTTATTTGAAAGGGTTATACTTGAAAAGTATTTATCTTGAAAGAGCTATGTTTGAAGGCTAATTATTTGAAAATTTTATATTTGAAAGGTTTTATCTTGAACGAACTATGTTTGAAGGAAGTATATTTTAAAAATAATTTCTTATTGGAAAGGATTATATTCTAAAGACCTCAATTTAAAAACTTACGGGTGAAAGTTTACACTTGAAGGATTTGACTAATTTATTAGGGTTGTTGGCTGAGACCTGATGTGAAAACTATTGCAGTTGCTGAGTTACTACTTTCCTTTACTGTATTGTGATTTTTGGATTGGGTTATGTTTTCGTTCATTCGTCTGTGTCTTATTCTGGTGTTCCGCTGTTACTTGTTGTCTTTCCTTCCTTATTGCAGTTGCTATGTCGTTAGCCATATCGCGGGGTCCTTAGATAGATGTCATGTTCTGTCATCCCTATACTTATACTTGTTCAGTTTATTAGACCAGTAGGTGTCTTGACTAGCCCTCGTCACTACTTCACCGAGGTTAGTCTTGATACTTACTGGGCACCGCTGTGGTGTGCTCATGCTACTCTTCTGCACATTTGTTTTGTACAGATCCAGGTACTTGTTCGTTATCTATCTGTGTGGACTGTTGCTGTGGAGACTCAAGGTAAACCTGCTGCTGCATTCGCAGGCTTCGAAGTCACCTTCAAATTTTTGTTTTGCACTGTTTATTCTTATTTCTAGACAGTTGTATTTAGAAGTTTTCTAGCAAACACTCTGTAGAGCTTATGACTTGTACTACAGGTTTTGGGAATTTTAAGAGATTCTATTTAAATAATGTTGTTTTAATTATTGTTAGGCTTACCTAGTCCCTTAGACTAGGTGCCATCATGATACCCAGACGGAGGAAAAATTGGGTCGTGACACATTTGGAGGCCGATTCGCGAGGCAAAGGCATTGCAGAATAAAGAATTACACGGTTTGAGGTACGTAATAGTTCTAAATTTGGTTCCAAGGGTATGAAACCCCGGATTATGTGTTATGTGATCAGTTTTGAGGGACGCACTTTCTAGGTGACAGGCGTGTGGGCGTGCACCATAGGAATTATGACTTGGTCAAATTCCATGGAACTGTGTAATTGAATAGTCTGTTGTTATCTGTACATTCTTCATGTAGTAGAGAAACTGAACTACAAATGATGTTCAGATTATGAATTGGAACTAAACTGTAGGGACCCACAAAGGTCGTGTACATGTTAAATTATCTACTAAATTATGGTTTTGTATACTTGTTTATTTTATCTCAGTTTCTATTGTTCCTTGTTGATACATTATATCATTTATGTTGGGGCTGATTTTCATGATTACTGAGAGCCCGAAAGAATAGAGAGATTTATGACTGAGTGAGGCCAAGGGCCTGATTATGAGATATTATACTATAGCACGTGAGTTGTCTGTGGATCACGTGAGTTATCCGTGCGGATCCAAATATTATACTGTAGCACGTGAGTTGTCCGTGCGGATCCAGATATCATACTATAGCACGTGAGTTGTCCATGTAGCACATGAGTTGTTTGTGCGGATTATAGCGCTTAGGCTGAAAGAGCCCCTCCGGAATCTGTACACACTCCCAGTGAGTGCAGGTACCTACTGAGTGCGAGTGTCGAGTGCTGAGCGAGTGAAAGGACTGAGTGAGTGATGTTCCAAGAGGATGCATTGATTTCATTATTGTTGTACTACGATTGTCATATATCACTGTTTTGGAAATTTCTGAGAGATATTATCTATGTTTCAGTTGAACTTGATATGAAATTATTGTTTGGGCCTTAAATGTTAAAATTTAAAGCATGCCTACCTTCTTATGTTGGAAATTACTGTAATTGGACTTAGCTATGAAGCTCGTTGCTACTTTTAGTTCTTTATTTAGCATTGTTACTTGTTGAGTTGGTTGTACTCATACTACACCTTGCACCTCGTATGCTTCCGAATACGGTGACTGTTAGATCTCAGAGTGTTATCAATTGGAAACTATCAAGGTAGCTACTTGGTGTCCGCTGACCTTGACTCTCTTCCTTTCAGTTATTGTATTGTTCTATATTTTCAGACAGTGTTTTATCAGTCAGACTTTGTTATCCTTTAGATGCTCATGTACTCAGTGACACCGGGTTTTGGGAATGTATTTCATATCAGTAATTTGTGAGATTTTCTATTAAATTCAGATATTATGTTTTTAAACTTAAAAGAAATTGTGGTTTATTGAGATTGTCGGCTTGTCTAGTATTGAGATAGGCGCCATCACGACAGTTTAGGATTTTGGGTCGTGACAAGTTGGTATCAGAGCCTAGGTTACATAGGTCTCACGAGTCATGAGCAGGTTTAGTAGAGTCTTGCGGATCGGTACGGATACGTCTGTACTTATCTTCGAGAGGCTGCCGAACCCTTAGTAAAATTTCACTTTCTTGTACTCTGTCGTGCGAATTTGTGGTGAGCACACGTACTACCAGATCGGACGGTCAGCCACCAGTGCCACTAGTTAGGACCGCGAGAGGTCGAGGCCGTCGTAGAGGCCGAGGTAGAGGTCGAGGTGTAGCTCACATAGAAGTTGGAACAGCACCTATAGCACCACCATTTGCTCCATCTCAGGAGACGATTCTAGATATAGTTGAGCCGGCGGAGCCAGCTCAGGCACCAGCTGTGCCCATTGTGATTCCAGGCCTTCAGGAGGCTTTGGCAAAGATATTGATAGTTTGCACTAGCCTTGCTCAAGTCAGCTTTGCGCACACCGCATCAGCCACTTGTCAGGCCGGGGAAAGTACTCATACCCCTGTTGCCCGTACTCCAGAGCAGGTAGTGTAGGGACTTCAGATACCCGGGGCACTACCAGCTCAGCCGGTTGTAGCTTCTCAGGCCCTGGTAGTCCCTGTTATGGCACATGATGAGAAGAGGAGACTTGAGATATTTGGGAGGCTTTGACCTTCATCATTTAGCAGCACTGAGTCAGAGGATGCTCAAGGTTTTCAGGATAAATGCCAGCGGATGCTTCGGACAATGGGTATTCTGGAGACCAGTGGGGTCTCGTTCACTACTTTTCAATTTTCTTGGGCTGCCTTCGGATGGTGGGAGGATTATGAGAGGCACGGGTCGGTCGATGCAGAACCACTTACATGGCAAGAGTTCTCTGTTCTCTTTTTGGTAAAGTTTGTGTCATATTCTCGCAGGGAGGAGCTGCGTAGACAGTTTGAGCAGCTTCGGCATGATGGCATATCTGTGACCCAGTACGAGATGAGTTTTTTTGAGTTGGCTCGTCACACAGTTTGGTTGGTTCTCACTAATATGGAGAGGATTAGGAGGTTTATTGATGGCCTCACGTATCAGCTGCGATAGATTATGACTAGGGAGAGGTTATTTGGTGCCACTTTTGACGGGGTGGTTGATATTGCTCGGCAGATAGAGGTGGTCCGTAGCCAGTAGTGTGGTGAGTGGGAGGCCAAGGGTCCTCGAGGTTCGGGCGGTCTTGGTGGGGGTACCTTCTGGGGGCATTCCTACCATAGCAGGGGTCTCCCTTATAGGCCCACTAAGATGAACCGTCCATCTCATCATGGGGCATCAGCTAGCCACGATTATTACAGTGCTCACTCATGCTAGCCTTCATTTAGTGCACTACCAGCGCAGAGTTCTCACCATGCCTCGTCTGCTCAGGCTTCTACAGGTAATTCAGGATGAGCATGCATAACACTTGGGTATAGTATTACAAAGGCTGAGAGAGGAGAAACTCTATGTCAAATTCTCTAAGTGTGAGTTCTGACTTAGTTCGGTGGCATTCTTGGGACACATAGTGTCTAGTGAAGGGATTAAGTTGGATCCGAAGAAAATGGAGGCAGTTCAGAGTTGGACTAGGACATCTTTAGCTACTAATATTTGGAGTTTTCTCGGCTTGGCCGGTTATTATCGTCGCTTTGTGTAGGGTTTCTTATTTATTGCATCGCCTTTAACTAAATTGACCCAGAAAGGTGCTCTGTTCAGGTGGTCGAATGAGTGTGAAGAGAGCTTTCAGACGCTTAAGACAATTTTGACTACAGCCGCAGTATTGGTGTTGCCTACAGGTACAAGGTCTTATACTGTGTATTGTCATGCATCGCGTATTGGTCTTGGCGCAGTGCCGATGTAATACGATAAGGTGATTGCATATGCGTCTAGACAGTTAAAGGTACATGAGAAGAATTATCAGGTCCATGACCTTGAGTTAGCAGCTATTGTTCATGCCTTGACGATTTGGCGGCATTATTTGTACGGCGTCCATTGTGAGGTTTATACCGATCATTGGAGTCTACAACATCTATTTAAACAAAAGGGTCTTAATTTACATAAGCGGAGGTGGTTGGAGTTGCTTAAGGATTGTGATATCACCATTCTCTATCATCTCGAAAAGGTCAATGTAGTCGCTGATGCCATGAGTCGTAAGGCAAAGAGTTTGGGCAGCTTAGCATACTTACCGGTAGCAGAGAGGCCTTTGTCCTTGGCCAACCAGTTTGTCAGATTGGATATTTTCGAGCCGAACCGAGTTTTGGCTTGTGTGGTTTCTCAGTCTTCTCTTTAGGGTCGCATCAGAGAACGTCAGTATGATGACCCACATCTGCTTGTCCTTAAAGACACGATTTAGCCCAATGATGCCAAGGAAATCACTATTGGGGATGACGGTATATTACGGATGTAGGGAAGGCTATGTGTGCCTAATGTAGATGGTTTGTGTGAATTGATTCTCCCAGAGGCTCACAGTTCGCGGTACTCCATTCATCCAGGTGCCGCGAAGATGTATCAAAATTTGAGGCAACACTATTAGTGGAGGTGAATGAATAAAGATATAGTTGGGTTTGTAGCTCGGTGTTTAAATTATCAACAGGTGAAGTACGAGCATCAGAGACCGGGCGAATTGCATCAGAGACTTGAAATTCTAGAGTGGAAGTGGGAGCATATTACCATAGACTTTGTAGTTGGGCTCCTAAGGATTTTGAGAATGTTTGATATTGTTTGGGTGATTGTAGATCGGTTGACAAAGTCTGCGCATTTTATTCCAGTTTGTACTACTTATTCTTCGGAGCAGTTGGCTGAGATTTATATCCGCCAGATTGTTCACCTACACGGTATGCCAGTGTCCATCATTTTGGATCGGGGCACGTAGTTTACATCACAATTTTGGAGAGCAGTGCAGCGAGAATTAGGTACACAGGTTCAGTTGAGTACAACATTTCACCCTCAGATGGACAGGCAGTCCGAGTGCACAATTTAGATATTGGAGGATATGTTATGCACTTGTGTCATTGATTTTAGGGGTTCTTGGGATCAGTTTCTGCCACTCGTGGAGTTTGCTTACAATAGTAGCTACCAATCGAGCATTGAGATGGCTATGTATGAGACTTTATATGGGAGATGGTGTCGGTCTCCGGTGGGTGGGTTTGAGCCGGTGAGGCTAGACTATTGGGTACTGATTTGGTTCAGGATGCTTTGGAGAAGGTTAAATTAATTCAGGAGTGGCTTCGCACGACATAGTGTAGACAGAAGAGTTATGCTGACAGGAAGGTCCGTGATGTTGCTTACATGGCTGGGGAGAAGGTTCTGCTCATGATTTCACCCATGAAGGGTATATTGAGGTTCGAAAAGAAAGGCAAGTTGAGCCCTTGGTATATTGGGCCTTTTGAAATATTTAAGAAGATTGTAGAGATGGCTTATGAACTTGCATTCCCGCCCAGTCTATTGAGTGTTCATCCAGTGTTTCATGTATCTATGCTCCGGAAGTATGTCGTAGATCTGTCTCATGTTTTGGATTTCATCACAGTGCAGTTGGATGGTAATATGACTTATGATGTGGAACAGGTGGCCATTTTAGACCGGCAGGTTCGAAAGTCGAGATCAAAGAACATAGCTTCAGTGAAAGTGCAGTGGAGAGGCCAGCCAGTCGGAGAAGCTACCTGGGGGATTGAGCGGGAGATGCGGAAAAAATATCCACACCTATTTGAGGCTCCGAGTATGATGCTAAACCCGTTTGAGGATGAATGTTTGTTTACGAGGGGACAATGTAACGACCCGGTCGGTCGTTTTGATTATTACAACCTCGTTCCCCAATTTACTACTCAATTTATGCTTTACAGTTTTTATGTGACTTGCCGGGTTAATTGGTTCAGGTCCAGTGAGGTTTTGGAATGAATTGGAACAATTAGTTCCAAGGTTTAAAGCTTAAGTTGAAATAGTTGACCGAAGGTAAATAAATTAGGCTTGAAATGGCTAAAATAGAAATTTAAGTTTGGAAGTTTGACCATGGAGTTTACTTTTTGATATCGGGGTCTAAATCTGATTTTAGAAATTGGAATAGGTCTGTTTCATTAGGCTTGAATTGGGGTATGATTCGTGTTTTTATTGTTAGATGTGATTTGAGGTTTCGACTAAGTTCGTATGATGTTTTAGGACTTGTTGGTGTATTTGGTTGAGGTACTAGGGGGTCTTAGGTGAGTTTAAGATGGTTAACAGATCAATTTTTGGATTTGGTGCTTTGCTGAAATTCTTCTAGTGCACAGGTCTGGTTTCCTTCTACGCGATTGCATGAGAAGGTACGCGATTGCGTAAGCTTAGCTGGGCAGTGGAGGTTTTGTGATATGCGATCACATGTGGATATTCGTGATCGCGTAGGGTTAATTGGGAGCTACTGAGTTTTGTTCTATGCGATCGCGTGGGGACGACCGTGGTCGTGTAACTGGAGGAAAGAATGCGTCGTGAATGCGTGGATCACGCCGCGTTCGCGAAGAGAAGATGAGGCAGCTGGTGTTCACGGATGTTGTTCTATGCGAACGCGTTTCCCATACGCGATCATGTAGGACTGGGAAGCATGTGCTCCACGTTCGCGGGTGGAATTGTGCGGTCGCATAGAAGAATTTTGGGGGCAGTTCAATTTGTGCTTCACGATCACAGGTCTTGGTCCGCGATCGCATAGAAGAAATGACTGGGTAGAAAGTTTAAGTTCTGAAGTTTTCGTCCCATTTTCTATTTTTTGCGATTTGGAGCTCTGGGAGAGGCGATGTTTGGGAGATTTTTAAGGGAAACAAAGGGGTAAGTGTTCTTAAATCAATTTTGGTCATATTACCCAAATCTAAGGTTGGTTTTAACATTTAATTGGTGATTTAAGTTGGAAAGTTTTGCAAACCCTCTTGGATTAATTTGAGGATTTGAGGGCCGAATTGTTATCGGAATTTAGTAATTTTGGTATGGTTGGACTTGTGGTTGAATGGGCGTTCATATTTTGTAACGTTTTTCGGGTTCGGAGACATTGGCCCCACGGGCGATATTTGTGTGAAATTTCGGATTTTTTAGGAAAATTAGAATTTTTATATGGTTTTAATTCCTATAATTTGTATTAACTAAATCGAATTATTTGTGAATAGATTCGAGGAGTTTAGAGATCGATTAGCGAGGCAAAGTCATTACAGAATAAAGCATTAAATGAGTTGAGGTAAGTAACAGTTCTAAATTTTGTTTTACGGGTATGAAACCTCGGACTATATGTTTTGTGATCGGTTTTGAGGTGACGCTCATGCTAGGTGATGGGCGTGTGGGCATGCACCATAGGAATTGTGACTTGGTCAAATTCCATGAAACTGTGTAATTGAATAATCTATTGTTATCTGTACATTCTCCATGTAGTAGAGAAATTGAACTACAAATAATGTTCAGATTATGAATTGGAACTAAACTGTAGGGACCCACAGAGGTCGTGTACATGTTGCATTATCTACTAAATTGTGGTTTTGTACTCAGTCATAGTTTGCTTGTCTATTTTATCTCAGTCTCTATTGTTCCTTGTTGATACATTATATCATTTCTGTTGGGGCTGATTTTCATGATTACTGAGAGCCCGAGAGACTAGAGAGATTTATGAATGAGTGAGGCCGAGGGCCTGATTATGAGATATTATACTATAGCACGTGAGTTGTCTGTGCGTCACGTGAGTTGTCCGTGCGGATCCAGATATTATACTATAGCACGTGAGTTGTCCGTGCGGATCCAGATATCATACTATAGCACGTGAGTTATCCATGCAGCAAATGAGTTGTCCGTGCGAATTATAGCGCTTGGGCTGAAGGAGCCCCTCCGAAGTCTGTACACACCCCCAGTGAGCGCATGTACCTATTGAGAGCCAGTGCTGAGCGAGTGGAAGGACTGAGTGACTGATGCTCTGAGAGGATGCATTGATTTCATTATTGTTGTACTACAGTTGTCATATATCACTGTTTTGGAAATTTCTGAGACATATTATCTATGTTTCAGTTGAACTTGACATGGAACTATTGTTTGGGACTTAAATGTTGAACTTGAAAGCATGCCTACCTTCTTATGTTGGAAATTACTATAATTGGACTGAGCTGTGAAGCTCGTCACTACATTCAGTTCTTTATTTATCATTGCTACTTGCTGAGTTGATTGTACTCACACTACACCCTGCAGCTCGTGTGCAGATCTAGGTGCTTCCGGATACGACGACTGTTAGATCTCAGAGTGTTATCAGTTGGAGACTATCAAGGTAGCTGCTTGGCGTCTGCTGACCTTGACTGTCTTCCTTTTAGTTTTTGTTTTGTTCTATATTTTCAGATAATGTTTTATCAGTCAGACTTTATTATCCTTTAGATGCTCATGTACTCAGTGACACCGGGTTTTGGGAATGTATTTTATGTCAGTAATTTGTGAGATTTGCTATGGAATTCAGATATTATGTTTTCAAACTTAAAAGAAATTGTGGTTTATTGAGGTTGTCGGCTTGCCTAGTATTGAGATAGGCGCCATAACGACAGGTTAGGATTTTAGGTTGTGAAAAATTGGTATTAGAGCCTAGGTTACATAGGTCTCACGAGTCATGAGCAGATTTAGTAAAGTCTTGCGGATCTATACGGAGACGTCTGTACTTATCTTTGAGAGGCTGCCGAACCCTTAGGAAAATTTCACTTTCTTGTATTTTGTCTTGCAAATTTTTGATTCTAGAAACTAAATTTCTGTTATTCTATTCTCTTACAGATGGTGAGGACATGTACTACCGGATCGGATGGTCATCCACCAGTTCCACCAGTTAGGGCCGTGAGAGGCCGAGTTCGTGGTAGAGGTCGGGGCCGAAGTAGAGGTCGAGGTGTAGCTCGTACAACAGTTGGAGCAGCACCTATTGCACTACTAGGTTCTATAGCTCAGGAGCATATTCCAGATATAGTTGAGTCGGCGGGACCATCTCAGGCACCAGCTATGCCTATTGTGATTCCAGGCCTTCAGGAGGCTTTGGCACAGATATTGAAAGTTTGCACTGGCCTTGCTCAGGTGGTCTCAGCTCAGGCCGCACCAGCCACTTCTCAGGATGGGGGAGGTACTCATACCTTGTTGCTCGTACTCCATAGCAGGTAGTGCAGGGACTTCAGATAGAAGGGGCACTACCATCCCATCCGGTTATAGCTACTCATGCCCCGGTAGTCCTCCTTATGGCACATGATGAGCATAGAAGACTTGAGAGATTTGGAAGGCTTAGACATCCATCCTTTAGCGGCGCTGAGTCAGAGGATACTCAGGGTTTTCTGGATATGTGCCAGCGGATGCTTCAGACAACGGGTATTCTGGAGACCAGTGGGGTCTCGTTCACTACTTTGCAATTTTGGGGGCTGCCTTCAGATGGTGGGAGGCTTATGAGAGGTGCAGGCCGGTCAGTGCAGTATCACTTACATGGCAGGAGTTCTCTGTTCTCTTTTTGGAGAAGTTTGTGCCGCAGTCTCGTAGGGAGGCGCTGCGCAGACAATTTGAGTAGCTTCAGCAGGATGGCATGTCTGTGACCCAGTACGAGATGAGGTTTTCTGAGTTGGCTCGTCACATAGTTTGGTTGGTTCCCACTGATAGAGAGAGGATTAGGAGGTTCATTTATGGCCTCACGTATCAGCTGTGGTTACTTATGACTAGGGAAAGGGTATTTAGTGCCACTTTGGATGAGGTGGTTGACATTGCTCGGTAGATAGAGGTGGTCCATAGCCAGGAGCGTAGTGAGGGATAGGCCAAGAGTCCTCGAGGTTTGGGCGGTTTCGGTGGGGTACCTTCTGGGGGCAGTCTTACCACAGCAGGGGTCGCCCTTATAGGCCCGCTCAGATGAACTGTCCAGCTCATCGTAGTGCATCGGCTAGCCACGGTTCTTACAGTGCTAACTTAGGCCAGTATTCATTCAGTGCACTACCAGCGGAGAGTTCTCACTATGCCTCGTCCACTTAGGCATCTACAGGTAATTCCTCAGGTTATCAGGAGAAGGGTTCCATTAGAGGATGGGTTATTTCGAGTGCGGAGAATTTGGTCATATCAAGAGAGATTGTCCTAGGTTATTGAGTGAGGCTCCACGGTAGAGTTCTCGGCCTACGGCACCACTACCAGCAGTTACACTACCCGCTAGCAAGCTCGGGGTGGGGCTCAGGCAGCTAAGGATCACCCAAGAGGGGGAGGCTGATCAGGTGGCGGTCAGGCCCGATTCTATGATTTCCTTTCTAGGCCAGATGTTGTTGCTTTAGATGTAGTGATCACAGGTATTGTCTCAGTGTGCCACAGGAAAGCTTCTATATTATTTGACCCTGGTTCCATTTATTCGTATGTATCATTGTACTTTACTCATTATCTGGATATGCCCTGTAAATCCTTAGTTTCACCTGTTCATGTATCTACGCTAGTGGGCGATACTATTATTGTGGACCGTGTGTATCTGTCATGTGTGGTAACTATTAGGGGACTGGAGACTAGAGTTGATCTTTTATTACTCAGTATGGTTGATTTCGATATAATATTAGGTATGGATTGGTTGTCTCCATGTCATTCTATTATGTACTGTCACACAAAAATTGTGATGTTGGTGAAGTCGGGGTTACCGAAGGTCGAATGGAGAGGTTCTCTAGATTATGTTCCCAGCAGGGTAATTTCTTATTTGAAGGCCCAACGTATGGTTGGGAAGGGGTGTTTGTCATATTTGGCCTTTATGAGAGATGTTGATGCAGACACTCCTACTATTTATTAAGTACCAGTAGTGCGAGACTTTCTAGATGTATTTCCTACAGACCTGCCGGGTATGCCACCCGACAAGGATATTGATTTCGGTATTGACTTGGTGTCGGGCACTCAGCCCATTTCTATTCCTTTGTATCGTATGGCACCAGCTCAATTGAAAGAATTAAAGGAGCAACTTCATGAACTTCTTGATAAGGGATTTATTAGGCCTAGTGTGTCGCCTTGGGGTGCACCAGTTCTGTTTGTGAAAATAAAAGATGGTACTATGCGAAAGTGCATCGACTACAAGCAGTTGAACAAAGTTACATTCAATAATAAGTATCCTTTGTCGCGTATTCATGAATTATTTTACCAACTTCATGGAGCGAGGGTATTTTCCAAAATTGATTTGAGATCTGGGTATCACCAGCTGAATATTCGGGATTCGGATTTTCTAAAGACGGCATTCAAGACTCGTTATGGTCACTATGAATTTCTCGTGATGTCTTTTGGGTTGACCAATGCCCCAGCAGGATTTATGCACTTGATAAATAGCGTATTCCAGTCATATCTTGATTCATTTATCGTAGTATTTATTGATAATATCCTGGTGTACCCATGTATCCAGGAGGAGCATGCACAACACTTGGGTATTGTATTACAGAGGCTAAGAGAGGAGAGACTTTATGCCAAATTCTCTAAGTGTGAGTTCTAGCTTAGTTCGGTGGAATGCTTGGGACATATAGTGTCTAGTGAAGGGATTAAGGTGGATCTGAAGTAAATATAGGCAGTTCAGAGTTGGCCCAGGCTATCTTCACCTACTAATATTCGGAGCTTTGTCGGCTCGGCCGGTTATTATCGTCGCTTTATGGAGGGTTTCTCGTCTATTGCATTGCCTTTAACTAAATTGACCTAGAAAGGTGCTCCGTTCAGGTGGTCGGATGAGTGTGAAGAGAGCTTTTAGAAGCTTAAGACAGCTTTGACTACAGCCACAGTATTGGTGTTGCCTATAGGTACGGGGTCTTATACTGTGTATTGTGATGCATCACGTATTGGTCTCGGCACAGTGCTGATACAAGATGGTAGGGTGATTTTCTATGCGTCCAGACAGTTAAAGTTACATGAGAAGAATTATCTGGTCCACGACCTTGAGTTAGCAAGTATTATTCATTCCATGAAGATTTGGCGGCATTATTTGTACGGTGTCCATTGTGAGATTTATACCGATCACCAAAGTCTATAGCATTTGTTTAAACAGAAGGATCTTAATTTGCGGTAGCGGAGGTGGTTGGAGTTGCTTAAGGATTATGATATTATCATTCTCTATCATCCTGGAAAGACCAATGTGGTGGCTGATGCCTTGAGTCGTAAGGCAGAGAGTTTGGGCAGCTTAGCATATCTACCGATAGCAGAGAGGCCTTTAGTCTTGGATGTTCAGGCCTTGGCCAACCAGTTTGCCAGATTGGATATTTCTGAGCCGAGCCGAGCCGAGTTTTGACTTGTATGGTTTCTCAGTCTTCTCTTTATGATCGTATTAGAGAACATCAGTATGATGACCCACATCTGCTTGTCCTTAAGGACACGGTTCAACACGGTGATGCCAAGGAAGTCACTATTGGGGATGATGGTGTATTACGGATGCAGGGCAGGCTATGTGTGCCTAATGTAGATGGTTTACGTGAGTTGATTCTCCAGGAGGCTCACAGTTCGCAGTACTCCGTTTATCTAGGTGCCGCGAAGATGTATTAGGATTTGAGGCAGCATTATTGGTGGAGGTGAATGAAGAAAGATATAGTTGGGTTTGTAGCTCGGTGTTTAAATTGTCAATAGGTGAAGTACGAGAATTAGAGCGCGGGCGGATTTCTTCAGAGACTTGAAATTCTGAAGTGGAAGTGGGAGCATATTACCATGAACTTCGTAGTTGGGCTCCCACGAACTTTGAGAAATTTTGATGTTGTTTGGGAGATTGTAGATCGGTTGACCAAGTCCGCGCATTTTATTCTAGTTGGTACTACTTATTCTTTGGAGCAATTGGCTGAGATTTATATCAGTGATATTGTTCGCCTACACTGTGTGATAGTGTCCATCATTTTGGATCGAGGCACGCAGTTTACATAGTAGTTTTGGAGAGCAGTGCAGTGAGAATTAGGCACATAGGTTCAGTTGAGTACAGCCTTTCACCCTCATACGAACGGACAGTCCGAGCGCACTATTCAGATATTGGAGGATATGCTACGTGCTTGTGTCATTGATTTTGGGGGTTCTTGGGATCAGTTTCTGCCACTCATGAAGTTTTCTTACAAAAACAGCTACCAATCGAGCATATATGGCTCTGTATGTGGCTTTATATGGGAGACGGTATCGGTCTCCGGTGGGTTGGTTTGAGCCAGGTGAGGTTAGGCTATTGGGTACTGATTTGGTTCAAGATGCTTTGGAGAAGGTTAAATTGATTCAGGAGCGGCATCGCACAATGTAGTCTATACAGAAGAGTTATGCCGATAAGAAGGTCTGTGATGTTTCTTACATGGTTTGGGAGAAGGTTCTGCTCAAGATTTCACCCATGAAGAGTGTGTTGAGGTTTGGAAAGAAGGGCAAGTTGAGCCCTCGATATATTGGGCCCTTTGAAATACTTAAGAAGATTGGAGAGATTGATTTATGAACTTCCATTGCCGCCTAGTCTATCGAGTGTTCATCTAGTGTTTTATGTATCTATGCTCCGGAAATATGTCGAGGATTCGTCTCATGTTTTGGATTTCAGCATAATGTAGTGGGATGGTAATATGACTTATGATGTGGAGCCAGTGGTCATTTTAGACTGGCAGGTTCGCAAGTTGAGATCAAAGAACATAGCTTCAGTGAAAGTGCAGTGGAGAGGCTAGCCAGTCGGAGAAGCTACCTGGTAGATCGAGCGGGAGATGCGGAGCAAATATCCACACATATTTGAGGCTCCGGGTATGATTCTAAATCCGTTTAAGGACGAATGTTTGTTTAAGAGGGATGAATGTAACGACCCAGCCGATCGTTTTGAGTATTACAATCTCGTTCCCCCATTTACTGCTCAATTTATGCTTTACAGTTGTTATGTGACTTGTCGAGGTAATTGGTTCAGGTCCGGTGAGGTATTAGAATAAATTGGAAGACTTAGTTCCAAGGTTTAAAGCTTAAGTCGAAATAGTTGACCGGAGGTTGACTTATATGTAGACGACCCCGGAATAGAGTTTTGATGATTACAATAGCTCCATATGGTGATTTTGGACTTAGGAGCGCGTTCGGAAAATTATTTGGAAGTCCGTAGTTAAATTAGGCTTGAAATGGCTAAAATAGAAATTTAAGTTTGGAAGTTTGACCGGGGAGTTGACTTTTTGATATCGGTGTTGGAATCCAAGTCTGGAAATTTGAATAGGTCTGTATGTCAACTATGACTTGTGTGTAAAATATGAGGTCAATCGGACTTGTTTTGATAGGTTTCGGCATTGAATGTAGTAGTTAGAATTTCTTAGTTTCATTAGGCTTGAATTGGGGTATGATTTGTGATTTTAGCGTTGTTTGATGTGATTTGAGGTTTCGACTAAGTTTGTATGATATTTTAGGACTTGTTGGTGTATTTGGTTGAGGTCCCAGGGGCCTCGGGTGAGTTTCGGATGCTTAACAGATCAATTTTTAGACTTAGTGTTTTGCTAAAATTCTTCTGGTGTACAGGTCTGGTTTTCTTCTATGCGATCGCATGAGAATATCCGCGATCACGTAAGCTTAGCTGGGCAGTGGAGGTTTTGTTCTATGCGATCGCGTGTGGATATCCGCAATCACATAGGATTAAGAGCTGCTGAGTTTTGTTATATGCGATTGCGTGGGGACGACCACGATCGCGTAACTGGAAGAAGGAATGCATCGTGAAAAAGTGGATCAAGCCGCATTCGCGAAGAGGAGATGAGGCAGTTGGTGTTCGCAGACGTTGTTCTATGTAAACGTGTTGCCTATACGTGATCACGTAGGCCTGGGAAGCTTGTGTTCCACATTCGTGGGTGGCATTGTGCGGTCGCGTAGAGGAATTTTGGGGGAAGTTTATTTTGTGCTTCGCGATCGCGGGACTTCATCCGCGATCGCATAGAAGAAATGACTGGACATAAAGTTTAAGTTCTAAAAATGGATTTTAGCGATTTGGAGCTTGGGGAGAGGCGAATTTTGGGAGATTTTCAAAAGAAACAACGGGGTAAGTTTTCTTAAATCAATTTTGCTTAAATTACCCGAATTTAAGGTTGTTTTTAACATTTAATTGGTGATTTAAGTTGATACTTTTTGAAAACCCTCTTGGATTAATTTGAGGATTTGAGGGCCGAATTGTTATCGGAATTTAGTAATTTTGGTATGGTTGGACTCGTGGTTAATTGGGGGTTCATATTTTGTAACCTTTTTCGGGTTCCGAGACATGGGCCTCACGGGCGATATTTGGGTGAAATTTCAGATTTTGTTGGAAAATTAGAATTTTCATATGGAATTAATTCCTATAATTTGTATTGACTGAATCGATTTATTTGTGACTAGATTCGAGGCGTTTGGATGCCGATTCGCGAGGCAAAGGCATTGCAGAATAAAGAATTACACGGTTTGTGGTAAGTAACAGTTCTAAATTTGGTTCTGAGGGTATGCAACCCCGGATTATGTGTTATGTGATCGGTTTTGAGGTGTACCACATGCAAGGTGACGGGCGTGTAGGCGTGCAACATAGGAACTGTGACTTGGAACTGTGAATTTGACTTGGTCAAATTCAATGGAACTGTGACTTGGTCAAATTCAATGGAACTGTGTAATTGAATAATCTGTTGTTATCTGTACATTTTCCATGTAGTAGAGAAATTCAATCACAAATCATGTTCAGATTATGAGTTGGCACTGTATAGGCCCACAGAGGTCGTGTACATGTTGTGTTATCTGCTAAATTATTGTTTTGTGCTCAGTCACAGTTTACTTGTTTATTATATCTCAACCTCTATTGTTCCTTGTTGATACATTATATTATTTCTGTTGGGGATGATTTTCATGATTACTGAGAGCCCGAGAGACTGGAGAGATTTATGACTGAGTGAGGTTAAGGGCCTGATTGTAAGATATTATACTATAGCACGTGAGTTGTCAATGCAGCACATGAGTTGTCAGTGCAGCACGTGAGTTGTCTGTGCGGATCCAGATATTATACTATGGCACGTGAGTTGTCCGTACAGCACGTGAGTTATCCGTGCGGATCCAAATATCATACTATGACACGTTAGTTATTCGTGTAGCACGTGATTGTCCGTGCAGATTATAGCGCTTGGACTGAAAGAACCCTCTGGAGTCTGTACACACCCCAAGTGAGCGTAGGGATCTACAGAGTGCGAGTGCCGAGTGCTGAACAAGTGGAAGGACTAAGTGACTGATGCTCTTAGAGGATGCATTGATTTCATTATTGTTGTACTACAGTTATCATATATCACTGTTTTGGAAATTTCTGAAGATATTATCTATGTTTTAGTTGAACTTGACATGAAATTACTGTTTGGGCCTTAAACGTTGAACTTGAAAGCATGCCTACCTTCTTATGTTGGAAAGTACTGTAATTGGACTTAGCTGTGACGCTCGTCACTACTTTTAGTTCTTTATTTAGCATTGTTACTTGCTGAGTTGGTTGTACTCATACTACACCCTGCACCTCATCTGCAGATCCAGGTGCTTCCTGATACGGTGACTGTTGGATCTCAGAGTGTTATGAGTTGGAGACTATCAAGGTAGTCGCTTGGCATCCACTGACCTTGACTCATACTACGCTTACTGGGTATCGTTATGGTGTATTCATACTATGCTTCTGCACATCTTCTTGTGCAGATCCAGGTACTTCCTACCAGACCAAATATCAGTAAGCTAGTCTGTACGCGGAGACTTCAAGGTATATCTGCCAGCTCCGCAGACCTCGGTCCCCCTCTATCCTTATTATGGTGTTTTCCTTATTCTCTTTAGACTCTGATGTATACAGATACTTAGTATTTCTCTTAGAAGCTTGTGACTTATTTCTACCGAGTTTTAGGAGTTATAATTATTTTGAATTTCTGTTTTTATTCATTTCATATGTTGAAATTTGAGTTTCAGTTTTAGATTCCGTTATTCCGCATAATTGATAGACTTACCTAGTCTTAGAGACTAGGTGCCATCACGACACCCAACGGATGGAAATTGGGGTCGCGACACCGACTAAACGCTATCAAATACTAAGGCATCATTTGTTTTTATTAAGATTAAGACGTTTGAATCTGAATACAAGTCTGAATATTAATTTGTGTATTAAGATTAAAACGTCTGAATCTGAATGATCTGAATAATAAGATGTTGTATTATTTGAATACTGAATAATTAAGATTGTTTGTTTTCTCTACATCTGAATGTGTAAAACTTCTCTTTATATAAAAATTAATAAGCTTATATTCAAATCAAATAGTACTAGTTAATCTAATACTATATTAATAAATATTTTTCAAAAATTATATGGTAGTTGGTGGTGATGATGGCTAACGGTGGTCATCGTGGGTGTCAACTAGTATTGGTTGATAGTGGTATTGGAAGATAGTGGTGATTATGGGTAGTAGTTGGTGGATGACAGTAGTAGTTAACGATGGTAGTTGATAGTGATGGTGATTGATAATAGATATGGGTGATATATACTGGTAGTTGATAGTGATGATTGGTGATTGTTGCGGTAATGTTGGTTGGGGTGATGGTTGTAAATGATGGCTAGTGGTAGTGACCCCCGATATTCGTGCTTGGCAGTGGTGGTGGTTGTGGCCGAGGATGGTGAGAATGAATTGTGGGTAGTAGGTGGCGGTAGTCTATAATGGTGGGGAACAACGATAGCAGCGGTAATGGTGAATAATGATAAAAGTGTAGGAGTAATAATGAAATATCAATTTTACCTAAATTCTTGAATGTATAACATCTTAATGATATTAAGACTCTCTTATAGATCTTCCATGTCATCGTGCCACATAGGTGGGGAGAGTGTGATGACCCTCCATGTCATCATTCCACATAGGTACCATTTGGAATATATTAATGCCATGTGGAAGCTTACATAGGAGGAAGGATAACATTTGTGAGAAGATTCTAGAGAAGTATGGACATTTCCTTTGGAAGATCCTAGATCCCTATGGATTTGCTAGGAAAGTCCTTGGAGTCTTCTAGGCTTGTAGAGAATTCTAGAGAAAGCCCTTATCTTGTAAATATTAAGGACTTGTGTAACAATTAATATTTACACACTATCCCCTAGGAGACTAGTATATAAAGGGGGCCATTCATTTGTAACTCACCAAGCAAACAATTCAAGTTCTCTCCAATACAAAGCTTCCTTTAACAATTCTCTTGTGTTCTTTCTACCATTCTCTTAGCGATCTTGAGTGTAGTAAGGCTGACTAGGCATCGCAAGAATGTGAGCAAGTTGTGCAAGATCGTGAGCGAGTTGTCAAGTGTCGCACGTGTACTTAGTTAACTACTAAGGATGTGATAACGTGACAATGGGCCCCGCATTAGGGCAAGAGTTCTTTAGACATTGTCATACTTTGATCGACCCCTACCTCCAACATCTCTTGGTTATGGAGCGAGAAGGATCTTGCATGGTACCTACAGTGACTATGCCACACGGACAGAGCCAAGCACAACTTCCAGCTATGCAGGTTGTCAAGGGGATCAAGAAGGGGGAGTCGACATTCGTGGCAACCATCGCAAGTCAGGAGGAAGACAAAAGTTTTCAAGAGACATTGTCACCTTGCATAGAGACGTTGCTTGAGGAAAACAAAGATGCCATGCCCAAGGATTTGCCTAAGCACTTGCCTCCTAGGTGAGAGGTGGATCACAAGATTGACTTAGAGCCAGGGGCTAATCCACCCGCATTTGTCCCATATCATATGGAACCACCCGAGCTAGAGGAGCTCACGAAACAATTGAAAGAGCTGCTAAATGTTGGTCACATTCTCCCATCAAAGGCATCTTTCGGTGCACCAGTATTGTTCCAAAAGAAGAAGGATAGATCGTTGCGCTTATGCATAGACTATCGAGCACGTAATAAGGTCACAGTGAAGAATAAGTACCTGATCCCGCTCATTGTTGACTTGTTCGATAGACTTGGGCAAGCCAAGTACTTTACCAAGGTGGATCTTCGCAAGGGCTACTACCAGGTTCGCATTGCAGAAGGGGATGAGCCGAAGACAACATGTGTGACGAGATATGGAGCCTTTGAGTAGTTGGTGATGCCCTTCGGCTTAACCAATGCACCAGCCACATTTTTCACCCTTATGAAAAAGATTTTTCATCCCTACCTTGATCAGTTTGTGGTAGTCTAACCTAGACGACATAGTCATCTACAGCAATACCTTGGAGGAGCACATGGAGCAATTAAGGAAGGCTTTCCGAGTTTTGTAGGTGAACGAGCTATGCATCAATAGGGAGAAATATGAGTTTGCATAATCAAAGGTGAACTTTTTAGGCCATGTCATTAGCAATGGCGAGCTACGCATGGACGTGGCTAAGGAACGTGTTATCCATGAGTGGGAGGCACCTATAAAGGTAACTGAGTTGAGATCCTTACTTGGCCTTGTTAACTACTTTTGTATGTTCATCAGTGGCTACTCAGCAAAGGTCAGACCATTGACTGGGTTGCTAAAGAAGAACAAGCCATGGGTTTGGACGGAGCATTGTCAAAAGGCGTTTGAAGGCCATAAGGCAGCTATAATATAGGAGTCAGTCTTGTTGCTACCTGACTTTGCCAAGACATTTGAGGTGCACACAGATGCCTCTGACTTTTCCATTGGGGGTGTCTTTATGTAGGATAAGCATCCCATAGAATTTGAAAGCCGCAAGTTAAATGAGATGGAGCAACGTTACACGATGCAATAGAAGGAGATGACTGACATTGTGCATTTCCTTCGTACATGGCGATATTATTTTCTCGGGTCGAGGTTCGTGGTGAAGACCGACAATGTAGCTACTAGATACTTTAGGATGCAGAAGAAACTCACACCAAAACAGACTAGGTGGCAGGATTTCTTGGCTGAATTTGATTGTGTGCTGGAGTATAAGCCGTGCAAAGGTAGCATTGTAGCCGATGCCTTGAGCCGGAAAGCCGAGCTTGCTGCAATCACTTCAACAAGATGGTACATTTGTGAGGTTATAAAATAAGGAATGCATCATGATCCAGCAGCCAAACAACTTATCAGTTAGCTAACCAGGGCAATACGAGACATTTTTGGGTCAAAGACGGCCTACTGCTTACCACAGGTCAGCGGTTCTACGTGCCTAAGTTTGGGGATATTAGACGGAGGATCATAAGGGAGATTCAAGACACAATGTGGGCTGGTCATCTGGTCCAACGTCGCACTAGGGCCTTGGTTGAGTCAGTCTACTATTGGCCACGCATGCGAGATGGCATAGAGTGTTATGTGCAGACTTGTCTTGTCTGTCAACAGGACAAGGTTGAGCAACAACAACCTAGAGGACTTTTGGAGCCACTACCAGTTGTAGAGCCTCCATAGGAGAGCATGACTATGGACTTTAGCACTTTCCTACTGAAGTCCAACGGTTATGGTACTATTATGGTAGTCATGGATAGATTTTCCAAATATGACATATTCATGCCCGCCTCACCATGTTGCACTGCCAAGGAAGCTGCCAAGCTATTCTTTAAGAATATGGTGAAGTATTGGGGCTTACCAAGGCATATTATCAATGATCGAGACCCCCATTTTACTGGAAACTTTTGGAGAGAGCTATTTGACATACTTGGCACGGAACTGCACTTTTCCACTAGTTTCCACCCACAGACGGATGCACGAACGGAACGGACCAATGCCTTACTAGAATGCTACTTGAGGCATTATGTAAGCATGCGCATCAGAGAGATTGGGCAAGGCTCCTAGACATCGCCTAATTATATTATAACTTGCAGCGGAGTGAGTCCACGGGGTGGACACCATTTGAGCTAAACACATGCCAACAACCACAAACTCTACATTCATTACCATCCACGTTTGATGGAAAGAGTTTGGGGGCTTATCATATGGCCAAAAGATGGGAGGAACATCTTGGCACTGCTAAGTCCTAATTGGATAAGGCATCTAAGAAGATGAAAAAGTTTGCGGGACCGTAAGTGGCGGCCCACGGACTATAGAGTTGGGGACATGGTCATGGTGAATTTTAAACCAAGACAGTTCAAAGAACTACGGGGCATACATCAGAATCACATTCGCAAGTATGAGGGGCCATTTAAGATCGTCTCCAAGGTAGGCAAGATCTCATACAAGCTTGACATGCCATCGTATCTTAAGATTTATCCCGTATTTCATGTTAGAATGCTTAAACCATATCATGAAGACAAGGATGATCCGAGTAGGAGCCAATCAAGTCGAGAGCCTATTACTATCACCGCTTCACATGACCGGGAAATTGAGGCTATTATTGATTACCATGCTAGGTAAAAACAAGGGAAGAAAGCCACTGCAATGTTCCTCGTCCATTGGAAGGGGCAATCTCCGGAGGAGGCCACGTGGGAATGATATGAAGACTAATGGCAATTCAAAGATAAGATCCGAGAGTTTATGTAGCAACATTATGCCGCGGTTGTTGCAACATTAGGTGGGGGAGAGTGTGATGACCCTCCATGTCATCATGATACATAGGCGCCATTTGGCATATATTAATGCCATGTTGAAGCTTACATAGGAGGAAGGATAACATTTGTGAGAATATTCTAGAGAAGTATGGACATTTCCTTTGGAAGACCCTAGATCCCTATGGATTTGCTAGGAAAGTCCTTGGAATCTTCTAGGCTTGTATATAATTTTAGAGAAAGCCTTTATCTTTTAAATATTAAGTATTTGTGTAACAATTAATATTTACACACTTGCCCCTAAGAGACTAGTATATAAAAGGGGTCACTCATTTGTAATTCACCAAGCAAACAATTCAAGTTCTCTCTAAAATAAAGCTTCCTTTAACAATTCAATTGTGTTCATGTGATGACCCAAAAATGTCATCTTTAATTTAAATATTAATTTATGTGTTCTATGAAGATGTTAAGAGCTTACCTGCTATGCGTATCACCCGAATAGTTGATGTTAATGGCGTTCATTTTCTAGAAATATATTGTTTATCAAGCCACTGTTAGTATTGTTTTCATGTTATGTTACGTTGATTGGATTATGTATGTATTGTTAGAATTGGTTTCTGGGATTCTCGCACATGTGGATAGGCCCATTTACAAAGGAAACTTTGGCAAAATATTTGGAGATTTTGGGAGTTAGTAAAATTCGGGAAATTGAAAGGTGCGAAAGAAGAGATAAGTTATGTTATGTGTTTGGGGGCAGACTCTACTTCTTATTCGAGGACTATTAATATGATGGATATCAATTGGATATGATAATAAGTGTACGAGACATATTATAAGTGATGTGGGGTCTAAGGAGAGGCCTAAGCCAAAGTCAAGTTGAAACTTTACATAATAGACTAAAGTTCCAAATGAGTATGCACAAGACCCAAATTTGGACGAGCATATCTACGTAAATAAAAGGATTTATGTGATGGACAACCTATCAAATGGAATATCTTCGAGTCTAGTTTCTAACTCTTTAAACCGTTCGTCATTTGAACATTCCTACAAGAATTTATGACCAAATTACCAAACGCTAGCAGCATTTGTACTACCACGCCGCCCCACGCGCCGTGCCTGTGGGAATTTCCAGAACGTTCCAAAATTTCATTTCCATGCACTTTTTGCACATCCTCCCCGTGCCCCGCGGCGCATCATGCGCCACGGCTGTACAAAAGTGGGTTTTTATGACCCAACCCCCATTTTATTTAACTTGATTGGGGTTTATTTTTGGGGCAATTTTTGGTATTTTACAGAGAAGGGGGAGCGATTCTAGTGAGAGGAAAGGGGATAACTAAAGATTTAACTACTCTTCCTTGAATCAAACCTTGAAATCGCATCAAAGGGTTACTAAGGCTTCAAAGAGATAAGAATTTCTTTCCCCAATTCCTCAATTTCGAAATCTAACTAGAAATAGGTAATTAGTAAGATGATTCTTGGATGTGATAGTATTAGTTCTGCATGCTTGTACTAATAAGGTTTTTGGGAAGATTGTTGAATTCAAATGGGTAAATATTGGGTTGAAAATGATAGAAATCTTCAAAGACTTTAACTGGGGATTTGAAAGGCAATTCGATGTCGGAATTCAATAATTTTTGTGTGGTTGAACTCATATCGAAACGGGTATTCGGATTTCGTTTTTTTCAAAATTTGAGACGTGGGTCCCACTATCAATTTTTAAAGTGAATTTCGGATTTTAATACGGAAAATTAGTAAAATCATATGCAATTAATTTCTACGATTCGTATTGAGTATATTGAATTATTTGTGACTAGATTTAAAGCTTTCAGACACGAATTCACGAGGCAAAGGTGTATTGGAATCTTGAGTTGGTTTCAAATCGAGGTAAATGTCGTGGTTAACATTGACTTGAGAGAGTAGGACTTATTTGTCTATTTGCTACGTGATTTAATGTACGGGTACAATGTATATGTGAGGTGACGAATACTTATGCGTTGTGGTTGAGTCAAAGCATGCATATAGAATTTGTTTATTGTGAATAATTACCTATTTAATTAAGATATTCCTGCTTAAGTTATTATTATTTATTTGATCATTTTTCATAAAATTATTGTTGAATATTTTAGAAAGAGAGGTCAGTATTCTGGCATTGAATTAATTATATCCCCGCATTTTAATACTCTTCCGAATTTATATTATTATTTTAATGGTAAGGAAGAGTGTATAAGCACGAAGGGTGATGCCGTGCCAATTTAACATTATTATTTATTAAAATATGAAATGAGGAAGAGATTTAAAGCACGAAGGGTGATATCGTGCCATTTTCAAATAGTGTAAAAGTACGAAGGGTGATGCTGCCAGAAGAGAGTTAAAGCACGAAGGGTGATGTCGTGCCAGAAGAGAGTTAAAGCACGAAGGGTGATGCCGTGCCAGAAGAGAGTTAAAGCACGAAGGGTGATGTCGTGCCAATCTTATTATTTATTTATCAATGTATGGAAAGAATGAGAGTAAAATATCGAAGGGTGGTGTCGTATATTATCTGTTGCTCATTTTATTGTTGATGAATTAATTCGCTGCTAAGTGACACTTCTCCTACTGAAATTTCTATATCATTCCCATTCGCATATTCCCTCCCAAATTTATAAATTGTTATTTATTGTGTTATTGTTGCTTCGTATTTGTATATACTTGTACAGGTTGTTTACTTACGTGTCTTGTCATAGCCTCATCATTATTTCGTCGAGGTTAGGCTCGACACTTACGGAGCATATGGGGTCAGTTGTACTCATACTATACTCTGCACTTCTTGTGCAGATTTTGGAGTTGGTCCCAGCGGCGTACCATAGACTTGCTCAGATTCAGCTACACATAGGATACTTGAGGTATAACTGCACATCGTCCGCAGTTCTGAAGTCCCCTTCTATCTTATCTTAGTTGTGAATTATCTTTCAAACAGCTTGAATTTTATTCAAATTTTTATTTGTGTTATTCAAGTAGCTAGTGCACTTGTGACACCAGATTCGGGAATGTATTTGGATTATTAGGTTGTTATGGTCTTCAACACTTTATTTCAGTAATCAACTTCCGTTTAATATGATTTTTTTAAAAATGGTTAGATTATTTTAACGTTGGTGTTACTAGGTCTCACGAGTCACGAGCAAGCTTAGTAGTGTCTGAAGGCTCAGTACGGAGACATTTGTACTTATCTTTCAGAGGCTTTGAAGTTTAGGAACAATATCACTTCTTTGTTACTATGTCGTGCAATTTTATTCCATCATCGATGATTGAATCATTCTATTTTTATTCTCTCACAGATGGTGAGAACACATAATACATCTACCGATGGACATGGACTAGAGCCCCCGGTGGCAACTATGACCAGGGGTAGAGGTCGTGCCAGAGGCTGAGGTAGAGGTAGAGGTAAAACTTAGTCTAGAGCTCGAGCAGCAGCACCTGTTGTAGAACCTTAGGTGGATCTTTAGGAGGAGGTTCCAGTTCGGACTGTACCGGTTGGACCAGTTCAGGTTCCGGAAGGATTCATAGCTACTCTAGTGCTTCAGGACACTCTAGTCCATTTGGTAAGTCTTATGAAGGGCGTGGCCCAGAATGGTACATTTCTAGTGGCACCAGCCATCTCACAGGCTGGGGGAGGAGCACAAACTCCCACTAATCCCGCTCCGGAGCAGATAGCTCCCCAGTATTAGGCTCCAACAGCCCCTCCAGTTGGGGTAGTTTAGCTAGTTGTTGTGGCACAGGCCGGTGATAGGCATGCCATCTCTTTCGAGGCTTTATTGAGACTGTATAAGTTTACTAAGCTCTTTCCAGTTCACTTCAGTGGTACACCTTCTGAGTACCCATAGGATTATCTTGATCGCTACCATGAGGTATTGCGGAACATGGGCATAGTTGAGACCAATGGGGTCGATTTTACTGTATTCCAGATGACGAGATCCGCCAAGAGGTGGTGGAGAGATTATATGTTGACCAGACCAGATGGGTCGCCTGCAATGACTTGGGAGTTGTTCTCATGGCTATTTCTAGAGAAGCTTCTCCCTATCACATTGAGAGAGGATTACCGCAGGCAATTTGAGCGCCTATAACAGGGCATCATGACTGTTACTTAGTACGAGACTCATTTTATGGATTTAGCTCGCTATGCTCTCCTTTTACTACCTACTAAGGGAGAGAGGGTGAGGATATTTATTGAGGGACTCACTCACCCTATCAGGCTTCAGATGGCCAAGGAAACGGGAAGTGAGATTTTCTTTCAAGGGGCTACTAATGTTACGAGGAGGATCGAGATGGTTCTTGCATAGAAGAGAGGGCAGGGGTCTAATAAGAGGTATCGTCAGTTTGGTGGGTTCAGTGGTGCCTCTTCTGGAGGTAGGGGTAATGTTGGTAGAGGCCATCCTCCCAGGCCATTTCATTCAGCACTGTAGGCTTCCCACAGAACTTCAGGTAGTCACGGCCATTATGTATCTCATTCCGACCAGCTAGCGTACACTCAACCACCAGCTCTTATTAATACACCTCCGATCAGGAGTCATCAGAGTGGTTATCCAGGTCGACATGGCCAGTTCCAGGATTAGCAATCACAACAGTCGAGGACTTGTTATACTTATGGTGATCCGAGACATATTGCTAGATTTTTCCCTTGGGCATCGGGCAGTTCACAACAGTAGGGTTCCCGTGCTATGATTCTAGCACCAGTTGTTCCACCACCCACCCACCCAGCTAGGGACAGGGGTCAGACAGATAGAGGTAGAGGTCAGGTCGTTAGAGGTGGAGGCCAGCCAGTTAGAGGTCGTCCCAAGGACGCAGTTCAGAGTAGTGGGGCCCAGGCCCAATTTTAGGTTTTTCCAACTATGCCTGAGACCGAGTCATCTGATGCAGTGATCACAGGTATTGTTCTAGTTTTCCATAGAGATGATTCAGTTCTATTTGATCTAGGATCTAATTATTCCTATGTGTCCCCCTATTTTGCTTCATATCTGGTTGTGCCTCGTGATTCTCTGAGTGCTTCTTTGTGTGTCCACACTAGTGGGAGATTCTGTTATGGTAGATCATGTCTATAGTTCGTATATGGTTACTATTGATAGTCTTGAGACTAGCGTGGATCTTCTACTACGTGACATGGTAGATTTTGATGTCATCTTGGATATGGATTGGCTGTCACCTTATCATGCTATATTGGATTGTCACGCCAAAATGGTGACCTTAGCCATGCCAGGGTTACCTCGACTAGAGTGGAAAGGGACTCTTGGACACTCTATCATCAAGGTAATCTCTTATGTTAAAGCTCGGCGTATGGTCGAAAAGGGATGTCTAGCTTATTTGGCTTATATTCACGATCCCAGCGCGAAATATCCTTCTCTGGATTCAGTTTTAGTTTTCCATGAATTTCCATATGTATATCTTGCAGATCTGTCGGGGATGCCACCCGACAGAGATATTGACTTTTGTATTGATTTAGCTCCGGGAACTCAGTCCATTTCTATTCTACCATACCGTATGCCCCCGCCAGAGTTAAAAGAATTGAAGGAGCAGTTACAAGACTTGCTGGATCAGGGATTCATTAGACCTAGCGTCTCGCCCTGGGGTGCGCCAGTGTTATTTGTAAAGAAGAAATATGGCTTTGTGTGGATGTGTATAGATTATCGGTAGTTGAACAAGGACACTATCAAAAACAAATATCTATTGCCCAGAATTGATGACCTGTTCGATTAGCTTCAGGGTGCCAAGGTGTTTTCAAAGATCGATTTGAGGTTTGGTTACCATCCGTTAAAGATTAGGGCATCTAATGTCCCTAAGACAGCTTTTCGGACTCGGTATGGGTATTACGAATTCCTAGTGATGTCATTTGGGCTAATAAATGCCCCAACAACATTTATGGATTTGATGAACCGGGAATTCAAACCCTATTTGGAATTTTTTGTGGTTGTATTCATTGATGATATCTTGATTTACTCTAGCAGTCGAGAGGAGCATGAGCATCATCTTCGAATTGTGCTTCAGACTTTGAAAAATAATCAGTTATATGCCAAATTTCCAAAATGTGAATTTTGGTTAGACTTAGTTGCCTTTTTGGGGCATGTTGTATCGGTGGAAGGCATAAAAGTGGGTCCTAAAGAAGATTAAGGTTGTTCAGAATTGGCCTAGACCTACTTCAGCTACAGAGATCCGGAGTTTCGTGGGTTTGGCAGGTTATTATTGTCGGTTTATGGAGGGGTTTTCATCTATAGCGTCTTCATTAACCAAATTGACCCAGAAGGGTGCCCCATTCAGATGGTCAGACGAGTGTGAGTTGATCTTTCAAAAGCTCAAGACTGCTTTAACTACGGCTCTAGTGTTGGTATTTTTCACAGGTTCAGGATCTTATACAGTATATTGTGATGCATCTCGCGTTGGGCTTGGTGCAATATTGATGCAAGATGGCAAGGTGATTGCAAATGCGTCACGACAGTTGAACGTTCACAAGAAGAATTATCTTGTCCATGACTTAGAATTGGCAACCATTGTCCATGCACTGAAGATTTGGAGGCATTACCTTTACGGTGTCTCGTGTGAGGTATTCACTGATCATCGTAGCCTACAATATCTACTCAGGCAAAAGGATCTCAATTTGAGGCAGAGAAGATAGTTAGAGTTATTGAAGTACTATGATATCACCATTTCTTATCACCCGGAAAGGCCAATGTGGTGGACGATGCTTTAAGTAGAAAGGCAGTGAGTATGGGCAATCTTGCGTATATTTCGGTTGGTGAGAGACTATTAGTTGCAGATGTTCAGACTTTGTCTAATCAGTTTGTGAGGTTAGATGTTTCAGAACCCAGTCGGGTTCTAGCTTGCACAGTCACTTGGGCTTATTTATATGAGCGTATAAGAGAGCGACAGTATGATGATCCTCATTTTCTTATCCTTAAGGACACGGTGCGGCACGGTGGTGCCAAACAGGTTGTTGTGGGGGAAGATGGAGTTATGCAGATGCAGGGTCGTATTTGTGTGCCTAATGTGGATGGGGTTCGTGAATTAATTCTGGAAGAGAACCACAGTTCCAGGTATTCTATTCATCCAGATGCCATCAAAATGTATCAAAATTTGCGACAACATTGGTGGAGGAGAATGGAAAAGGACATAGTTGCATATGTAGCTCGGTATCTAAACTGTCAGCAAGTTAAGTACGAGCATCAGAGGCCTGGTGGTTTGCTTCAGAAATTAGAAATTCCTGAGTGGAAGTGGGAGCGTATCACTATGGATATTGTTTTTGGACTCCTATGGACTCAGAAAAGGTTTGACGCAGTATGGATCATTGTGGACAGGTTGACCAAGTCAATACATTTCATTCCAGTTTCAAATACCTATTCTTCAGGGCGGTTAGCTGAAATTTACATTCGTGAGATTGTCCTCCTTCTCGGTGTGCCAGTGTCAATTATTTCAGATCGAGGTACATAGTTCACCTCGCACTTCTAGAGGGCTGTACAGCATGAGTTAGGCACACGAGTTGAGTTGAGTACAACATTTCACCCCCAGACAGACGGACAGTCCAAGCGCACTATTCAAATATTGGAGGATATGTTTCGCGCTTGTATGATAGATTTTAGAGGTTCTTGGGATCAGTTCTTACCACTTGCAGAGTTTGCCTATAATAACAGCTATTCGTCGAGCATTTAGATGGCTCCGTACGAAGCATTATATGGGAGGCGATGTCGTTCGCCAGTTGGCTGGTTTGAACCGGGAGAGGATCGGTTCTTGGGTACTGATTTGGTACAGGATGGCTTGGATAAGGTCAAGGTTATCTAGGATCGACTTCGCACAGCTCAGTCTAGGCAAAAGACTTATGCCGACTGTAAGGTTTGTGATGCTGCATTCATGACTGGAGAAAGAGTATTGCTCCGGGTTTCACCTATGAAAGGTGTAATGAGAATCGGAAGGAAGGTCAAGTTAAGCCCTAGGTATATCGGACCCTTTGAAATTCTTGAACGGGTGGGTGAAGTAGCCTACAAGCTTGCACTACTACCTAGCTTATTAGTAGTTCATCTGATATTCCATGTATCCATGCTCCGAAAATATCATGGTGATTCGTCCCATGTGTTAGACTTCAGCTCAGTTCAATTGGACAAAGATTTGACTTACGAGGAGGAGCCGGTAGCTATTCTAGCTCGTCAGGTCCGGCAGTTGAGGTCTAAGATTTATCCTTCAGTTCAGGTACAATGGAGAGGTCAGCCGATTGAAGCAGCTACCTGGGAGTCTGAGTCGGACATACGGAGTAAATATCCATATCTTTTCACCAGCTTAGGTACTTTGCTAATTCCGTTCGAGGATGAACGTTCGTTTTAGAGGTGGAGAATGTGATGACCCAAAAATATCATCTTTAATTTAAAAATTAATTTATGTATTCTATGAAGATGTTGAGAGCTTACCTGCTATGAGTTACGCATCACCCGAATAGTTGATGTTAATGGCATTCCTTTTCTAGAAATATATTGCTTATCAGGCCATTGTTAGTATTGTTTTCATGTTATGTTACGTTGATTGGATTATGTATGTATTGTTAGGATTGATTTCTGGGATTCTCTGGCAGGTGGATAGGCCCATTTACAAAGGAAACTCTGGCAAACATTTTGTAAATTTTGGGAGTTAGTAAAATTCGAGAAATTGAAATGTGCGAAAGAAGAGATAAGTTATGTTATGTGTTTTGGGGAGGGCTATACTTCTCATTCAAGGACTATTAATATGATGGATATCAATTGGATATGATAATAAGTGTACCACGCATGTTATAAGTGATGTGGGGTCTAAGGAGAGGCCTATGTCTAAGTCAAGTTAGAAAATTTCATAATAGAATAAAGTTTCAAATAAGTACGCACAAGACCGGATTTTGGACGGTCATATCTACGTATATATAAGGCGTTATGTGATGGACAGCCTATCACATAAAATATCTTCAAGTCTAGTTTCTAAATCTTCAAACCGTTCGTCATTTGGACACTCCTACAAGACGTTATGATCAAATTACCAAACGTTGGCAGAATTTGTACTACCGCGCCGCGCCTGTGGGAATTTCCAGAACATTCCGAAATTTCATTTTCAGACACTTTTTTCATAGCTTCCCCATGCCCCGTAGCGCCTCACGCACCGCGGCTGTACAAAATTGGGTTTTTATGACCCGACCCCCATTTCATTTAACTCAATTGGGATTCATTTTTGGGACAATTTCTGGTATTTTAGAGAAAAGGGAGAGCGATTCTAGTGAGAGAAAAGGGGAGAACTGAAGATTTCACTACTCTTCCTTGAATCAAACCTTGAAATCGCATCAAAGGGTTGCTAAGGCTTCAAAGAAGTAAGAATTTCTTTTCTCAATTCCTCAATTTCGAAATCCAACTAGAAATAGGTAATTAGTAAGATGATTCCTGGATATGAGAGTATTAGTTATACATGTTTGTACCAATAAGGTTTGTCGGAAGAATGTTGAATTCAAATGGGTAAATATTGGGTTGAAAATAGTAGAAATCTTCAAAGACTTTAATTGAGGATTTGAAAGGCAATCTGATGTCAGAATTCAATAATTTTTGTATGATTAAACTCGTATCGAAATGGGTGTTCGAATTTCGTGAGTTTTTTCGGGATTCGAGACGTGGGTACCACTGTCAATTTTTAAAGTGAATTTTATATTTTAATCCGAAAAATTAGTAAATTTATATGGAATTAATGCCTACGATTCGTATTCAGTATAGTGAATTATTTGTGACTAGATTTGAAGCTTTCGGACACGAATTCACGAGGCAAATGTGTATTGGAATCTTGGGTTGGTTGGAAATCGAAGTAAGTATCGTGGTTAACCTTGACTTGAGGGAGTATGGTTTATTTGTCTATTTGCTACGTGATTTAATGTACGGGTACAACGTATATGTGAGGTGACGAGTACTTATGCGTTGTGATTGAGTCAAAGCATACGTGTGGAATTTGTTTATTGTGAATAATTGCCTATTTAATTAAGATATTCCTGGTTAAGTTATTATTATTTATTTGATCATTTGTCATGAAATTATGGTTGAATATTTTGGAAGGAGAGGTTGGTATTCTGGCATTGATTTGATTGATAAATATATATCCCCGCATTTTAATACTCATCCGAATTTATATTATTATTTTCATGGAAAGGAAGAGTGTAAAAGCACGAAGGGTGATGCCGCGCCAATTTCACATTATTATTTATTGAAATATGAAGTGAGGAAGAGAGTTAAAGTACGAAGGGTGATGTCGTGCCAATTTCAAAGAGTGTAAAAGCACGAAGGGTGATGCCGTGCTAGAAGAGAGTTAAAGCACGAAGGGTGATGCCGTGCCAGAAGAGAGTTAAAGCACGAAGGGTGATGTCGTACCAGAAGAGAGTTAAAGCACGAATGGTGACGCCGTGCCAATCTTATTATTTATTTATCAATTTATGTAAAGAATGAGAGTAAATGCTCAAATGGTAGTGTCGTGCCATTTTCATATTATCAGTTGTTCATTTTATTGTTGATGAATTAATTGGCTGCTAAGTGACACTTCTCCTGCTAAAATATCTATATCATTCCCATTCGCATGTTCTCTCTAAAATTTATAAATTGCAATTTATTGTGGTATTGTTGTTTCGTATTTGTATTTACTTGTACAGATTGTTTACGTACGTGTCTTGTCATAGCCTCGTCACTACTTCGTCGAGGTTAGGCTCGACACTTACGGAGTACATGGGGTCGGTTGTACTCATACTACAATCTGTACTTCTTGTGCAGATTTTGGAGTTGGTCCCAGTGGCGTACCATAGACTTGCTCGGATTCAGCTACCCAGAAGAGACTTGAGGTATAACTGCACAGCGTCCGCAGTTCTGAAGTCCCCTTCTATCTTATCTTAGGTGTGAATTATCTTTCAGACAGTTTGAATTTTATTTAGACCTTTATTTTTATTATTCTAGTAGCTCGTGCACTTGTGACACCAGATTCGGGGATGTATTTGGATGATTAGGTTGTTATGGTCTTCCGCACTTTATTTGAGTAATCGACTTCCGTTTAGTTTGATTTGTTTAAAAATGGTTAGATTATTTTAACGTTGGTTTGCCTAGCAAGTGAAATGTTAGGCGCCATCACGGTCCTGAAGGTGGGAATTTCGTGTCGTGACAGTTCTTTCTACCATTCTCTTAGCGATCTTGAGTGTAGTAAGGTTGACTAGGCATAGCAAGAACGTGAGCAAGTTGTAAGTTGTGCAAGATCATGAGCGAGTTGTCAAGTGTCGCACGTGTACTTAGTTAACTACTAAGGACGTGACACCTTTCTCTTTAAGTACAAATTAATACAAATTTCTTTCCCACAAAATTTCTCTCCCAGTTATTTATCAACTTACTACTTTTATGATGTAATGCGAGGTGGTGTCCCAAATTGCCCAACTTGCCAAGAATTAGTGAATTGGCAAAAATATTGATTTATGCAATCCTTGTTGATACAGTTATTCACTTGTAAAGTTGGCTCTAAGTTTATCTATTGCTATTGCAACTGTAGTGAAAGCGCCATTAACACCAGTGATCAGTATTTAAAGCATAATGATTATTTAATTTTCTCCAAGTTATTATATTTATGTAATTTTTTCGTTCGACAAGTTTGTTTTTATATATTAAAATACGATTAATTATAACCGAAATCCAAAACAGATCAAACTAATCAAATTTATATCGTATTTAGACCATATAAATAGTAACAACTTGTTTTATGTTCAAAATAATGTGGTATCTGAAGCCTTCAAATTCTATATCTACGTCTAATGGCAAAGGAGTATCATCTTCAAGGCAGACATGTCTCTAAATGGTCGGCGTATATCCAGAAATCATGTTTAGCTAATGTGCTCCCAAACATGTGTATCTCTTCAGAATTCAATTTTTGCTACCACAAAATGGAGAGTATCCTTTTAAATTCATCAAAAAATATTTCAATATACTTTTATTTTGTAATGACATTAATAAATAAAACACATGGCCAAACAATTTCTAATGTTGGTCTATATTTGTTATAATATGTTTTCTCACGAAAAATATTATGTTGTACTTTCAAGAGAGAAATCAATATCGACAAGTTTTAATCATGATAGAGTAGTAACCAAAAAGATACAAAGCATACACAAAAAAATCAACTATAAAGAAGTATTAAATAAGATACGATCACATTGCATACTTTTATGCACAATGCATATCTCTATACTAGAAGTTCAAATACTATCGAACTAATGTCACCGAATGAATCATATCTGCAAGTTCAGACGGTTCCCAATTATTTTAAATTCATGTATTATGTCAATGTAACAAATACTAATAATAATATTAATTTTTAACATCTAAAAGAGTGTTGCAGTTTAATTATCTACGTCAATCGCTTTACAATGATTCTTTTAATTTCTTCTTATCAATACTAGAATTTTAGATTGTAAGTTTTGTTTTATTTGGTACTATTTATGTTGTGTCTCTAGATGCTTAGTTTGGTAGTCTCTGCCCTCTGGTACCAGAAGTTGATCCGTCAGCTATTTTTTATTTAAGATATTAAGTGGGTGGCTATTTGTATTAGTTCTTCTTTTTATTAATTACATTCAAATGTCGGTTAGAAAGAATTAGTTTTTACCTACTCCTAATTCTTTATATATATATAAAGAATTGTGTATAATCAATGTATATCGGTTAGAAAAAGTAAACATTGAATCTGGCTGGCTATTTATGTAACAATCCCTAATTAAAAATCACGAACTAATTAGGAGTAGGTAAAAACTCATAGTATATAACTATATTTACAATGGGATATAAAAATTTATTACATGAATCTATTTAGAAGAAATGAAAAGGCGAACACTTCTATTGTAAATCCATGCCTGTTAGGTTTTGCCTCTGGCTACACCCTACATCAAAGAATGTTATATTCACTATTGTACTGGTAAATAAAAAATGGGGTTATTCTAGTCCATTTAGGAAGATATAGGGGCATATTGATCAATTGAATAAATCCAGCAGTTAGTGGTTGTTAGGAATGGTTATAGAAGGCTACTAATATGGGAGTTAATCAAGCTACTAATATTTTTTAGTAGAAATGCCACCAGATAGCCCCTCCAAAGGGCGGCTATTTACGAATTAGTCATTGCGTCCTGAATTTCAGGTTTTTTAGTTCAATTTTTTGGTACAAAAGTGTTAACTATCCTGAAGTTAAGATTTTTAGTTTAAATTTCAGAACAAAATAAATACTAGTTAATCTCTAAATAGCATCCCTGAAAATGGCTATCTACGCACTTGTCACATATTTGTATGGAAGCCTTGGCCCTTCTTCATTGTGTTAAAATTGCATTGGATAGAAATATCCTTCCCTTAACTATTGAAGCAGATTGCAAGGAGTTACTCAATATGTTAACTAACAATGACTGCCTATAGGAGGGGATGGTTTCAATGCATATTTCTTCAAAAAAAGCATGGCATATCACTGGTGAAGAGATTGTAAAAGCAGTACTGGACTTCTTTAGTACAGGAAAGATGTATAAGCTAATAAACACTACATCAGTTACTTTAATCCCCAAAGTTAAGAATCCAGCTTCGCTCAGGGAATACAGGCCAATCTCCTGATGTACCATACTATACAAGATTATTTTCAAGATGTTAACAAGTAGATTGATGCAAGTGATGGATACTTTGGTAGATGATAGCCAAGCAGCTTTTGTCCCCGGCAGAGTTTTGACAGATTACATCCTACTCAACCATGAGTTAGTAAAGGGTTATGGTAGGAAAGGGATCTCGCCTAGATGTATGATCAAGATCGACATGCAGAAAGTGTATGACTCCTTTGAATGGGTATTCCTAGAACAAGTACTTATAGGCTTATGCTTCCCTAAAGAGTTTATTGGGTGGATCATGGAGTGCATTAGAACAGTGTCATATTCCATAACTATCAATGGAAGTCCAACTGTACCATTTGCAGCTAAGAGAGGAGTGAGACAAGGTGACCCAATGTCTCCACTATTTTTTGTTTTAGCAATGGAATACTTGACAAGGGTAATGAAAAAACTGAAAGAGCAGCCAGATTTTAACTATCACCCTAGGTGTGAAAAATTGAGTATCATTCAGCTCGATTTTGCAGATGATCTACTCTTGTTCTGTCGAGGAGATGTGATATCTATACAGTTGTTGTATGAATGCTTCCAGAATTTCTCAAAGCTTCAGGACTTGTTACAAACCAAAACAAAAGATGTGTGTACTTTGGTGGAGTATCAGTAGATGCACAATAAGAGATCATCCAGAAAATTGGTTTTACAATAGGTGAACTTCCCTTTCGATACCTTGGAGTGCCTTTGAGTTCAAAAAGACTATCAGTTAGTCAATGTCAGCCTCTATTGGAAAAAATGCTGGGGAGAGTGAAACAGTAGACTGTGAAGTGTTTGAGATATGCAGGGAGATTACAATTGATAAAGAGTGTATTGATTACTATACAATCCTTTTGGTCGCACATCTTTCCTTTACCAAAGAAAGTCATTCAATCTGTTGAATCTATATGTAGGAAGTTTCTTTGGACAGGGGATACAAATGCAAGTAAGAAAGCTCTGGTGGCGTGGGACAAATTGTGCAGACCTAAATCAACAGGGGGACTCAACATCACTGATATGAGTGTGTGGAACAAAGCTGCCTTGCTGAAACACTTATGGAATATATGCAAAAAGAAGGATAAATTATGGATACAATGGGTGCATGCATACTATATAAAAGGGAGGGTTCCTTGGACAGTGAAAGCGAAGCAAGCCTCATGGATAGTACATAAGATATTACATGCTGTAAAGTATCTGGATGAGGCTGGTTTGGAGAAAGCAAAGGTTCTAACAACAAGAACATACACCATCAGAACCATCTATAACCAATTGCGAGGAGAGTTTCCAAAAGCAAGCTGGAGAAGATTGATCTATAATAACAAAGGCTGTCCGAAATGGATATTCATATTCTACCTAGCACTTCAGGAAAGATTATATACCAAAGACAGATTTAGTAAATGGGGGATACAAGTTAACCAAACATGTCCCTTGTGTGATCATGAGATGGAGGATCATCAACATCTCTTCTTTACTTGTAAATACTCAACAGACATATGGGGGAAATTACTAGCATGGAAGGGGATCGCAAGGCAGGTATATGGTTGGGAGGAAGAAGTTGAGTGGGCCACAAAACATGTAACTGGTAAGGGATCAAAAGCTGAGGTTTATAGAATTAGTATGGCAGGAGCAGTGTATCATTTGTGGATAGAAAGGAATCGCGGAATCTTTCAACAAGAGAGGAGAAGCAGTGGAGACATCACAAGACAAGTAATTCAAGAAGTACATTGTAGAGGCTATATGCAAATACGAATGAGAAAAGAAATGCAATACTTAAAGTTTTACCCATATAATGAATGAAGATATAGATAGAATGAGTTAGCTTTGTACTGAGTTTGAGGTCTTCTGTCCAAACTTAGGAGTTTTGTTTATACATGTAAATATTTTCAAGTGGTAATAAAATTTTAATTATCCAAAAAAAAAAAATGACCGCCTATATTAAAATTTAATTGACGATTGCATGTTCCTATTGATTAAGGCGGCAACGCCCTTAGAGCATGTGTTCAGAAAAGTTAATGAAGTAGCGGACCAGTTAGCTAAATACGTATTCCTTTTGGATGTTTTTGATAGCTAAGTTTATTATAGCTTAGTTTTTACCCCCTCCTTATTTCTGTTCATAAAAGAGATGGCATAGGTACTATGTTGCCTAGGCTAGTCTCCTCTTGAAATGACCTCTTTCCTTATTTGGAAACAATTTATCTTTATGCAATAATTTATAACCACATAAAATATATATGTCTCATTTTACATCACAAGTTCAAAAGTCTTCTCTCTTTTCTTAAACTTCATGCCTAGTCAAATGGGTTCATATAAATTGAAACGGAGGGACCAGAAGGGATTAACAGTTATCTCCCATTCGTTTAGCTATTCTTTATAGTTATCTCCCATTCGTTTAGCTATTCTTTATATGTAGGGTGTTTTCATTTTTACTGTTTCCTTTTTGTCATGTTGCAATAAGAAAGTGTAATCAAATTCAATCATTTCATCTGTTTGCCTTTTGAAGTGGGTACACCAATGTTCGATATACATCATGTATGTATAGAGGTGTAAAACGGATGACTCGGGTCGGATATAGACGGGTCGAAAAGAGTAATGCAAAAACAGATAAATTATTCGATCCGACCCATATTTAATTCGGATAAAATATGAGTTAACCGACGGATAATATGGATATTCATATTATCCATGACTCCGTGAATATGATCAATTTTGGGAGAATTTCAAGTTCCCCAAATTAAACTTGGGGAACTCCCAATTTGAGGTTTTTCAAATGTAAAAGTTAAACTCATTCGTTATTCATTAGTTATCCATTTTCGAAGTGGATAATATGGTTCTTACTCATATTTGACCAGTTTTTAAGTTCATTATCCAACCCATTTTATAATGGATAATATGGGTGGACAACTAGTTTTTTTTAAACCATTTTTCCCACTAGGTATGTAGCATAGAGAACATATTTTACAATCACGTGGCAAATAAATTGAAGAAAGATGGTCAAAATTCAGGGAAAAAGAAGGGCTAAGATTCTGTAAAAATGTAAATTTACTACAAAACAGAATGCAACTAAACTAGTGTTTATGAAGCAGAATAAAGAATTAGTAATTTGCAACACAGGCACTAGAAAATATAACTTATAACTCCTATAACTAACTCTAACTAAGTAAGCCTTTGCAAGCTAACTGCCTAACTCTCTCTATATATATAACCAACTCTTGTTTTCAGTGCTTATTCTCGCTCATTTCAACTCAATCAGGTGAGCCTTTACAATCTTTTGAAAAAAAATTCTTTTGATAGAAGAATACAAGATTTACATTCTTGATGAAATGCAATTAACTGTGAATGTAGGTTCATATATATTGATAATCAACAATGTGGCCAAAGCTTAACATCTCTACCCATATGAAAAACTTTAATCTCGATGCAGTAATTAGAACTTCCAGGTACGTAATTATCTTTCTTTAATTTTTTTTTTTTTCTGAATGTGAGATAGTTTTGTGAACTCTTTGTGAAGGAAATGGTACTTTTAAATCACAAGTTTCAATTATCCTGAACTTTGTAGGAGTACACTTCCACCAACTCCTTACTTTAAGACAACTCCCGAGAAAGAAAAAAAAAAAAAAACTATACGCGTACGGAGGATGGTGCTCATGAGAACGATGATGAAGAGAAAGAAGTGGTGGTCGATAAAGAAGTCATTCTCGTGGAGCGGTTTGCCCCGCAAGCCGAAGAGGCCCCAACCCCACAAAACCCTCCTCCGATTATGAATATTCCACAGATTGACGAACAGATAGTAGATCCTCTCATTGGACTTCCTCCTCTAGAGATTTTCCAATATATGAGGGCATGGGTTTTGATCACATGGTCTCAAACTGAATCTCATTTGTGTTGTTGAATTCTTTTTGCATGCACTATCATATTAGTAGTAGTTTATAAACTTAGTGCAGAACTATATTTAGTTAATTGACTCTTGACGCTTCCATAGAAGAAATCAAGAAACTGGATTGAGTACTTTTCTTTAACTTTGACCCACTTGGCCATAGTTTGGACAATTTTGAATTTCTGAGCATAGTGTGCGTGAATGAACTATCTTGTACATTGTTCCTTAATTTGCTTTTTTTATTTCTATGTACTTGTAATGTGTTACTATTGTTTGAAATAGATCAGGCTCGTGATGAAAATGTGTTTTCTATCATGTTTAACAAATAACCTAGCACAAGGCATACCAGTAGAGTTGCAAGAGTAAAGTCTTATGCTGAGAATCTCTTATATTTAGGAGAAACAAAGTAAAAGAAAATAAACAAGGCAAAGTTGCTACTCTTATTTTGATACACTTTTTAGCTTTAGCTATGGTTAAACAATCCTTTTATATCATTATTGATTAGTGCCCAAATTTCTCTTTTTTATCCAAGTTAGACATGAGTATCAATACATTACCTTAGTTCTTGTTGTCAATAATCTTATTGAAATTAATGTAGATTTGAGTAGTTTAATGCAAAGTTCTAAAATATTAGACAAAATTTATAACTTGACAAATTGAAACTATAACTTAGAAATGCAAGGAAATAAAAAGTTCTTAAAAATATGTCACGATACAAAAATAAATCGTCGTGATTGCACCTATCGTGGTACTAGGCAAGCCACTACTCAACTATCTTAACACACTAAAAGCTTTGAAATTATAGACGGAAGCAATTAATATTCAAGAAAACCTTTTTGGAACAGAAATAAACCCGTTACACAATATAATCTATCCCAAAACCAGGGTGTCATCGAGTATACCAGGAACGGTCTAATACAATATCTAAGGAATAAGAACTGAAATGCGATAATGATAATGAAGGAGAGCCAAGGCCTGCGAACGCCATGCAGCTACCACGATAGTCTTCGGGATCAGCTGCTCAAATATCAACACCTGCTATGACAGGGAACACCTGGATCTGCACACGAAGTGTAGGGTGTAGCGTGAGTACAACCAACTCAGTAAGTAACAATAATAAATAAAGAACTGAAAGATAGTGACGGGATATGCAGTTATAGTTCATTTTCGGTAATCTCAACAAGAAAATAGACCTACTTTCAAATTTGGCAGTTTAAGTCAAATCAATTTATAAATGCCAAGTTCGAGTAAAATCCTGATATAATATCCCTCAGAAGTTTCAAAACAATGGCATATAACAACTATGTGCAACAACAATGGAAGCAAATACCGTCTCTCATAGCAACAGTCATTCAATCTTTCTCAATAGCTCATCATTCGGCTCTCAGCCCTCAACACTCACACTCAATAAGTACTTGCGCTCTCTGGGGTGTACAGACTCCGGAGGAGCTCCTTCAGCCCAAGCGCTATATCGTTGTGGCGTGCAGCCCGATCCCATATAAATAGCCATAAGGCTCGTTGTAGCGTGCAGCTCGATCTAAATATATATACAGTCCTAAGGCTCGTTGTGGCGTGCAACCCGATCCATATATATACATATAGCTCACAGCTCGGCACTCAGGCCCTAACTCAGTCTCGAACCTCTCCAGTCTCTCGGGCTCTCAAAAAATCATAAAAATTAGCCCAAACAAAGATAATATAATGTATCAGCAAGAAACAAGAAGAGACTGAGATATGATATACAAAACCGTGACTGAGTACAAAACAGCAATTAGCAATTAATGCAACGAGTACACGATCTTTGCGGGTCCCAACAGTGTAATCACATAGCCTAATCATGACTCCTAACATGATTTGCAGTAAAATTTCTATAACACAGGGAGAGCATATAGCTAACAACAAGTTATTTAACTTTACAGTTCCACATAATGGACCAAGTCACAATTCCTACGGTGTACGCCCACACACCTATCACCTAGCATGTGTGTCGCCACCAAACAATCATATAACAATAAAATTCGAGATTTCATACCCTCAGGACCAGATTCAAAATTGTTACTTACCTCAATCCGAGCCAAAACTCTACTCCAAAATGCCTTGTCTAGCGAATCGGCCTCCAAACGTCCCGAATCTAGCAACAAGAAATACAATACAATCAATACGGCTAAAGAAATTAATTCCATAAGAAAAATACGAATTATAAGCCAAAATCCAAAATTGATCCAAACTCGGGCCCCGGGCCCGCGTATCGAAATCCGACAAAAGTCACAAAACCCGAAAGCTCATTCACTCACAAGTCTAACCATACCAAATTTATCAAAATCCGATATCAAATGGTCATTCAATTCCCCAAACTTAACTCTCTAAATCCCTAGCCTCAAACCCCCACATTTCACCTCAAAAACTCACCAACTAAGTGTAAACTCAATGGGAAAACGTAATCGTTGAAGAAAATGGGACACAAGGATCTTATCTCAAGAATTTCACTTGAAGCCCTCTCAAAATCTCCAAAATCCGAGCTCAAAATGTTGAAATGAAGTCAAAATTGCGAAACTCCCATTTTTTAATATTCTTCCCAGATCCCTTTCGCACCTGTGACCACATTTCCGCATTTGCGGTCCCGTAACTGCGGTGAAAAATCTGAATCTGTGGAAGTCACTTAGCCTAGCTGCCTCCGCTTCTGCGAGCCTTGGACCGCATCTGCGCCTTCGCAGGTGCGGAAAATTCCATCACACTTGCGTGCCTGCCCACACCTGCGTGCATCCACCCGCTTCTGCGCAAGCGCTCCTGCACTCATATGCCCGCATCTGTGGCCTCTACCCAAATCCTTCTTGGCCATTTCTGCAGTCACTTTTCTAGCTTCTCCGAGCTCGCATCTGCGGTTCCCAATCCGCAGGTGCGATTACACCAGCAGTTGCAAACCTTCAGCAATTCTTCAACTTCAAACCTTGGTCTGTTAACCACCTGAAATCAACCCGAGGCCCCCGGGACCTCAACCAAACATACCAACACATCTTAAAATATCATGCGAACTTAGTCGAATCCAAAAATAACCTCAAACAACATCAAAAACACAAATTCCACACGGATTCAAGCCTAATGAACTTTGAAATTTTCAAATTCTACAAATGACATCGAAACCTATCAAATCACGTCTGATTGACCTCAAATTTGGAAACAAGCCATTAATGACACTACAAACCTACTCTAACTTCCGAAAATCCAATCCGACCCCGATATCAATAAGTTCACTCCCGGACAAACTTTCCAAAATTCTAACTTTTGCCATTTCAAGCCTAATTCTACTCCCGACCTTCAAATCACAATCCGGACATGCTTCTAAGTCCAAAATCACCCAACGGAGCTAATGGGACCATAAAAATTCCAATTTGAGGTCGTTTACACATAATTTGACATCCGGTCGACTTTTTCAACTTAAGCTTTCAATTAAGAGACTAAGTGTCGCAATTCACTCTGAATTCTCTCCGGACCTAAACCAACTAACCTGATAAGTCATAAAGCAACAGTGAAATACAAAAATGATCAGAAAATAGGGGAACGGGGCTACAACTCTCGAAACGACCGATCGGGTCGTTACATTCTCCCCCTCTTAAACAAACGTTCATCCTCGAACGGGTCTAGAAATATACCTGGAGTCTCCAATAAGTGTGGATATTTTCTCTGCATCTCCCACTCGGTCTACCAAGTAGCCTCCTCAACCGGATGACCTCTCCACTGCACCTCTACTGAAGTTATATCCTTTGACCTCAACTTCCGAACCTGCCGACCCAGAATAGCCACCGGCTCCACATCATAAGTCAAATCACCATCCAACTGAACAGTGTTGAAATCCAAAACATGAGACGGGTCGCCAACATACTTTCGGAGCATAGAAACATGAAATACTGGATGCACACTCGACACGCTAGGTGGCAAGGCAAGTTTGTAAGCCACTTCCCCAATCCTCTGAAGTACTTCAAACGGCCCAATGAACCGAAGGCTCAACTTGCCCTTCTTCCCGAACCTTATAACACCCTTTATGGGTGAAACCTTCAGCAAAACTGTCTCCCCAACCATGTAAGACATATCATGGACATTCCTGTCGACATAGCTCTTATGTTTAGACTACGCCATGTGAAGCTGCTCCTGCATCAATTTAACCTTGTCCAATACATCCTGAACCAAGTCTGTACCTAACAGCCTAGCCTCACCGGGCTCAAACCGACCCACCGGAGATCTACACCGCCTCCCACACAAAGCCTCATACGGGGCTATCTGGATGCTTGACTGATAACTGTTGTTGTAAGCAAACTCCGCGAGTGGCAGAAACTGGTCCCATGAACCCCCAAAATCAATGACACACGCATGTAGATATCCTCCAAAATCTGAATAGTGCGCTCGGATTGCTCATCCGTCTGAGGGTGAAATGTAGTACTCAACTCCACCTGAGTACCCAACTCTCGCTGCACGGATCTCCAAAACTATGATGTAAATTGCGTGCCTCTATCTAAAATGATGGAAACTGGCACACCGTGAAGGTACGCAATCTCTCGAATGTAAATCTCAGCCAACCGCTCTGAAGAATAAGTAGTACCAACTGGGATGAAGTGCGCGAACTTGGTCAAACGATCCACAATCACCCAAATAGATTCAAACTTCCTCGAAGTCCGTGGGAGCCCAACTACGAAATCCATGGTGATCCGCTCCCACTTCCACTCTGGAATCTCTAACCTCTGAAGCAAGCCATCCGGTCTCTGATGCTCATATTTTACCTGCTGACAGTTAAGGCACTGAGCTACAAACCCCACTATGTCCTTCTTCATCCTCCTACACCAATAGTGTTGCCTCAAGTCCTGGTACATTTTCGCGGCACCCGGAGGAATGGAATACCGCAAACTGTGGGCCTCCTCAAGAATCAACTCACGTAGCCCATCCACATTGGGCACACAAATCCGACCATGCATCCTCATTACCCCATCATCCCCAATAGTCACATCTCTGGCATCACTGTGATGAACCTTGTCCTTTAGGACAAGTAAATGAGGATCATCATACTGGCGCTCTCTGATGCGATCAAATAAGGAATACCAAGAAACCACACAAGTGATAACCCGACTGGGCTCTAAAATATCCAATCTCAAACCGGTTGGCCAAAGTCTTAAAATCAAATGAAAGAGGTCTCTCTCCAACGGGAAGAAAAGCAAGACTACCCATACTCACTGCCTTCCTACTCAAGGCATCGGCCACCACATTGGCCTTCCCTGGATGATGCAGAATAGTGATGTCATAGTCCTTTAGTAACTCCAACCATCTCCACTGCCTCAGATTGAGATACTTCTATTTGAACAAGTGTTGGAGGCTCTGATGATCCGTAAACACCTTACAAGACACACCGTAGAGATAATGCCTCCAAATCTTCAATGCATGAACGATGGCAGCTAGCTCCAAATCATGAACAGGGCAGTTCTTCTCATGAGGCTTCAACTGGCGTGAAGCATAAGCAATCACTCTACCCTCCTGCATCAACACATACCCAGTGTCGATCCGAGAAGATTCACAATACATTGTATAAGAGCCTGAAACTGACGGTAAAACTAGAACTGGAGATGTGGTCAAGGCAGTCTTGAGCTTCTGAAAGCTCTCCTCACACTCATCCGACCACTGGAAAGGAGCACCCTTTTGGGTTAATTTGGTGAAGGGTGATGCAATAGACAAAAAACCCTCCACAAAGCGATGATTATAACCGGGCAAACCAAGAAAGCTTTGAATCTCCGCAGTTAAGGACAGTCTGGGCCAACTCTGAACCGCCTCTATCTTTTTCGGATCCACCTGAATACCCTCACTGGACACCACGTGTCCTAAGAATTCCACTGAGCTAAGCCAAAACTCGCACTTAGAGAACTTGGCATAAAGCTTCTCCTCCTTCAATCGCTGCAACACAATCCTCAAATGTTGGGCGTGCTCCTCCTAACTACGAGAGTACACCAGGATGTCGTCAATGAACACAATAACAAATGAGTCGCGATAAGGCTAAAATACATTGTTCATCAGATGCATGAATGTTGCTGGGGCGTTGGTCAGCCCAAAGGACATCACAAGGAACTCATAATGACCATAACGGGTCCTGAAAGTTATCTTAAGAATATTCGAGTCCCGAATATTCAACTGGCGATACCCAGACCTCAAATCAATCTTTGAGAACACCCTCGCTCCCTGAAGTTGGTCAAATAGGTCATCAATGCGCGGCAAAGGATACTTATTCTTGATTGTGACCTTGTTCAACTGCCTATAATCAATGCACATTCTCATAGTACCATCCTTCTTCTTCACAAACAGAACAGGTGCACCCCAAGGTGACACACTAGGCCTAATAAACCCATTATCAAGGAGTTCCTGAAGCTGCTCTTTCAACTCCTTCAACTCAGTTGGTGTCATACAGTACGGAGGAACAGAAATGGGTTGAGTGCCCGGCACCAAGTCAATGCCAAAGTCAATATCCATGTCAGGTGGCATGCATGGCAGGTCTGCAGGAAACACATCCGGGAAGTCTCGTACCACCGGAACAGAATCAATAGTAGGGTTCTCTGCACAAACATCTCTCACAAAGTCCAAATAAGATAGAAAACCCTTCTCAACCATTCAATGAGCCTTCAAGTATGAAATCACTCTAGTGGGAACATAGTCTAGAGAATCTCGCCACTTAATCCGTGACAACCCCGGCATCGCCAATGTCACGGTCTTAGCGTGGCAATATAGAACAACATGACATGGGGACAACCAGTCCATACCCAAGATCACATCGAAATCTACCATACTAAGTAACAAGAGGTCAACTCTGGTCTCCAATCCCCCAATAGTCACTACACACGACAGGTATACCCGATCCACAACAATAGTATCTCCTACCGGCGTAGATACATGAACATATGAAATTAGAGACTCACGGGCCATATCCAGATAATAGGAAAAATATGATGACACGTATGAATAAGTGGAACCAGGGTCAAATAATACATAGACATCCCTGTGGCAGACTGAGACAATACATGTGATCACTGCATCGGAAGCAATGGCATCTGGTCTAGCGGGAAGAGCATAGAATCGGTCCTGACAGCCATCTGATCGGCCTCCCCCTCTAGGGCTACCTCTAGCTGACTGGGCCTCACCCCGAGTTGGTTGAGCGGGTGGTGAAGTAATTGGTGCTGAAGCCGTAGTCTAACTCCTCTGCTGAGCTAGACCTCCCGTAAGGCGGGGACAATATCTCCTGATATTGCCGAACTCTCCATACTCATAGCAACACCCCGATGCTGGTGGTGGGGACTGAAGGGATCCCCGAGCATCCGGATAACTGATAGAAGGACTTGGCATAGACGAGCTCTGACCCGATGGAGCACGGGACGAACTCTGAGCTGGAAGGGCACTGAGAGATGAGTGACCCTGCTGATAACTGTGTGAACCATGGCCAGATGATGCACCACGGTGAACTGGGCGATCCGTCTGAGCATGTCTGTAAGGACGACCCCTGTCGTGGTAGAACTGACCCCCTGAAGGAACACCGTTGAATCCACCCTGTCCACGAGGCCTCTTGGCCTCCCTCTCAACCCCCTCCTGACTGCGAACCATCTCTATCTGACGGGCAATATTGACAAAACCATCAAAAGTAGCACCAAACACTCTCTCTCTCTCTAGTCATCAGCAACCGTAGCTGAAATGTGAGACCATCAATGAACCTCATGATCCTCTCCCTATCTGTGTGAACCAACCAGACTGTATGACGAGCCAACCCAAAAAACCTCATCTCGTACTGCGTCACAGACATATCACCCTGACGAAGCTGCTTGAACTGCCTGCGCAGCTCCTCTCTGTGGGACTGAAGCACGAACTTCTCCAAGAAGAGAACGGAGAACTCATGCCATGTAAGGGGTGTTGCTCCGACCGGCCTACGCCTATCATAAGCCTCTCACCAACTGAAGGTAGCCCCAGAGAACTGAAAAGTAGTGAACGAGACCCCACTGGTCTCCAGAATACCTGTTGTACAGAGAATCCTCTGACATTTGTCCAAGAAACCCTGGGCAGCCTCCGCCTCTGTACCACTAAAAGATAGAGGTTGGAGTCTCCCAAACCTCTCTAATACCCGTCGCTCATCATCAGACATAACAGAGACCACATGGGCCTGAGCAGCTGCAACCGGTTGGGCTGGTAGTGCCCCCGATATCTAAAGTTCATGTACTACCTGATCTGGAGTATGGGCAACAGGGGTATGAATACCTCCCCCGGCCTGAGAAGTGGCAAGTGCGGCCTGAGATGAAACCACCTGAGCAAGGCCAGTGCAAACTGTCAGAATCTGAGCTAAGGCCTCCTGAAGGCCTGGAATCCCAATGGGCACAGGTGGTTCCTGAGCTAGTCCCACAGACTCATCCACAACTGGAATCCGCTCCTGAACTGGGGAAACTGGTGTATCTGTAGGTGTTGCCCTAGTTGTTGTGCGAGCTGCACCTCTGCCCCTATCGCGGCCTCTACCGTAATCTCGGCCTCTCGCAGCCCTGACTGGTGGTACTGTTGGTTGTCCACCTTGCCAGTAGTACGTTTCCTCACCATCTGTGAGAGAATAGAACAACAGAAGTTTAGTTACCAAAATTAACAGATTCACACGATAAGAATTCAAGAATGTGAAGTTTCCTAAGGGTTCGGCAACATCTCGAAGATAAGTACTAACGTCTCTGTACCGATCTGCAAGACTCTACTAAACTTGCTCATGACTCGTGAGACCTATGTAACCTAGGCTCTAATATCAACTTGTCACGACCCAAAAACCAATTGTCTTGATGGCGCCTATTGTGGTACTAAGCAAGCCACTACTCAACTATCTTAACACAGTAAAAGATTTGACATTATAGACGGAAGCAACTAATATTCAAGAAAACCTTTTTGGAACAGAAATAAACCTGCTACACAATACAATCTATCCCAAAATCGGGATGTCATTGAGTACATAAGCATCTATACCAGGAATAGTCTAATACAATGTCTAAGGAACAAGAACTGAAATGCGATAAAGATAATGAAGGAGAGCCAAGGCCTGCGAATGCCATACAGCTAGCTCGATAGTCTCCGGGATCAGCTGCTCAAATATCAACACCTGCTATGACCAGGAACACCTGGATCTGCACACGAAGTGCAGGGTATAGCGTGAGTACAACCAACTTAGTAAGTAACAATAATAAATAAGGAACTGAAAGATAGTGACGAGCTATGCAATTATAGTTCATTTTCACTAATCTCAACAAGAAAGTAGACATGTTTTCAAATTCGGCAGTTTAAGTCAAATCAATTTATAAATGCCAAGTTCGAGTAAAATCCTGATATAATATCCCTCAGAAGTTTCAAACAATGGCATATAACAACTATGTGCAACAGCAATGGAAGCAAATACCGCCCCTCAGGGCAACAGCCACTCAATCTTTCTCAATAGCTCATCACTCGGCTCTCAGCCCTCAACACTCACACTCAGTAGGTACTTGCGCTCACTGGGGGTGTACAGACTCCGGAGGGGCTCCTTCAGCCCAAGAGCTATATCGATGTGGTGTGCATCCCGATCCCATATAAATAGCCATAAGGCTCGTTGCGGCACACACACACACATATATATATATATATATATATATATATATATATATATATACACACACACACACACACACACACACACACACACACACATCCCTAAGGATCATTGCGGCGTACAACACGATCCATATATATACATATAGCTCACAGCTCGGCACTCAGGCCCTAACTCAGTTACCTACCTCTCTAGTCTCTTGGTCTCTCAGAAATCATAAAAAATCAACCCAAACAAAGATAATATAATGTATCAGCAAGAAACAAGAAAAGACTGAGCTATGATACACAAGTAAATCGTGACTGTGTACAAAACAGTAATTAGCAATTAATTCAACGAGTACACAACTTTTGCGGGTCCCAACAGTGTAATCAAAAAGCCTAAGCATGACTCCTAACATGATTTGCAGTCAAATTTCCATAACACATGGAGAGCATATAGCTAACAACAAGTTATTCAACTTTACAGTTTCACGGAATGGACCAAGTCACAATTCCTACGGTGCACGCCCACACGCCCGTCACCTAGCATGTGTGTCACCACCAAACAATCATAAAACAATAAAATTCGGGGTTTCATACCCTCAGGACCGGATTTAAAACTGTTACATACCTCAATCCGAGCCAAAACTCCATTCCAAAATGCCCTTGCCTCGTGAATCGGCCTCCAAACGTCCTGAATCTAGCCACAAGCAATACAATACAAACAATACGTCTAAAGGAATTAATTCCATAAGAAAAATACGAATTATAAGCCTAAATCTAAAATTGGTCCAAACCCGGCCCCTGAGCCCGCATCTCGAAATCTGATAAAAGTCACAAAACCCGAAAGCTCATTCACTCACAAGTCTACCCATATCAAATTTATCAAAATCCGACATCAAATGGTCATTCAATTCCACAAAATTAACTCTCCAAATCCCTAGCCTCAAACCTCCAAATTTCACCTCAAAAACTCACCAACTAGGTATAAAATCAGTGGGGAAACATAATCATTGAAGAAAAATGGACACAAGGATCTTACCTCAAGAATTCCACTTGAAAAGCCCTCTCAAAATCTCCAAAATCCGAGCTCAAAATGTTGAAATGAAACCAAAATCGCGAAACTCTCGTTTTAAAACATTCTGCCTAGACCCCTTTCCCATTTGCGGCCATATATCCGCATCTGCGGAAGTCACTTAGCGCAGCTGCCTCCGCTTCTGCGAGCTTTGGACCCCATCTGCTCCTTCGCATGTGCGGAAAATTCCATCTCACCTGTGCGCCTGTCCGCACCTGCACGCGTCCACCCGCTTTTGCGCAAGCGCTCTACGCCTACATGCTCGCATCTGCGGCCTCTGCCCAAATCCTTCCTGGCCACTTCTGCGATCCCTTTTCTCGCTTCTGCAAGCTCGCATCTACGGTTCCCAATCCGCATGTGCGATTACACCAGCGGTTGCAAACCTTCAACAACTCTTCAACTTCAAACCTTGGTCCGTTAACCACCCGAAATCGACCTGAGGCCCCCGGGACCTCAACCAAACATACTAACACGTCTTAAAACATCATATGAACTTAGTCAATTCCAAAAATCACCTTAAACAACATCAAAAACATGAATTCCACCTAGATTCAAGCCAAATGAACTTTGAAATTTTTAAATTCTACAAACGACATCGAAACCTATCAAATCACGTCTGATTGACCTTAAATTTTGCACACAAGTCATAAATGACACCACGAACCTACTCCAACTTCCGGAAATCCAATCCATATCAAAAACTCCCGGTCAAACTTTTCAAAATTTCAACTTTCGCTATTTCAAGCCTAATTCTACTCCCGACATCCAAATCACAATCCGGGCACTCTTCTAAGTCCAAAATCACCCAACGGAGCTAACGAAACTATCAAAATTCTAATCCGAGGTTGTTTACACATAAGTCAACATCCGATCGACTTTTCCATTGAGCTTTCAATTAAGAGACTAAGTGTCTCAATTCACTCTGAATTCTCTCCGGACTTGAACCAACTAACCCGATAAGTCATAAAGCAACAGTGAAGTACAAAAATGAGCAGAAAAGGGGGAGCATGACTACAACTCTCGAAACGACCGGCCGAGTCGTTACAAAATAACGGTTACTTTTAACAAAGATGACAGCTTTCTTATGGTAAATAATTTTGTATTAAATAAAAATGTCAAATAATGAAAAATGTTAAAGCAACTTGATCGGTCGAGTCACAAAACTAATATATACATCTGTTCTATTTTTATACTTGAATTGGATTTGTTTCTTCTTCTTTTTTGTTTGTGTTTTCACTTCATTTCATCAAGTGATCAAATTATAATCAATTAATTTAAATGTTGTATCATGTTAAAACTTGATTTCTTCTCATCCCAAGTCCCAACCCCCTCAATTTTCAATATAAGAAGACTAAGTTTCAGACATTGCCAATACCTGCCCTAAAAACAACTTAAAAAGTAAAACTTGAAACTACATGAGAAGTTATAAAAAACTACCACAAGAAAATTAAAAGGTTTAGCTGGACAACCATAAATGTGGGTGTCAACTATGTAACACTCTTTTTTAGAATTTTGATTTGTACACTTGTACATTTTGATCAATTTTTAACGGGTGCCGTTACTCAAGACCAAAGTGATTAGTTTTTGCGGAGAAATTAGCCGTTACTTAGCATAGTTTCGAACTCCAATGCCAGTGCCGGCTTAACCATAAAGCAGCTAAAGTTGTTGCTTTAGGCCCCCAAATTTTGGGGGCCCATTTTCTATAATAATGGGCTTATATTTTATTTATTTATTGGAAAATATTGAGTACTATTTAGAAGAAAATGAAAATTTTCTTATAAAAGAAAAGCCAACATTTTAGCTATGTGAATAAGTGACGGGTTAAACCTTTACACTCTCTTTCTTGGTTTATGCAAGAGCTACAATCTTTCATTTCACCTTTTCCATCAATTTACGTACTTTGTCTTATATTCTTTCTTACTTTTTCTAAGATGAACTATTTGTTGTTCAAAACTTCCGATAATTTATGTTGCTTCTTAAAAACATAGTTAAAATTACTTTCCTTATACTAAATTGTGTCTCATTTTCTGTTCTTTCTCACATTTAAAGCACGCGAGAAATATTTGAAGCGGCACTACGTAATTTGGAATTAAGTCTTTAAACTTCTTGAATCTAGTTCTTTCATTCTAACTTTTCAGTATCTTTTTTTATTTTAAATTTTTTATATTTGTTATTTTTACTTCATAGGTATATTTTTTAAATATTTATTAGAATTTGAATATGACAACTAGAAAATATAAATCTTGTTATTCTAAAAAAAAGGAGAAGAGTTGAAATATACAATCTAAAAAAGAAAATCTTGATAAACTTTTCACAAACAATAGAAAAACTAAATTAGAAACTATAGGGGAGTGTTTTTAGATGAACAAGTCACAAACTTATTAGAAGAAATCGATTATATAAAACTAATTAATAATTTTGCATCTCAAAAAGTTATAAAATATATCCTAAATAAAAATATCTATTAAAATTATTATTGAAGGGCCTCCAATTAAAATTTGGCTTTAGGCCCCAAGTGTTGTTGAGCCGCCTCTGTTCAGTACGGATTACTAGAGTTTTATTCCGTATTCTAGTTAAGGGCAAACGCATCAATTTAATCGGATCAGTAGCCACTTTGCCATTACAATTTAAAATATAATTAAGCTCTAACAGCCGACCTAAAAAGTGGCTATTTACCAAGATCATCCGCTTTTAGGATACATTATGTGCCTTTTTCATTAGGTGTTATATATCAGGAACCAAATGGATCCAAAGTTCATACAATTAGGAACCATTCAGATCATTGATGTTGGCAAATGGTGCATGATTTTGGACACTTTGTAAATGTATCGGATTTTGAGTGCCCTAGCACTTCTCATTTTTATAACCTCCCGTTGGCCTTTTGTTGATATACTTCTGGAGGGAAAACTACTGAATAAAACAGGACAATAAGATGGTGAGGAAATTCTTGCTGTAGCCTGTAGTTCCTTGATCTTTTCGTCAAGCTAGAAACTGTAAATCTCAACACAGTGACTGTAGAAGAAATGGCCTAAGGCTCCATTTATAGTAAAAGCTGAAAACCCACACAGAATATATATATATATATATATATATATATATATATATATATATATATATATATATATATATAGAGAGAGAGAGAGAGAGAGGAACTTTGCGCGTGTGCGAGTGTGTGAGACATTGTCCTTGCATAAAAGTCTCTGTCAAGAACAGATGGGTGCTAAAAAAACTAGATTTCAAGTGCAAAATAAAAAGTTAATGCACCTCAATAACATATTTGGACTAGTAAACAGAGAACAAAAACCAAGGTTCGACTTGCATGTGTTAAGCTGAATCTTTAAAAAGTTTATTCAGAATAAATTTGAAACATGAGAAAATCTCTTAACAAGCAGCCAGCAGAATTATTCATCCAAAACAGTGTGCTACCAGTACTGGTCAGTAAATACAATCCATGTATAACTCAAGAAGCTAAACGCAAGATCCAATTTAGGTCCAGCAGCTACAAGTTGTCCTGCAACTTAAGACATAATTTCTCAACCAATAAGTAACTTGTTCTCCTCCATGAAACTGTAGGTAGGCACCTCCAGATTATATGGCGCAGGTCCTTTGCGAATCCTACCAGAGATGTCATAGTGGGAACCATGGCATGGGCAAAACCAACCACCAAAATCACCAGCATTTGGTAAAGGTATGCACCCTAGATGAGTGCATACCCCGATAACCACAAGCCATTCTGGATTTTTTACCCTCTCAGCATCTTGTTGCGGGTCGCGAAGGGAGCCAAGATCAACACTGTTCGCCAAATTGATGTCTTCGTCAGTGCGGCGTCTGATGAAAACAGGCTTCCCACGCCACTTGACAGTGACAGTCGTCCCAGGTTCAATGCTGGAAAGATCCACCTCAAGAGACGCAAGTGCAAGGACATCTTTACTGGCAGACATGCTCAGAACAAACTTAAGAATCAGGAGGCGAACCAATGAGGCATAAACAAACCTGCCTCCTGTCAAGACAAAGTAAGCAAATGCACGTTTGCTCGGGTCACCAGGTGGATAACGCTCATGGTTGCTATCATCATATACAATTTTCGAACTGGGATTCTTAATAGCAGCCACTGTCGCTGGCAGATCTGAGACTAAACCCGTCTGATGTGCGGGGGAAACTGAATTAGATGAGAAACCTGAAACATTTGAAATTTGTTGGAAGTTTGCTAACAACTACCAAAAGAATCTTTTTATTTTATTAACTACCCAAAGAATTGCAACTACAGTGCCAGAATGTTCAATAAGATATCCAAATAAAGCAAAGAAACCACAGCAAAACAAGAGTTTCCATGTTCATTGTCTGGTTCAGGAAAATAGTTCGGTTTTAGTTTGATTTTGATTCTCATTTTGATATCTCTTGTCTGTTTTGATTTTATTCTTTGGAAAGTAAAGTGTATGTTAAGAACTAGTTTTAGAAAAAGTGGGTTGCACGATTTACTTCACCTGATCAAAATTTAAAAAGAAAAAAAAGGGCTTTTTATGAGTTTGACAGATTGTTTACGGAAACCAGCCATTTGTTCGGTTTCCGGAAACAAACAATTGTTGTAAGTGGAAAATAGGCTACACACCAAAAGCGACATACTTTTTTTATCAGTAGGTTAAAGACAAAATCAGATCTTAATGAATTATTAACATGAACAATTTTCCGCGAAGCATATAAATGGGCAACTGATTTAAAACTCGAAGCTCCTATCAAAGTTGGAGGTAAAGGCAAATTTTTTAACTCTATTTCTTTGTTACTCATTTTCCTGTCAATAGTGAGATAATGAGTGGATTGCAAACGTGGAAGAACTTAGTGTTTAATCATGCATAAAACAATTTAAGCATTATCAAGGGAGAGTTTCTATCATGCATAAAACAATGTAAGCATTTTCAAGGGAGAAAATCTCTTTCAATTTGATAAGCATAAACTGAAGGATATATTGTACTAGGGACTGTATCATAACCCCATGTCATATTAACAATCTGGAGCGTATTTTTATCCACTTGTATTAGCTTCCAGTCTATCAGCATGAATATTCCAAATTACTTAACACCAATCCATCAAGGTAGTTCTGCTTCAACTCCAATGCCAATGACAAACTTTGTGCTGCCAGCTGAAGTTGAAAGCTTGAGCTGAAACGATCTTGATGCCCTCTTTTTTCCCCACGTTTTTTGGGGTAAATAGAGAATAGAATAAATCTTCTTATGCAGGGAAAATGAAATCATCTTTTTGCTCGGGAATGTCTGACCAAGAATTTTATAGTTTTGTGAAGTTAATGTAGGGCAGCCTAGGAAAAGGTCATGATTCTTAGAATTATCGCAGAACGAAAGAGTAGGGTTTTAGATCCTTCTGTGTTAGTGTAGTATCCTTCCACCACAAAAAGCATATTGGATAAGATATAACTTATAGCCTTATACAAGTCTTCTAATAATATTAATATATAATATTCATAATATGTTATATGCATATTTCTGCAACTAATTTTATAATATTCCTACATACAAGTACAATTAGATAACTACAGCTAGAGATCTACCAAGCTGAAAAATGGAGCGACTAGAAGCTGTAATGCAGTGGCCATCGCCCCATGCATTTTCTCATTTATTTTTTTTGATAACCGTGGTGTCCGGGCCAGCTTACGCTCAACTCGACTAATTCCACGAGATACCTGTAACCTCCTACCATCAATACGTACCAGATATCCACCAAGGCTTGGATTAGATAGGAAGAAATCACCTAGTGTTTTTTGCCTCCGCTGGATTTGAACCTGAGACCTCATGGTTCTCACCCACTTCATTGACCACTAGGCCACACCCTAGGGTGCCATGCATTTTCTCATTTTCAACAATATGTCCGGTTACCAGTCCTCAGTAATTCAAACCTTGGAGCAGATAAGCTAGGATTCCCTCTCACCCTAATCTACAAACACTCAACGCTAAATCCAGTCTTAGCCAATGTTATTAAAAGCCACTGTTTTGTCGCATAGAGTTATGAAACAACGTGAAGCAAGGGCTATGGCTTCATAGATGAACCCATGCATTTTAGAGAAGTTTGCTCTTCAGACAATGGTGCACAATGTGATTCCAAAGAGAATCGGTTGCTTCTCTGAATCTCAACCTTGAGAAATTGGATAAATACCGGCATTATTGCATATCGGATACCAAAATAGTTATTTTAATTGAAATTCAATTTTTATTGTACTAAATTTGTAGCTATTTAATTTCGTTTACCATAAATTATCACATCATTCAAAGAAGCCCCATGAACCTTGTCGCTTTGTAAAACTACTGTCAGCACAAACGTATTGCTTAGCTTAGTGACATCTAATAATTAGTATTAAAATGAGACCATGAGCTCTAACTGTATTCATAAGATGCTCAAAACATGAATTATGCAGAAAAGCATAAACCGTGCTCCAAGATGCAATTTTCAATCAAACAGTATATAACGAAAACCGGAAAAAAAAATCCACAGGCATCCCTCTTTTATCCCCTCACATAAGACAATTAGTTCTCAGCTACAGCTTCCGGATCTACACAACGAGCATTAAAACATCACAACAGCTTTTTTTTCAAATTCCCGATTCCCTCTACTTTAGAATTAGATCTATAATTTACATCTCCGATAATTCAGCACCAAATAAACAAACAAAAATACCGAACTTTTAACACACAAAAAAAAAAACTAAAAATAACATCAGCAAAGTGCAAACATGAAGATTGAGGATCAAATCAAATGATAATTCAGAAATAAAGGAGCTGACCTCTGAATTGATCGAGAAATTGAGAAGCGAGGGAAGTAGGAGAAGGGGATCTGGTCGGAGATGATGAATCATCGGTAAAGGTGAAAGGATTTCTGGTGAAGAAAGCGGATGAAGATCGAGCGGCAGCGGAGGAAGAGAGCTTTCTACCTGCTATTCGTAGCATTTTGAGAGTTGTGATTTAGGGTTTCGCTGTAACTGGATTTGGGTCTTCTCTTCTCTCTTTTCGATGATGAGATGATGATGGAGGAAATGAACGCAGAGAGAAATATGAGACTTTTTTATTCTTTTTCCTTTTTATTTTGCTGACTTCTTTGATTTTTCACAAGAGATAAACTTCTTTTTTTCTTTTTTCTTTTTCTTTCTTTTCTTGCCGAGAAAAAGGAGAAAGGATTTCTCGAAGAAATAGACCAAATTAGAGCCTAGAGGTGTTTGTACAATGAGGTTGATGTAAAATATGTGGTTCAAACTTTGTATAAAATCTAAAAAGAATAATTAAATACATTAATGTTAAATTATGAACCTAGTAACTCAAATAATCATTTGTTTATCTGGCATTCTGAACCTTAAAAAAAAAATCCGTAATCTGCACCGTAGCTCATTTGATTATGAAAAAATTATAGTCGGCTTGTTAAACATATAAGCTAAAAAAAAAAAAAAAAAGCATTTTATCAGTTTAAAAATCTAGCGAATTTACAATAACTATTTTTCCTTTTAATTTTTTTGAATAGACGTTCTTGCATCATTGAATAGATCACATTTTGGATTAATGTAAGAAAATATTCTAAATTTAGTGTATGTCGCTAACCACAAAGGTTTTGCAATAATATATTTAACAATATGTATAGGTTCAGTACACAAATTAACACATCTGATTTTGCATAACCAGCTCCTAACTTTGAGTTTTCCTAATAACAGACATTTGCAAGAAATATTGTAATCGAGGCATTTCTAGGATAACTAAACCTTAGATTTATTCAATCTTCCATTGTGTTATGAAATGCATTGTGTGAATGTTCATACATTGTTTCCTTTCTCCACTAAAATTTTCTTACCTCACGAAGAACACACGAAATGAGTAAAATAGTTCTACCTCTCTCCATTCTTGTCAACTCTCAACAGCAATAAATCCTGTAAATTTATTTCAGAGTACATTGATATTATAGTAGTGAGTAAGAAAATTAGTAAAATTAACCTTGGGCCAAGAGAAGTTAACCCAGTTAAATAGGTCTACAAAAATTCCTGAATTCAGGACAAGGGATAAAAATTTCTGAAAGTGATAATAATGGTATGAATGTTATCATTTGATACTACTCTTCTGCAGTTCCTCAAGAATGTAGAGTATACATCTTCAAAACATCTTCACTCCTTTGCAATGTAAGCCATCATTTAATATCACTCTTCTGCAGTTCCTGAAGAATGTAGAGGATACACCTTCAACACATCTGCCCATGTGCTCACTCCATCAGTCACTTCCCTCACAACTGATGCGACCTTATCCGTGCTCACCCGGACCTGATCTTTGCTATCCCTCTCTCGCACTGTAACTGATGATGTCGAATCGACAGTGATGGCAAAGGGAACACCAAGTTCATCTGTTCTTGCATACCTTTTCCCTATAGAAGTACCTGCAAACGTAAGCGAGAGCAATTAGTATGGAAGACGTGGATACGGCACCAGAACCTGAGATAAGCCAAATTACCCTTGGACCTTTTTCTTACTATAAATGCCACCCAATGATCTAACTTTGAATACAGCAGGGAGCATCTAAGAGACATAATCATACAGCACCAATCAGAGCAGATAACGCCAATATGCTTCCACGTGCAATGAGAAAAACATTCTTTACTGTCACCTCTCTTGGATAGGACTCTTACCACAAGAATGGCAGAGTAAATAGAATATAAATTAATAGAAAAGAAACAAAAGCCACTTGCTCAAGTGGAAGGAGCTGCAACTGTGCATAGAAGATACTTAGAAACAAATTATACACAACAATCTGGACAAGCTACAAAGAATGATCCAAAAATTTATCAGGTCTATTAAGGTGTGGAAAGGAGAAAAAAATCAAGGTATCATGCCGGACTCGAACTCTGACTACCAAATATGTACTCAATGCATGTATCCTCCATATTATGGGAATTCTGACAGTATTCATGTCTCTCTTACAGGGGGAAGTGACAAGCACGTGAGGGCAGAATGAAGGGCAGAAGTACCATTGCACATAGGACTAAAGCTAACAGTGTCTCTCTCTCCCCATCTCGTGATACCATTTGCATCAAGTTCCAAATCGAAGCATCGCACAGAGGAATCAATCAAAATATTCTTAGCAACATACCTGTTATATCAATCTTATGTGATATTCCAGCAGCAGTCAAAGACTTTGAGATTAACTTGGCAACTTCTTCATATTGTTGATTCTGAACCAGTGGAAAAACAGTGCATTTGATGGGAGCCACTAGCGGGGGGAAGCGGAACACATTTAGCTGCTCATCTCCACCTTTACTTGGCCTTGTGTAGAATGAATGCTCATAAAGACAATATATTATCCGCCCAATTCCAAATGAGGGCTCAATCACTGAAGGTGTAAACACCCTTTGGTGCTCTTTCTTTTTTTCCTTGGAAATAGAGACCATGCTTTTCTTAATGGTGACATTCTTCCCAAGAGTACATACATGGAACTCTACCTCTCCCTTAGATTCCAGATCAGCCTTCATCTCCATAGCCACCTTTTCTTCCATTGCCTGGTATAAACAAAGGCGAAACAAACAATTCAGCATTACTTTCTTTCTATCAAATGTAGCTTATTGAATACTGGAGGAAAAAAGATTGAAAAATCAAATTTTTTATTAGCGTCTTTTTTTCTAGCTCCTGAAATTCTTGCAAGTTTTTTTTAATGGAGTCAAGTAAACATTTAGGCAATTTGAGTTTATTCAAGAATGGCAAATAAGTCGATACTCTAGTTAGATTGAGAGCTTCTCTAGGTTAAATTTCGGTTGACAACTGTGCACAACCATTATAAAGCCCTGGTTATAATTACCTAAATCCAAAACATAGCAGTTTTTTGTCAAATGAACTGTCATTCTACATCCATTCATAAGCCTAAAAAATTGAAAAACAAAAAAAGCAAAATAGCCTCAGCAGACTCAACTCACTAGTACTGTGGCACTATCTAACATTACCGTGAGGCTAGGTCAGGCATGTTAACAGTGAGTTGAGACTGCTGAGGCTATTTTCGACCTCAATTGCTGTTCAAGAGGGGTTTTGGGGTCAAGAATTTATGAACAACTTTGGCGGTTAAAATTGAAGAGGACAATCAATAACAGATTTGCAAGTGGCAGTTAAATATCAAATCAGCACATGCATAATCCCCCGAATCCATCCCTAGTTTATAGAGGACATATAAGGAGATCAAAGGAGTCTCTCTCATCATCCTGCAAAGGATTCTGAAGATTCAAGGAACCAACAGTACACACAGTATTATGTCGTAAGGTTCGCCTAAGTTTTTCAGTATCACAGTTGAATCTTAGCCAATTTAATAATGGCAAAAAAACAACCTCCAATTCTGGTACATAAGGAAACAGTTGTGGGTAAAAGAACCAATCTTGATGAAAGAAAATAAATCGGCTGTTGCTAGAGAATGGTGGTTAAAGATCAAAATAAGAAGAAATCGGACTACATACGGGGAAAATGGAAAGGTGAGATATCACCATCCAAATTTAAGATGTAACCAACAATATGTTTGCAATTAATTTCACCTACCAAAAGGAAAAAGAAATTTGCTATTTGATGTCATTGATAATTTGATATCAAAGAGCCTGCTCAATGAAATTATAATACTACACATCTTAGCTTTGAGAAACAGATTTTTGATACTTGCAAGTACAGATTCTAGGAAGGACACCATTATTAAACTTTTTCTCTATTTCCAGCGGTACTTATGATTTCTGCAATTATTTACTACCACTTTTTCTTGATAAATATGAAAAACCAATCTTATATTCGAAAGCAATGACACTTCTTCTTGACCGCTAGCCATTATTCATCAACCAACTACCGCCAGTACATTTTACAGCTCTAAAGCAGAGCTCCAAAATCAAAACTTATCTGCCATTCTTTATGCTGCATATATTTACCTATCAGCGTCCTTTCCAGCTTCAGCTTCGAATAACCAGCCGTAGGTCCCTTTTCAAGATCTACTAGGTATATCTCTATTTTGTTCAAAAAAGAGGTAGACCCCATGCTTGTTCTGCTCAAGTAAATCTAGATTAGCTGAGAAGAGAGACTGTGGCATCTTATTCTATTTTTAGAATGATTTTCTGTTAAACCAATCAATAATGAGTTTCATTACATCAGAAACCTAATAAATATTACCTAAACATCTTACAAAATCAGCATACTTAAGAATTTCCAGTTCTAGCAGTGAATCCTAATAGATATTTATTTTGATATATCAATTGCAAATCAAAATGGATATCTCTAAATTTGCTTATGATAGCATAACCTCATATCACATTAAAATCATTCATTAAATTCACAGACCCCTTTCCTTCCCTATGGCTAGATGGGTTTCCTTCCCTATGGCTAGATGGGTTAGTAACTAAGAACGGGCAGGTTGCTTGAGACCTTACACAACTGATGAAAAAGCCAACTGTAAATCTTCCCAGCATTAACTTCTATAGAAAAAGATATTTCCTTTTGCATTTTCCCTTCTTTTTCCTAAACTCTCTTCAGATGGAACAAGGAAAAAAATTAAGCAGAAATCAATTGAATATCGAATTTCCAATAAAATCACTAGCATTCGAAAACTAGCAGAAATTATAACAAGAACATAGTGTTGCAATTAGCACTGATTGCAAATTTCATTTTAAACAAACAAATGTAGGTTTGTGAAACACTTCATTGCGGTAAACGTGACAGATGTTTGAATTCAATTGAAATAGCGTGAGGGAGTGAATGCACAAGCTACCTCCAAGGATTCAGTCACCATCTTTTGGTTGCCCTTAAATGCAAGTCCGAGCTCCTTCTTCATAGGTGTTATTACCAATTTCTGATGTTATACAAACAATTGAAGTCAGATGGTTGCCGACATGCATACAAACCATATTCATGAATGCAACTTAGCTAAACTAACAGCAACCTCTACTTCTCTTGGTTCTGAGAATTTCTCCTGAGCCACAAGAGCTACAGAACTTTTTTCCTGTCATAAAAAAATGTCCAACATGTTATCAATGCGTGCAATACAATATCCAGATCACCAAGGAGGAGAATATTTTAAGAAGTCAAAAATATATTGTGACACTTCAAATTCTTTTTGTTGAAAAGGTAACTGCCTGGAGAGTCGTTTTTAAGTTTTTAAGTGGAATTCCCAACATGCTATGGTACCCCGGAGTGGGTAGGAGCGGGCGACATTATAATATTTTTGAAAAGGTCTACCTTGACAATCACATCACTAAATGCTTATTATTTGAGATGGATAATACAGATGGAATACATCAGTTTCTGTCAGTAATGACTGAAGCATATTTAAGGAGAAACACTTGGAGTGAAAAAGTTAGTAGTTATACAAATATGAATAAGAATAGAACACGGAGAGAGTTGAGAATCTACAGACACTGGGCCAGAAGGAATCTAAACTGCACAGGTTCTTCAACCCATCTGCACCATCCTATCTAAGGCAAGAACTGATTTCTCCAAGGCATTTGTATGTTTAACTTATGAAGGCGTTCAGTCAAGTTTTCAAGGCACCAGTTACTTGCTATCCGAAATGACCACATGAGACGATGCAAAAACATTACCAATACTTCATTGCCCCCGTATCCTCATCGACATGCTGGATAATGTTATTAGACATGTTAAACATGTTAAGTTTAAGAAGCAATAGTCCAAGATGAAAATTGCTTGGTAGATTTCGTCGACTCACTACAGAGATAGGAATTGTACAGAAGGAATATATAGGAGGGCTCTGACTATGTAAATGAAATAGCACCATCTTAGTGCTAGATTTTTTCTATCAATATATCCATGACTTACCTGTTCAAAAAAAAAAAGGATTAAGAAGCAAAAAGCATGCCTCCTTCACTTAAGATGAATCTTGTAAAGTAAATACTTTATAAAAGATCTAGGTGGCGTTTGTTAGTGGAACCTTTTCAGATATCTTGCAAAACTTTCCCAAAAACATGTTTGTTTAAGTTTTTCAAAAAGCCCAAGCAAAATGCTTTTTCATAAAACTGATTGTTGAAGAAGTGGTTTGAGTGTGTTTTCCCAACAAAATTCTTTGTTCATTCATAAAGCAGGAACAGATTTTCGGATAAACTACAGCTATCCAAACACTTTGTTATGTAAGCTAAAACGCAAAGTTAAACTTTTACCGAATGGGCACGCAAATCATATGCAGATCTATCAGCAATCCCAACACATTCAATCCAACCGTAAGAACTCTCAATTTCAGCATCCCAACAATCTGCAGCATAGTGAGCCATCTCATTTGCAAGATGCTGACGGAAACGCAGACGCTCTTTGTCTATTCCAAGTCGTGTTAGGAAAAGATAAACTCTCCCAATGAAGTATCCGAGTGTTTCATTATTGACAATTCCCTGCCCAAAGTTGGTTTAAATAGTGAAGTTATGGCTTGCATAAACAAGCACAAACAACACGAACAAGCATGAAGACACAAAGGAAACTCACACTAGAAACAGCTTCACCAAGCTGAAGTCTCTTTGCACATTGCCCAGACACTTGTTCATCCCTAGGAAACATTAGAAACTCCAGTTTTGCAACATCCAAAAATTTTGGATGAGATTTGTCCTGGGGATCAACGAAATGTTCAATTTCTGCCAGAGTGAACTCACGCACTCTGAGAAGACCTTGTCGAGGAGATATCTGCACAGACAAATTCTACAACGATTAATTCCTTTTGCAACATGATCAGCACATCTGATGGGGAAAAGAGTTTCTTAATTAGCTTAATCAGGTTCCATGGTTTACCAACACGCATAGCATAACTATATCCAGAATAATAAACATAAAGGAAGTGCAGAAAGACATTTTCATTTCTCAAATCAAAAGAATGGCTCATGACCTCATTTCTAAAAGCCTGACCAATTTGAGCAGCAGCAAAGGGAAGCTTATTTCCGTTATAATAGTAAAGATCTTTGAAATTTACAAATATGCCTTGTGCTGTTTCAGGACGCATATACCTGCATCATGAGAAAACAGTAGCACTTAAGTGAGACGAGCTTTAAAGAACCACAATCATATAATGACCAGCATAGGTAGTTCCGAGAGACTTCCTAAGAGATGACAGACTCTCAAGTTCAAATGGAACTGTGTTAAGTAGGGGGGAGAAAAAGGAAAGATTACTCAGCATAAAAGGTGAATTATTTTGAACAAGAGCTCCACCATAATAAACGAATTGACACCAAACATGTCACTAAAGCAATAGATTTTTTGGGGGATAAGTTCACTGTAACTAATAGATTTAAAAACATGATTCTCACCCTGGGCTAACGCCAGATGGACCAATGGATGTCTGAAACATTAGATTGAATGGATAAGGATCAGAAAGTGGATTCTTTGTATCCGGTGCAGTTATACCATACTCCTTTATCTTGGCACCAAGCTGCTCAGCAGAGAGATCATCCAAGACAGCAAGGATGTGCTTCAACTCTGCAGCCTTTTCCGAAGACAAGCTGAAGTCTTTCTCAAGTTTTTCTTTACAATAATCCTTGAGCAAATGATCAGCTCGATAACATGTTCCTGTCTTCTCGTCCTTAACCATAAGATCAGTGAACTTTTCAACGTGACCTGATGCCTTAAGGACAACCTCAGGGGTCACACATGGACAGTCAACTTCCAACATGTTCTCCTCCAAAACAAAATGCTGGAAAGTGACAAGAAAATAAAAGTCTAAAAAACATGAGAAGGTGAATATAAAGCCTAGCAGATCCAAAACTTGAGTAGGGTCTTTTAACCAGTTTCATGTAGATGCAACTGCTTCCTGTCTTTTGGTCATATATGTCACATTTCTAACCCCTTTCAATTTGTTTTTCAAAATATCCCAAAAACACGTTCTTCCTTTTATAGTGTGTTACGTCACCTGATCCGATTATTCTGAGATTCTTGATTAACTTTTACAGAATGAGCCACTTTGAATTTGTTTGACTCAACTGGTCTTTAAACCTAGTGATTCTAAGTAAGGAAGTTCGTTTGGTAGGAAGGTGTGAGGCACACTTATATCCCTCATGGAACTATGGTTACCTATCTTATTCAAGGTTCTTTTATCAAGTGGTCACCTTTGTTTAAGTTAATTTTCTAAATATTGGTTAACGCACACACACACACACTATAAATGAAGAAATAACTTAGGTTATTTAAGGATTTAAGTTATATACACTGAGTATAAAAATTCCAGTGAGAAGATTAGTTAACATTTATACTAGATTACCAATTAACGATTAACGTTAAAAATTACCAGTAATTACCTAATTCGTGACCTGATTGTGTCAATATTACTCTGTGAGTGCATTGAACTTAAACTCTTTCAACATATATGAATTGTTCGTGAGAATCAAAATGCAAACCCGCCAGCTCTTACTGCGTGGAATTTAAGCATTCAACTTGGAATATATTTAATCAGATACTGAAACACTAGCACGGAGTGTGTGAAGCTAACCTGACGCCAGAAGGCGAGTACATTGGACTTGACAGAACAGCCAGGGGGGCCGTAATCATAAAGGCCAGCGACGCCACGATATATTTTGAAAGACGGAATATAAAACAGACGGCGCTCGAGAGTGTTAACGACGTTCTGACGGAACGCATCTCTGCTGGCGGACGACGAACCGCCGGCAGCGGCTATAAGCCGGCTCTCGATGGATGATTTCTCGAGCTTCAACGCGTTTAAAGCTTGAACGGCAGCTTCGATTTCCGGCTTGGAAGCACCGGACGACTTTAACTGGCGGACGGCGTTGCCTTGGAACTCGATGCTCGATTGCTTCTGAGCAAGAGCTTGGCGGAGTGAGTCTTCGGCGGTGGCGGCCATTGTTACAGGAGCTCCGGTGTAAGGTTTTAGAAATAAACGAGTGCGGAGAAGATGAGTGGAGATTACGCGGTGGCGAAGAGAAAGCGCGGAGGTAGTGAGAGCACGAACGATACGCATGCGGCACTGCCACTGTGCTTCTTTTAGGGTTTTGTGCTGGCGTATACATTAAACGCAAAATGCAAATACGTTTACAAAAAGTAAAAAATAAAGACATTAATTGCACAAAAAAGTGAGGAAAAACCTCAAAATAATAGTCAAAATATATATTATTTTATTTTGTTCGTATATATAAAAAAAAATTATATATTTTATGATTATCGGATTTGAATTACTTGCAGGCTAAAAGTGATCTTCGACCAAAATTATAATTATTTGTATGTGTTAGAGCTAATAGATCATATGAGAGCGTCTTGCATTTGTTTATTAGGAGTAATTTTTTTTTAATTGAAGTGCACAAGAGGATTTCATTAGGTTTTAACATCAAATTCTAAAGTATTAGTTAGTTTTATGATCTTATTCAAATGTTTACCTTTGCAAACAATAAAAAATATGTATGTTTAAAGGGATATATTAAAGATCAAAATAGTTCTACCCAAAAGCTAAGGACCACTTGCAATTTTTATCATATCCACCAAATTTCTAGGTGAAAAATGATCCATTGTCTTCCTCTAAAAATACTAACATTTCCTGCCACTTCCCTTTTTTACCGAACCCATATATTAGACCAAATTCCTTTTTCTTCCTCATGTTTCCAGGTCATATATTTATCGTCTCCTTTTCCTTTAAGGCGTCTTAAATATGAAAATACACTGTGTGTTTTGTATTTTTTTTATATTAATTGTTACGTCCTATTCTTTTCTGATTTGTCTCTTTTTATATATTTACATTTTAAATCTCTCAAATATCAACAAAAATTAAATTTTGGCCCTTATGTTATCTGACTAGACAAATTTAACTTTTAATTATTTGAAATGTGCACTTCTAATTTATTGGCTTGTGTTTTGTATCCCATTACATCATTTGACTGTCTATATGTTATGTTTAGTGTCGCGCCCCAACTCTGGGAGCGTGGCTGGCACCTCTTCTTGTTCTATTTATCAAAAGCATCCAGTGTCGTACTGCCCGAGCGAATCACTCTCTAACTCATGATCGCTCGACCAAAACTAGAACATACATAGGTCGAGTTGGCTAAACTCATTCTTTTTGTAACCATCATGGACCAACATGGCCACAACTCGTAATGCATAACTGTAAGTGGGCAAACGCCATATCACCGATCCATCGTACTTAAAACATGAATACACACGGGCCGTCAAGGCCTCTGACATACTGTACAAAATGAACATGTGTCTACAAAGCCTCTAAGAGTATCTGATATCAAACGGGACAAGCCCCCGGCCTACCCATAAGTCTGTAGCAAAACTCTGAAATGATGACTTATAGACTCGGCTGCACTACGAATGAAGTGGAGTCTCCAATCCTTCGCTGAATATTAGCATCATCTACTATGAGGGCTTGTCAAACTAATTACCTACATCTGCATGTATGATGCAGCGTCCACAACAAAAAGGGCGTCAATACGAATGATGTACCAAGTATGTAAGACAGAACTGAAACATAACAATAAGTCAACATTAATGAGAGAGATATAAGAATCAACCTGAACCTATGAAGTGACACCGTATATGCATACTAATTATACTTATATATTTAATGCCTTTATATGGGACTATTATCCATATCGTAAACATGACTACCCAACTCATAAGTGGTAACTATACCTATTAATCGGGTCGGGCTGACCCGTTTACAACCCGGTTCAAACGAATAATTTTTGATACCGGAACCCGCTAAGCCCGTTAACCCGTTAACGGGTTTTTAACGGGCTACAGTCCAGTTCAGCCCGGTTTTTAATGGGGTTTTTTTATTATTATTATTATTATTTTTGGACCGTTGGCCAACGCCTTTTTTGAAGAAATGGCCATTTCGGCCTACCCCTTAAGAAAATAGCCCCCACACCCCTAATATTTGATAAATTATAATTTTAACCTTTTAAAAACTATAAATAGTCCCCCTTCTTCTTCATTTTTCCTCACAATTCACTCTCTTACTATTCTAATTCTCTCTTGATATTATTGATTATTGTTCTTAAATTCTCAATTACTTATTATTTTAAGTTTCATCAAATATTTACTTTAGCCATTACAAAATTATTATTATCAAATATCAAGTATTCAAGTGAAGTGTGGTATCAACTATCAAGTATCGATCTATCAATTGAAGTTTGATTTTTGATATCAAATTTAGTGTGGCATCCGGAATCCCGGTACACTCGTTCCATTCTCTTCTTTGGTATACATTTATTTTATTATATAGAATTATTAATTTAATTTACATAATGGATATATTTAGAGCAGCCAAAAAGGCGTGCACTAGTAGAGGTGGCAGTAAGAAAACTTTCAAAAGATCAAGAGGTGGTGCTTGTTCTTCTAGTAGCTTTACACATATTTTTGAAATTTCACCTAAAAATTTAAATGTATATTATGAGCGACTTCAAGAAAATTATGGCATAGATAATGATTTAGATGATATTCCATCACCTGATAACCTTGAAACACCACCAGCTATACCTGGTAATGCTAGTCAAACTCAAAATATTATGGGTGGAAGTCGTGGTAATACTAATAGGCCTCTTCTCCCTATTAAGAAGAATCGAAGATTAAGAAGTAAGTGTTGGAATTTTTTTGACAAACTAGAAGAAGATAAAAATTATGTAAGATGTAGAATTTGTAACGATATTTATAAACATGAGACCGGTAAGGGAGGGGGAACGGGTCAACTTCATAGGCACATGGTAGACAACCACCCTCTTGATTGGGGAGTAGATGAGGAAGACGGGCAATAAAAACTTAACCCGGATACTGGAGGGTTAATGGGTAAATACGATATTAAGAAAGATCGGGAAGAATTAGCTAAAATAATTATTTTAGGTTGTTTACCTTTTAGTTTTGCTGCTTCACCATAACTTGTTACTTATATTCAAAGAATTTATAACCCTTTGTTTAAAGGTATTCTTATAAGTACTTGTAGAGCTGATATCTTTAGGCTTTTTGGACAATATCAGACATATATATGTTATTTGTTCGCCAGTCTTTCTTGTAGAATTTCTCTTAATTCTTGTCATGACAATTTCCCACCGACGGTACCGTGATAGTGCCTAACATTTCACTTGCCAAGCAAGCCAACGTTAGAGAATTATTAACCAATTCTTTATTTCCATTCAATAATTAACAATAATTAACTAAGACGAAATATAATAAGTGCGAAATATCATAAAACTGTATTAACTACTACCACCCGAATCTAGAGTCACAATTCACGAGCATTCTAGAAATTACTACAAGTAATAGTCTGAAAGAAATACAACTGTCTGAATGAAAGAAACAGTAGAACAGAAAAGATAGACGGGGACTTCAAGGTCTGTGAACGCCGACAGATCTACCTTGAGTCTCCGGACAGCGGACAAATAGCAAAATCTCGATAAACCCGAGCATGTATCAAAATCTGCACAGAAAGTGCAGATTGCAGTATCAGTACAACCGACCCCATATGCTGGTAAGTGTCGAGCCTAACCTCGACGAAGTAGTGACGAGGCAAAAGCAAGGCACCTACAAATCAACCTATACAATTTAACAGTGTATATGCAAATAACAGAAATGAAGAACTAAACAGGAAATGTCGGGAGGGGAACATACTGGGGGGAATACAAGATAAAGAACTACAACAAAATGATCACTGGAGCAGTCAATATACCATGAATCAACAGAAATAGCGAATACAGTAAGGAAAATGCACGGTATCACCCTTCGTGATTTTACTCTCAATCTCACCATAAAATTAATAAAAACGACACGGCATCACCCATCGTGCATTAACTCTCATATCATGGCACAACATCACCCTTCGTGTATTAACACACACAATATGGCACGGCATCACTCTTCGTGCATTAACACTCACAATATGGCACGACATCACTCTTCGTGTATTAACACTCACAATATGGCACATCATCACCCTTCGTGCATTAACACTCACAATATGGCACGGCATCACCCTTCGTGCATTAACACTTTCCCTTACCATAATGCAATGCATAAATAACAACAGGGAGATAGAATAACAAGTGCAAACCTTACTTCAATATTTGGTTCCATAATATCAATCTCAACTTTGAAATAAAAACTCAATTATCACCAGAAAATTCGTAAACATGATAAGAACGATAAATTGAACAACACTAGTATAACACGTAGCAATTTGGCATAGGAATAAGACAATATAAGAAAAATAGAGAAACATGGAAAATAGGTAAATTGACGGCGTATAAGTACTCGTCACCTCACATATACTCCTCTCACATGAATTTCACTTAGCAAGTAATCTAAGGTTCCTAATTCCCTCAAATCAGGGTTAGACACAACACTTACCTCGCTTTGAAGGCCACTTAATTCCCAATCACAGCTTTTCCTTTGGAATTCACCTCCAAACTACTCGTATCTATTAAAAAATGACTCAATAATATCAAATATTGCTAAAGGAATCAATTATATTGCAAAAATTAAATTTTTCAAATTTTCCTCCAAAAAGTCAAAAAATCGACCCCGGGTCTGCTTGGTCAAATTCGGACCAAAATTTATTTACCCATTCATCCCCGAGCCCGAATATATAATTGGTTTTGGAATCCGACCTTAAATTGAGGTCTAAATCCCTAAATTCCTGAAATCTCTAGTTTCTACCCTAACCCCCCTTAATCCTACCATGAAAACTCTAGATTTTAGGTTGAAAATTCAAAAACTGTAATGGGTAATTGAAAGAAAAAGGTTTAGAATCACTTGTCAACACTTTGGGGAAGAAATGACTCTTGAAAAATCGCCTCTCACCGTTTGGTTTTTGAGAAAAATGAATTTTTGGCTAAAATCCCGTTTTTGGGTTCTGTTATGTGCTGGGCGACAGTGTTCATCGCGTTCGTGAGAGCACTGCCGCGTTCGCGAAGAGTATGGTCTGCCAAGCTTTCGTGTTCGCGAGACAGTGCTCGCATTCGCGTAGGCTACCCTTCCATGGTCATCGCGTTCGCGAAGAGTATGGTCTGCCAAGCCTTCGTGTTCGCGAGACAGTGCTCGCGTTCGCGATGAAGAAAAAGTTGTTTGCCCCTCCCCAATGCCTAACACTACGCGTTCGTGATGGGCTTGTCGCGTTCGCGAAGAAGAAATCCTTGCCTCATCAGTTTACTCTGCGCATTCGCGAGAGTACCTTCGCGAGCGCGAAGAAGGATATGCCAGACACCAGAATCTGCAGAAAACCAAATTTTTCTCAAGTCCAAAACACCACGTGGCCTATCCGAAACTCACCTGAGCCCTCGGGGCTCCAAACCAAACATGCACACAAGTCTAAAAACATCATACGGACTTGCTCGTTCGATCAAATCGCCAAAATAACACCTAGAACTACGAATTTAGCACCAAATCGAATGAAATTCTCAAGAACACTTTAAAATTACTATTTTCTCAACCGAAGGTTCGAATCACGTCAAATTAACTCCATTTCTCACCAGATTTCTCAGACATGTCTTAAATATCATAATGAACCTGTACCGGGCTCCGGAACCAAAATACGGACCCGGTACTAACAATGCCAAACATCAATTAATTCTTAAAAATAATTAATTTTCAGACTTTTAATTTTCATCAAAAATTCATAACTCAAGCTAGAGACCTACGAATTCAATTCCGGGCATACGCCCAGGTCCCATAATTCGATACGGACCTACCGGGACCGTCAACTCACGGATCCGGTTTCGTTTACCAAAAATATTGACCAAAGTCAACTAAAATCAACTTTTAAGACAAAATTTCTTATTTTTATTAGTTTTCAACATAAAAGCTTTTCGAAAATCTGTCCGGACTGCGCACGCAAATTGAGGAGGGTAAAAATGAGATTTTTAAGGCTTAAGAGCGTAGATTCGAGTTTTAAAACATAGTATGACCTTTTGGGTCATCACATTCTCCACCTCTAAAACAACCGTTCGTCCTCGAACATATATAGAAAAGTACCTGGGCTGGTGAAAAGGTGGGGATATCTACTCCACATATCGGAATCGGACTCCCAAGTAGCTACTTCAATAGGCTGACCTCTCCACTGCACTCGAACTGAAGGGTAACTTTTTGATCTCAACTGGCGAACTTGCCGGGCTAGAATTGCCACTGGCTCCCCCTCTTAAGTCAAATCCTTGTCCAACTGGACAGAGCTGAAATCTAACACATGGGACGGATTGTCGTGATACTTTCGGAGCATAGACACATGGAATACCGGATGAACAACTGATAAACTAGGTGGCAACGCAAGCCTGTAAGCCACCTCTCCCACTCTCTCCAGAATCTCAAAAGGTCCGATATACCTAGGGCTCAACTTGCCCTTCTTTCCGAACCTCATTACACCATTCGTGGGTGATACCCGAAGTAACACTCTTTCTCCGACCATGAATGCAACATCACGAACTCTACGGTCGGCATAACTCTTCTGCCTAGACCGAGCTGTGCGAAGTCGATCCCGAATAATCTTGACCTTATCCAAGGCATCCTGTACTAAGTGTGTGCCCAATAACCGAGCCTCTCCCGGCTCGAACCACCCAACTGGCGACCGACACCGACTACCATATAATGCCTCATAGGGATCCATTTGAATGCTCGACTGGTAGTTGTTATTGTAGGCGAACTCTGCAAGGGGAAATAACCGATCCCACGATCCTCCGAAGTCTATAAAACAAGCGTAGAGCATATCCTCCACGATCTGAATAGTGCGCTCGAACTGCCCGTCCATCTGAGGATGAAATGTTGTGCTCAACTCAACCCGCGTACCCAACTCACGCTGAAATGCCCTCCAAAAGTGTGAGGTAAACTGCGTACCTCTATCGGAAATGACAGACATGGGCACACCGTGAAGACGGACGATCTCCCTAATATAAATCTCTGCTAACCGCTCCGAGGAATAGGTAACTGCCACAGGAATGAAATGCGCTGACTTAGTCAGCATGTCCACAATAACCCAAACTGCATCGAACTTCCTCTGAGTCTGTGGGAGTCCAACAACAAAATCCATAGTGATGCGCTCCCACTTCAACTCAGGAATATCTAACCTCTGAAGTAAACCACCAGGTCTTTGATGTTCACACTTTACCTGCTGGCAATTTAGGCACCGAGCTACATAGGCAACTATGTCCTTCTTCATTCGCCTCCACCAATAATGCTGCCTCAAGTCCTGATACATCTTGGTGGTGCCCAGATGAATAGAATATTGGGAACTGTGGGACTCCTCAAGGATCAACTCATGAAGTCCATCCACATTAGGCACACATATACGACCCTACATACTCAAAACTCCATCATATCCAACAGTAACCTGCTTGGCGCAACTGTGACACATTATGTCTCTAAGGACAAGTAAATGAGGATCGTCATCCTGCCGATCTTTGATGCGCTCTAACAAAGAAGACCGAGCAACTGTACAAGCCAGAACACGGCTGGGCTCAGAAACATCCAACCTCACGAACTGGTTGGCCAAGGCCTGAACATCCAATGCAAACGGTCTCTCACCCACTAGAATATATGCAAGGCTACCCATACTAGCTGATTTTCTACTCAAAGCACCGGCCACCACATTGGCCTTCCCGAGATGATACAATATGGTAATATCATAGTCTTTCAATAGCTCCAACCACCTTCTCTGCCTCAAATTGAGTTCCTTCTGCTTGAACAAATACTGCAAGCTCCGATGATTAGTGAATACCTCACATGGCACGCCGTAAAGATAGTGCCTCCAAATCTTTAGCGCGTGAACAATGGCTGCCAGTTCTAAATCATAAACATGGTAATTCTTCTCGTGAACCTTCAGCTGCCGTGAAGCATATGCAATAACCTTGCAACCCTGCATCAATACCGCTCCCAGACCAATACGAGATGCATCACGGTATACTGTATAAGATCCTGAACCTGTGGGTAACACCAACACCGGTGCCGTAGTCAAAGCAGTCTTGAGCTTCTGAAAGCTCGCTTCACACTCGTCTGACCTCCTGAACGGGGCACCCTTCTGGGTCAATCTGGTCAATGAGGCTGTTATGGATGAAAACCCCTCCACAAATTGACGGTAATAGCCCGCCAAACCCAGAAAACTACGGATCTCTGTACTTGATGTGGGTCTAGGACAGTTCTGAACTGCCTCAATCTTCTTAGGATCCACCTGAACATCCTTTGCTGATACAACGTGACCCAAGAAAGCAACTGAACTCAAACAAAACTCGTATTTTGAGAACTTAGCATATAATTGGTTATCTTTCAGAGTCTAAAGAACGATCTGAAGGGGTTGCTCATGCTCATCTCGACTGTGGGAGTAGATCAAGATATCATCAATAAACACAACCACAAAGGAATCCAAGTAGGGTTTGAACACCCGGTTCATCAAATCCATGAATGTTGCTAGGGTATTTGTCAGCCCAAATGACATCACTAGAAACTCATAATACCCATACCAAGTCTGAAAAGCTGTCTTAGGAACATCGGATGCCCTAATCCTCAACTGATGGTAGCCAGATCTCAAATCAATCTTTGAAAACACCTTGGCACCCTAAAGTTGATCAAATAAATCATCAATCCTCGGCAATAGATACTTGTTCTTGATGGTGACTTTGTTCAACTGCCGATAATCTATACACATCCTCATTGATCCATCTTTCTTCTTCACAAACAACACAGGTGCACCCCAGGGCGAGACACTAGGTCTAATGAAACTATTATGAAGCAAATCTTGCAACTGCTCCTTCAATTCTTTCAACTCTGACGGGCCATGCGATATGGCAGAATGGAAATAGACTGAGTGCCCGGAGTCAAATCAATGTAGAAATCAATATCCATGTCGGGTGGCATCCCCGGCAGGTCTGTGGGAAACACCTCTGGAAACTCACGAACAACCGGCACCGAATATATGGAAGGAACCTCAGCACTAGAATCGCGGACATAAGCCAAATAAGCTAGACATCCCTTCTTGACCATATGCCGAGCTTTTACATAAGAGATAACCCTGCTGGCAGAGTGTCCAAGATTCCCTCTCTGCTCTAAACAAGGCAACCCCTACAAGGCTAAGGTCATCGTCTTGGCGTGACAATCTAATATAGCATGATAAGGTGACAGCCAATCCATACCCAATATGACATCAAAATTAATCATATCAATAAGTAGAAGATCTACACGAGTCTCAAGACTCCCAATGGTGACCACACACGAACGATAAACACGATCTACAACAATAGCATCTCCCACTGGTCTGGACACATACACAGGAGCACTCAAAGAATCACAGGGCACAACCAAATAAGAAGCAAAATATGATGACACATAGGAGTAAGTAGATTCCGGATCAAATAGAACTGAAGCATCTCTACTGAAAACTAAAACAGTACCTGTGATAACGACGTCAGATGGCTCAGCCTCAGTCCTGGCTGGGAAAGCATAACATCGTGGCTGGGCCCCACCACCCTGAACTACATCCCTGGGGCGGCCTCTAACTGGCTGGTCTCCACCTCTAACGGCATGACCTCCACCTCTAACAGTCTGGCTTCTACCTCTGGCTGCCTAATCCCTGCCTCTGGCTGGCTGAGCAGGTGGTGCACCAACTGGTGCCGGAACTATGGCACGAGAACTCTGATGTTGTAAGTTGTCCGTTTTGCTCGAGGGCAAAATCTAGCAATGTGCCTTGGATCACCACAAGTGTAACATAACCTCATCTGCTGTGACTGCTGACCCTGTCGACCTTAATAACCACCTTGATAACTCTGGAGTGGAGGTGCACTAATAGGAGCTGGTGGTGCACTGTAGGCTAGCCGGTCGAAATAATGCATTTGAGGGCCACGACCACCTGAGGCACCGTGGGATGCCTGGAGCGCTGAATAAAATGGCCTGGGAGGATGGCCTCTACCAAAAGTACTCATGCCTCTAGATGAGGCACCGCTGAACTCACCGGAATGACGAGGCCTCTTGTCAGAACCCTGACCTCCCTGAGTAAGAACTATCTCGACTCGTCTGGCGACATTAGCAGCCGCCGAAAAGAAATCTCACTCCCAGTCTCCTTAGCCATCTGCAATCTGATAGGCTGAATAAGTCCATCAATAAACCTCTTCACCCCTCTCTCTCGGTGGGAAGCAGAAGAATGGCATGACGGGCCAAATCCACAAAACGGGTCTCATACTGAGTAATAGTCATACTGCCCTGCTGGAGACGCTCAAACTGATGGCGATGCTCCTCTCTCCATGTGATAGGCAGAAACTTCTCTATGAAGAGCTGAGAGAACTGGTCCCAAATAAGAGCAGGCGACCCAGCTGGTCTGGTCAGCAAGTAATCTCTCTACCATTTCTTGGAGGAACCAGTCATCTGAAATGCAACAAAATTTACCCCATTGGTCTCCACTATACCCATGTTTTGTAGAACCTCGTGACAACTGTCATGATACTCCTAGGAATCCTCTGAAGGAGCACCACTGAAGTGAACAGGAAAGAGTTTGATAAACTTGTCTAATCTCGAGCCTAACCTCGACGAAGTAGTGACGAGGCTAAAGCAAGGCACCTACAAATCAACCTATACAATTTAACAGCGTATATACAAATAAAAGAAATGAAGAACTAAACAAGAAATGTCGGGAGGGGAACATACTGATACTGAGGGGAATACAAGATAAAGAACTACAACAGAATGATCACTGGAGCAGTCAATATACCATGAATCAATAGGAATAGTGAATACAATAAGGAAAATACACGGCATCACCCTTCGTGCTTATACTCTCAATCTCACCATAAAATTAATGGAAATGGCACAGCATCACCTATCGTGCATTAACTCTCATATCATGGCACGACATCACCCTTCGTGCATTAACACTCACAATATGGCACGACATCACTCTTCGTGCATTAACACTCACAATATGGCACGACATCACCCTTCGTGCATTAACACTCACAATATGGCAATCATCACCCTTCGTGCATTAACACTCACAATATGGCACGACATCACCCTTCATGCATTAACACTCTCCCTTACCATAATGCAATGCATAAATAACAACATGGAGATAGAATAACAAGTACAAACCTTACTTCAACATTTGGTTACATAATATCAATCTCAACTTTGAAATAAAAACTCAACTATCACCAGAAAATCCGTAGACATAATAAGAACGATAAATTGAACAATACTAGTATAACACGTAGCAATTTGGCAGCGCATAAGTACTCGTCACCTCACATATACTCCGCTCACATGAATTTCACTTAGCAAGTAATCTAAAGTTCCTAATTTCCTCAAGTCAGGGTTAGACATAACGCTTACCTCGCTCCGAAGGCCACTTAATTCTCAATCACAGCTTTTCCTTTGGAATTCACCTCCAAACCACTCGTATCTATTAAAAAATAACTCAATAATATCAAATATTGCTAAATGAATCAATTATATTGCATAAATTAAATTTTTTAAATTTTCCTCCAAAAAGTCGAAAAACTGACCCTGGGCCCGCTTGGTCAAAACTCGAGGTTTAGACCAAAATCCATTTACACATTCATCCCCGAGCCCGAATATATAATTGGTTTTGGAATCCGACCTCAAATTGAGGTCTAAATCCCCAAATTCTCGAAATCCCTACTTTCTACCCTAACCCCTTATTCTACCATGAAAACTCTAGATTTTAGGTTGCAAATTCAAGAAATCTAATGGGTAATTGAAATAAAATGGTTTAGAATCACTTACCAATACTTTGGGGGAAGAAATGACTCTTGAAAAATCGCCTCTCACCGTTTGGTTTTTGAGACAAATGAATTTTTGGCTAAAATCCTATTTTTGGGTTGTGTTAAGTGCTGGGCGATAGTGATCATCGTGTTCGCGAAGAGTATAGGCTGCCAAGACTTCGCGTTCGCGAAACAGTGCTCGCGTTCGCGTAGGCTACCCTTCCCTGGTCTTCGCGTTCGCGTTCGCGATGAAGAAAAAGTTGTCTGCCCTTCCCCAGTGCCTAACACTTCGCGTTCGCAATGGGTTTGTCGCGTTCGCGAAGGGTAACGCCCCCTCGTTTCGTGTTCACGACCAAGCCTTTACGTTCGCAAAGAAGAAATCCCTGCCTCATCAGTTTACTCTTCGCATTCGCGATAGCACCTTCGCGAACGCGGAGAAGGATATGCCAGACACCAGAATCTGCAGAAAACCAGATTTTCCCAAGTCCAAAATACCCTGTGGCCTATCCGAAATTCACCCGAGCCCTCGGGGCTCCAAACCAAACATGCACACAAGTCTAAAAATATCATACGAACTTGCTCGCACGATCAAATCGCCAAACTAACACCTAGAACTACGAATTTAGTACCAAATCGAATGAAATTCTCAAGAACACTTTAAAATTACTATTTTCTCAACCGAAGGTCTGAATCACGTCAAATCAACTCCGTTTCTCACCAAATTTCTCAGACATGTCTGAAATATCATAATAAACCTGTACCGGGCTTCGGAACCAATATACGGACCCGGTACTAACAATGCCAAACATCAATCAATTCTTAAAAATAATTAATTTTCATCAAAAATTCATAACTCAAGCTAGGGACCTTCGAATTCAATTCCGGGTATACGTCCAGGTTCCATAATTCGATACAGACCTACCGAGACTGTCAACGCACGGATCCGAGCCTGTTTACCAAAAATATTGACCGAAGTAAACTAAAATCAACTTTTAAGGCAATTTTTTTTATTTTCATTAGTTTTCAATATAAAAGCTTTCCGGAAACCTGTCCAGACTGCGCACGCAAATTGAGGATGGTTAAAATGAGATTTTAAGGCTTAAGAGAGCAGATTCGAATTTTAAAATATAAGATGACCTTTTGGGTCATCACACTTCTGACATTTCTAGAGAGCATATTCTAGAAATTGGAATAACTTCGTTGTGCCATTTCTGACATGTGTGCAAAATTTGAGGTCATTCGGACGTGGTTTGGGAGGTTTCAGCATCGATTGTGGAATTCAGAAATTTCTATGTTCATTAGGCTTGAATTCGTGTGTAATTCGTGTTTTTGGTGTTGTTGAAGGTGCTTTTAAGGTTCGAATATGTTCGTATGATGTTATGGGACGCATTGGTATGTTTTGGGCTACTTTGGATGCTGATTTTCTGATATCTGGTGTTGTTCTTCGCGTTCGTGAAGAAGGATTTGGCTTCTGGGAATTTGTTCTTCGCGTTCGCGAAGAAGGAAATCTCTGTTGCAATAGTCTGACTTTGGAAGCTTATATATCACAATCTATAAGGAATTTGGAGATGATCCAAAAATGAAAGTTGTAGCCCTTTGTGTCTAGTTTTCATAAAGGTAAACTATTTATCATTTGGAATTTTTTACCAAACGAATAGTGGATAAACTACATGCTGTCTGGGAAGAGTTTGGAAATCTCTGTTGCACAGGGCTGACTTTGGAAGCTTATATCTCACAATATATAAGGAATGAGGAGATGAGAAACAAATGAAAGCTATAGCTATTTCAGTCTAGTTTCTATAAAGCTAAACCATTTTTCATGTGGAATGTTTTGCAAAAAGTTATGATCATTAAACTAGAGGTTGTCTGAGAAGAGTTTGAAAATGGTTATTGGAGAATTTGTTCATCGCGAACGAGAGGGAAGGGTCGCCAACGCGAAGAACAAATACCTGGGCAGCAGAATAAAGTCCAAATTCGTCTCATTCTTCCATTTTTGGACCAAGGAAGCTCGGGTGAGGCGATTTTTCAAGAGTTTTTGAAGGAAAACATTGGGGTAAAAATTCTTAACTTGATTTTGGTTAAATTACATGAATCTATTGTTGTTTTTATCACTAAATTAGTGAATTGAGTTGAAAATGGTAGAAATCTTCTAGACTTTAATTTAAGATTTGAAGGGCGATCCGTGATCGAAATTTGATAATTTTGGTATGGTTGAACTCTCATCGGAACGGGTCTTCGGATTTCGTAAAATTTTGTCGGGTTCCGAGGGGTGGGCCCCGCGTTGATTTTTTTAAAATAAAATTTTAAGTTGGTATTTTATTATCCAGAATTATTTTCGATGAATTTTAATGAAGTGGTACAATTAATTTGGATAGATTTAAGGCGTCTGGAGGTCAATTCAAGCAAGAAGGCGATTTTGGAATATCGGCATAACTTCAATAAGGTAAGTATCTTGCCTAACCTCGAGTGGAGGAATTACCCCTTAGGCATTAAGTCTTATGTGGCAATTGTGTGATTGGAAGCCGTGTACGCGAGGTGACGAGTACGTACTCGGGCTTATATGTGCAAATTTTATTGGTTTAAAGTTTTGGGCATTTTTATATATTAAATTGGATAATTGCTAGCATTAGTAAATCCTTGAATTATCCCGCATCATTCCTTATTTGTCAAATTTGTATTTTATATAATAACTTGGTGTTATTGTCATTTGGATTTTATGTGAATTACGTGTGTTTGTTGATTTGATATTTTTCTTGGAATTAAATTCATGATGGAATTCTTATCTGCAAATATTATTAAATAAGTTTAAATTGAGGAGTTAATATAATTATCAAGAATTTGAATTGATAAAGGTGTTGCCCTATACTGAATATTTTTCACCTCTGTTGATTGTTTTGAGGTTTTATATACGTTGTGTGGAGCCTTGAGCTATTTGTTGAAGAATTTATTGAATATGCAACATATTTGGAATTTGGTTTTGGTCAGTGGCAAATTGTGATATGAATTGTTGTATTGTGTTGTAATTTAAACACTCTCTTTGATGTTATTTATGCTTCCTACCTTGCTTGTTAATGATATACATGTGCTTGGTAAGGAAGAGTGTAAAGCACGAAGGGTGATGCCGTGCCATTTGAATTATATTATCATGTGAGGGAGAGTGTAAAGCACGAAGGGTGATGTCGTGCCATTTGAGAGTGTAAAGCACGAAGGGTGATGCCGTGCCATTGAAAGTGTAAAGCACGAAGGGTGATGTCGTGCTATTTCATTTATATTATCAGATGAGGACGAGAGTAAAAGCACTAAGGGTGATGCCGTGCAATTATTTTTATATTATAATATATTCATGGCACGAAGGGTGTTTCCGTGCAGGCGAGGACGAGAGACATACATTATATTGTGATATCATTTTTTTGTGTATACATTCATGCATTTATCTTGAGATATTATTGTGCACCTATGTTTTCTATGTGACTTGTAGTCGTTGTTGCTTCCTGTGTGCCTCCGCGTTATTTCTTTTATTGTTTTTGGCATTTCTCCCACTTAGTTGGTACCGTTATATGTATGCACGGTGTGAAAGATATAAATGCACGAAGGGTGTTACCGTGCCAATTGATTTGTTCTACATATATGTATTGGGTGAGAATGAGACAAGTGCACGAAGGTATTTCCGTACCATTTGATGTGATATGTTGAATATATTTCTCACGCCAGGAAAGTTAAATGAGGTGTCACGGGGTGACTTTTATTTGAAAGAATTTTATTGGAAAGATATTTACTTGAAAGAAGTATATTTAAAAGATATTTACTTAAATAATTATATTGGAAGGATATTTACTTGAAAGAATTATATTGAAAAGATATTTACTTGAAAGAAGTATATTTGAAAGATATTTACTTAAAGAATTATATTGGAAGGATATTTACTTGAAAAAATTATATTAGAAAGATAATTACTTAAAAAGAAGTATATTTGAAAGATATTTACTTGAAAGAATTATATTTGAAAGATATTTACTTGAAAGAATTATATTCGAAAGATATTTATTTAAAAGAATTATAATGGAAGGATATTTATTTGAAGGAATTATATTCGAAATATATTTATTGAAAAGGATTATATTCTAGAGAATTTTATTGAAAAACTTATAGATAAAGATGTATATTGAAAGGACTTGATTAATTGGTTATACATGTGTTTATTATTTGTTTGAGTAATATTATGGTATTCCTGTTGCCTTGATGTTTAAATAATTAGTTGATTTGTGTTACTATCACCGCTATTTGTTTTCTATTATTTTGTATATCATATTGCACATGTTATTAGATTAGTGAGTGTCTTGACTGTACCGCGTCTCTACTCCACTGAGGTTAGTCTTGATACTTACTGGGTACCGACCATGGTGTGCTCATACTATACTTCTGCACATTTTTGTGCAGAGTCAGGTATTGGAGATATCGGACTCGGACAGAGTTAGAGTGGGATCGCAAGGATTCAAGGTAGAGTTGCTTGGTCATCGCAGTTCCTTGGAGTCTTTTCATTTTATTGTACTGTTATTTATTATTCAAACAGTATTGAGTATTCGATCCTTGAGATTATTTTATGTATTCAGTTAGAGTTCGTGACTCAGTACTACCAGTCTTGGGAGGTTGTATGTTCTTATTCATTCCGCTGTTAGTTTTGGTTGCTTATTTAAATAAATAAGAAAAAAACATGGCTTCAAGGCTTAAAAATATAATGGAAATCGGCTTACCTAGTCTTAGAGACTAGGTGCCATCACGACGCTTGTGGTGAGATTTTGGGTCGTGACAAAAAATGTATTATTGCTTTTAAATATGATGAAGATCAAAGTCATACTGGTGCAGTTATAAGTAATACTATCCATGAAGTTGCTATATTTTATAATCTTGCCGAAAAAGTTTTATGTGTGTCATTTGATAATGCTTCTAACAACAATGCTGCTATTACAATATTAAAATTACATCTACACCCACCACTTCCTGAAATATTTCATGTTAGATGTGCATGTCATATTTATAATTTGATTGTGAAGAGTGGCCTTGAATTATTTAGAAATGATATCACTTTAGTTAGAAGAGATGTTGGTGTAATTCAAGAAAATAATAGAAGTGCTAGATTAAATGCATTTAAAGAAAAATGTATAGACTATGGACTAAAACTAAGATTCATGCCTGAAGAAATAGTTATTAGGTGAAATTATACTTATTTATTCTTAAAATATTATTATAAATATAGAATGCCTATAACTGAAGTTGCTAATTCTCATTGTACCGATCCTAGCCGTTTGTTAACATCTAGAACTTGGGATGTCATTGAAGATGTTGTAAAGTTTTTACAAAATTTTTATGTGGCTACACTTGAGTTTTCTGGAGCTTATTATCCTACTATTGCAAATGGTTTAGTTCATATTGCTGAAATTTCTCTTTTACTACATAATTTGAAGAAGAAAGAAGGATATACTTCTGTTATTGAATCTATGCTAGATAAGTTTAAAAAATATTTCTACCCAATTCCCCCTATTTACCTAATTGGTGCTATTTTAAACCCTTCTATCAAAATGGCTACTTGTCGCCATTTAATCAGTGCTTTATATTCTTATATGGATATTGGACCAACTGAAACTCATGATATTGACACTTGTATTTCTGATCTACAGAAACATTTAGAAATATTATATAATTATTATGCTAACATTGTTGATGCTTCTTCTGTTGTAGATGCAAATATTCCTTTAAGTTCAGTTTCAACATCTGGGACCAGTGCTTTGGATGATAATGATGGTGTTGAAGATTATTTAATTTGATCTACACTAGGGGAGCATCAACAAACCAGTAGCAGGAATATTGATGAACTTCAATTCTACTTGCAAAAGTCAGCAGAGCCCCGCACAAAGGAATTTCTACCACTGGGTTGGTGGAGGAGCAACACAAATCAATTTCCTGTTCTTTCGGCCATGGCTCGAGACGTGCTAAATGTGTCGATTTCAACAGTCGCATCAGAGAGCGCATTTAGCAAAGCAAGGCAGCAACTAGGAGATACCCGTCATTTATTGGGCAGCAACGCTTTGGAAATTCTAGTGTGCTTCAGAAATTGGATAAGATCAGAACGGCGAAATCAAGGGCGTGACGAGGTAGATGAAGCGGAGGACCAAGAAATTAGAGATATAATAATTTATGGTTCTGATTTAACCAGTGCCGGAAACCAAGAACCTCATGTTGACATGGATGAACTTACAAAAATGATGCAAAGCATGTGATGTACTATTTCTTTTTTTTATAATTATTGTAAACTTTTAATTTGCAAGTTCAAAAATAACAAAATCAAAAAAGAACTTGCAACTTAATTTGAAGTATTATATATTATTTAATAAAAATATCAAATGAAAGTCTTCGGAGCTTGATCCTTTCATATTGCCTATTGGTTTTATTAAATAATTTTTCGTAGCCACTTACTTTCAAATTTCAATTTTAAAATTTTAAAATTCAAATTTCAAATTTAAAACTTTAACTTCAAAGTTTAATTATAAGCCTTAAAAGTTTGCAAACACTTAAGTATCAATAACATTGAATAAGAAAAACAAACTTTACTTAAAAGAAAAAATGCACGGCCCGGTCCAGCCCGCTAAGCCCGAACCCGGACAGACAAAAATAAAACCCGAAAAAGTACAGCCCGCTAACAGCCCGGAATGTTAAACGGACGGGCTGTTTTTTGTGTCTAGCCCGCCTGTTAAACACCCATAGTGGTAACTGTCCGACAGGTCGTAGCGCTGTGGTAAAATGCATGATTGCCCGACTGGCCATAGCTCTGTGGTAAATGCGTAACTGTCCGACCGACCGTAGCTCAGTGATAAATGCAAATGCATATAACACTACATTATGAACATTAACATATTTATTGAATGCCTCAATAGAGACTTAGGAACATAGTTAAACATGCTTTGAATATCATTTTACATGAATGAATAACGTAAACATCCTTAACTACTAAGTGTAGAACCATTTATGGAATAACATTACGTTTACGTTTCGTTACTTGGATCATGCCAAAATAATGATGGATTATCCTTAATATACCTTTAATGTCAACTTCCTACTTGTATCTGTGAACAATCTCCTCCGCGCCTCAATCTTATATGCCAAAACTAGTCTTCTTCCACCTTACTTCACTACGAAGAAATCTCCAATTTGCGATTATTCAGAGGAAACCGATATGGGTATAACATCTATGTCGTTTTTTGTGTTTGCCTCACTCATAGAACTTAGTACCCATATTGTTGAGAAGGAATATGAGTTATCTCCTTAAAAATGGAGGAGGGGCATTGTTGTTTACACAATTAAATCATAGGTTGCTACACACAAAAGTGAAAGTCACGTTGCTACCTCTATTTGCCTCAATCCAAGACCTTTGTGCCACTTTAAAGATAAATTGTCCCCCACTCCTCAAAAAAGGAATACATCACTCCACAAATATGTATGTCTTACTGTTGAACATTAGTTATTTTAAAAAATACGAATAACTAACTTCAGTTATGTAAGGCCCCGTATATTTTTTCCTAAAAATCTGGTTTCCGTGATGCCAAAGTAGGCATAGAGGTTATAACGCGATTCAGAATTTTTTGATAGAAAAGTGCACTGGGAGTTGAAGAAAAATGTTGGGCAGAAGTACGCATTTCTGCGGCCCATTCTGCGGCTGCACAACCACTTTGCGGACCGCAGACTGGTCGCAGAATGGGGCAGATTTCTAGGGTATTTTTATGCCCAATTTTGCGGTCATTATGCGACCACATAACCATTTCGCGGGCCGCATTCTTGTCGCATATCCAGCCTTGGGAGTTTTCGGAAGGAGGTTCTGCGGTGCATTATGCGACCGCAGCATAGGTTTGCGGGCTGCATAATGACCGCAGACCAGGTTAGTTTCTTCCCAGCTCTGACACTCATTTTTGCGGTCATTTCACGGACCACATAACCACTATTTGGTCGCATATGCGACCGTAAAAACTGTTCCGAAGCTTCAATTTTGGGGTTTTTAAACCTGACCCTATTCCGTTAAAACACATCCCATAGACCATTTTGATCATATTTTCTGATATTTTTAGAGTGAGAGAGAGGGTCATAGAGGGAGAAGTGATATTCATCACATTGCTCTTCAATTCTCACTTAAAATCTTGAAGATTATCAAGAGAGGCACCTAGGTTTTCTTCCTAAGAGATACGATTCCATCACACAAACTCTTAATTTCAAAATATAACTAGAATGGGCCATTAGTAAGGTAATTCACGGGGATGGGAGTGCTTACCTTGCATGCATGTATCCTTGTAGTATGTGAGAAGATTGTGAGCTAAAAATGATAGAGAAATGGGTTAGGGAATGGTGGAATCTTCCACAAAAAGGGCCTTAAAACATTGATACACACCTAGTGTTTGATAATATGCTCAAATGAGCTATAATCATAACCATCTTCCTAATTTTGGTCCAACTTGTTATATTTCTAAAATAGATTGAAGTTGCTAATAATTCCGTATCATTTTAGAGTTTGAGAAGCTCAATTGAGGTATGTTGGCTAAACCCCCTTCTTCTTAGAATCGAATCCCACGATGTTCATGTAATTGGAAGTAAGCCCTTGATCATTATAGAATTGGCGATTTCTAATGTGTTTGTGTTGAAGGATGTAAGTTTAATATTTATTCTAAATGCTTCATCATGTTATCTTTTTATTTGAGGATGTATTAAAAAATGTGGAATATGTGTTAGAAATGTTAAGACTTCATATCAAGATTGAAATAAAGGTTGTTATGCCAAATTATATGAAAAACCTCTATGTGCCTATGATTCCCAAATTGCTCATATGTGAATTTAACGTCTTTAGTGGGAAGCCTTATTGTTGTTGACAATGATAATGATATAGAACGTGGAAAAATGGGTCTAGAATTATGAAATACGGCCAAGTGCCAAGAATGACTTTGTAATCGTGATCACTAGTGCCAATGAATTGAAAAGATATGAAAGAAGTATGATGTGAGATGATTGACTGAAAATGGTAACGTCTCAAATGAGATGGCCTAGACGATCGGCCCATGATTGGACGCCATGCCGCACACATAGTGGTATTGTGCTGGAAATTATAATGAAATTGTGGTATTGTCTCAAATGAGATGGCCTTAACTTGTTGTTCTAATATTATTTGAAGCCCTTAATGAATTTTTGATTGTTCCTCTTGTATTATTATTCATTCTATTGAGTTTGTGTTTAGCTTTACATACTAGTGCTATTCGACGGTACTAACGTCCCTTTTGCCTGGGGTGCTGCATCTTTAAATAGATGTATGTGGTTACATAGAAGACGATGTTGATCACAGATAATGTTGTATCCTCTTCTCAACGGACTCGGTGAGCCCCATTTCATTCCGGTGTCAAGTATTGTACCTTTTATTTATATTGTGGTCACCTTTTGAGGTATAGCCAGGGCCTGGTTGCCGGTACCATCTTTACTCTCTTTTGTATCTTTAGAGACTCCATATACACTATGTGGGTTGTATATGGGTGTTGGGAATGTTAAACAAGTTATGTTATGTTTGATCACTTATTCCACTCGAACTATAAGAAATGTGTATTTTGAGACTTAAAGGCACAATGGCTAATGAAACGATTTAGGATTGTACGAATGAGCTTCATACTGTATAATTAATGAAATCACGTCTTTTCTTGATCACGGGTGAATTGGGTAGAAAGTATCTAACATGCTTGATCGACCGGGTTCACTTGGTTGAGCGCCGATCGTGCTTCCTGAGATTGGGGCGTGACAAACTTGGTATCAAAGCCTAAGATTTTAAATTGTCCTAGGATGTCTCAGAGACGTATCTGGTAGAGTCCTTCTTATCGGTGTGTTGTTGACCACATCTATAAGTTGGAGTCTACTTGGACATTTAGGAACAATGCCCTTCTTTGATATTCTGGATTGTGCGATGAAACTAATTGTGCAACTGTTCCTCCTCTAACTCGTGCATTCCTTTAACTTTCAGTATATGGAACCTAAGAAGAGAGCAAGAACTGGCCAAGGAGCCAACGCCGCCTTAGGAGTGGCAGTTGACCCTTTATTTGATGATGCGGGTGAACACCCGAGGGGTGGGGATAATCCCCCGACTGCCACACTACCTGATTCCACTACACCGAACCAGGACACACCAGTTCCTACACCTACTAAGGGTGCAATGGTTCCTCCACCCGATATTCCGATTCCACCTCCAGCCTCGGCTTCTGGTTCTGGTATTTCTGATGGGGATCTTAGGGGAGCTATTCAGATAGTGTCTCATATAGTGGCTTCTCAGGCGCAAAGGTCGAATGTGGCACCCACTTCTGCTAGCCAGCAAGGGGATTCTAGTGGTTCTAGGGTGAACAAGTTTCTGTAGTTGGATCCTCCGGGGTTCACAGGGGCTAATCCCGATGAGGACCCATAAGACTTCATTGATGAGATACATAAGACTCTACGAGTTATGTGCGCTACTGAGACTGAGGGAGTGGAGTTGGCCGCTTACCGCTTGAAAGGGGTGGCATATTCTTGGTTTGAGCTATGGGAGGACTCTCGGGAGGAGGGGATCCCTCCAGCAAGGTGGAGCGAGTTTGCTGATGCCTTTATAGACCATTTCTTGCCTGCTGAGACTAGGGATGCCCATGCCACAGAGTTTGAGAATCTTAAGCAACAGAGTAGGGGTGTATGGGAGTATCACATGGAGTTCGCGCGCCTGTCAAAATATGCTATTCACATGTTGCCTACTGCGGAGGCTACAGTATGTCAGTTTGTGTAGGGCCTTAGACCCTTGGTTATCAATGAGGCTGCTATAGATATGAACTATGGGGAAAGCATTTAGTCAAGCTACAGACGACCGCAAGTTGAAGAACATAAGGGAGCGAGAGGGTACCAGCAAGGCCCGGTCTGCAGGAAAATTTGGGGAGTTATTTAGTGGGGGAAGATTAGCTTTTAGGGGAGGATCATCAGGGCCAACCCAGTCTCATGCTCAATTTTCAACCAGTGCACCGTCAACAGGGCCCAGTCAGCAGTAGGGGAGTTGTTTCAAGCCCAATCAAGGCAGCAGGGGACCCCACCAGCAAGGTCGATCAGGAGGGAGATTCCAGCAGCAACAGAGACCCCCATGCCCCAGGTATGGGAAGAAGCACTCAGGGATCTACTACATGGACTTACCTATATGTTACGCGTATGGATTGAGGGGTCATATTCAGAGGGAGTGTCGTTCATCCCGCCAGGGTACGGGTAGGGGCACAACACAACCATCCAGTTCTACAGCTGCTACATCTTCAACACCCCCTTCAGCTCGAGGCCCTTCGGGGCACTAGCAGGGCGTGGTACAGCTAGGGGCGGTGCGTAGAGTTCAGGAGGACCCAGACGTTTCTATGCTATGAGTGGTCGCCAGAGTACAGAAGCTTCTCTAGATGTTGTCACAAGTATATTGACTGTCCAAACTCATGATGTATATGCTCTTATTGATCACGGCTCCACCTTGTCCTATGTTACCCCTTATGTTGCTATGAAATTTGGGATTGAACCAGAATAACTTCTTGAGCCGTTCTCTGTATCTACTCCGGTTGACGAGTCTATTGTGGTCGCACGATTTTATAGGGGTTGTGTTGTCATGATGTGTGGTCGAGACACTGTGGCCGATCTCATTGAATTAGGGATGGTTGATTTTGATGTAATTATGGGAATGGATTGGCTTTACTCATGTTTTGCTAAGCTCGACTGCCGAACTAGAACTGTGAGGTTTGAATTTCCTAATGAGCCAATTGTTGAGTGGAAGAGGGATAATGTGATGCCAAAAGGTTTGTTTATTTCTTACCTTAAGGCCACTAAGATGATCAACAAGGGATGTATTTACCATTTGGTCCGAGTTATGGACACCATTACTGAGGCACCTACACTCGAATCTGTGCCAGTTGTGAATGAATTTCCAGAGGTATTTCCTAATGAGCTCCCTGGGATTCCACCAGACAGGGAGATTGATTTTGGGATTGATGTGATGCCAGGCACACAACCTATATCTATTCTACCCTACAAGATGGCACCGACAGAATTGAAGGAGCTAAAGGAACAATTGAAGGAATTGTTAGAAAAGGGTTTCATCCGACCGAGTGTGTCACCATGGGGCATACCGGTTCTCTTTGTGAGGAAGAAATATAGATCACTTAGGATGTGTATTGACTACCGACAGCTTAACAAAGTCACAATAAAAAACAAGTACATGTTACCAAGAATAGATGATTTGTTTAATCAGTTACAGGGTGCTAGATACTTCTCCAAAATTGATTTACAATCCGGGTATCACCAATTGAAGATCAGGGAGCAGGATATTCCGAAAACAGTATTCAGAACCCGATATGGGCACTTTGAATTTCTGGTAATGTCTTTTGGGCTAACAAATGCCACAGCGGCTTTCATGGACCTTATGAACCGAGTCTTCAAGCCTTTAATCGACTCTTTCGTGATAGTGTTCATTGACGATATTCTTGTGTATTCACGAGATCGAGAAGACCATGCTGATTATCTCAGGGCAGTTTTGCAAACTCTTCATCAGCACCAATTATATGTGAAATTTTCAAAGAGTAAATTTTGGCTCTAATCTGTCACATTCTTGGGTCATATTGTCTCTAGAGAAAGAATTAAGGTTGATCCTCAAAAGATTTTAGCAGTAAAGAATTGTCCTAGACCTACAACGCCAACCGAGATTCGTAGTTTTTTGGGCTTAGCAGGGTATTACAGAAAGTTTGTGGAGGGATTCTCTACTCTTGCCACTGCTTTGACAAAATTGACTCAGAAAACGGTTAAGTTCCAATGGTCTGATGCTTGTGAAAGGAGCTTCGAGGAATTAAAATCGAGATTGACTACGACGTCGGTGTTGACCCTGCCAGAGGGTACATATGGATTTGTGGTATATTGTTATGCTTCAAGAATTGGGCTTGGGTGTGTATTAATGCAACACGGCAAGGTTATAGCATACGCTTCTAGGCAACTCAATAATCATGAAAAGAATTATCCAACACATGACTTAGAACTTGCAGCAGTGGTTTTGGCATTGAAGATTTGGCGTCATTATTTGTATGGGGTCCATGTGGATGTATTCACGGACCTCAAGAGTCTCTAATATATTTTCAAGCAAAAGGATTTGATTCTGAGGCATATTCTATGGCTTGAGTTACTCAAGGATTACAACATCAATATTCGGTATCACCTGGGAAAGCCAACATTATGGCGAATGATCTTAGCCGGAAATCTATGGGTAGTTTGGCCCACTTGGAGGCATGCCAAAGGCCGTTAGCCAGGGAAGTCCTTCGATTGGCTAGTTTGGGAGTTCGTCTTGTGGATTCTAGTGAAGGAAGGGTAATTGTGCAAAATAGGGATGAATCATTGCTTGTTGTGGAAGTCAAAGAGAAGCAATACAACGATCCATTTTTGGTGCAATTGAAGGAGGGGATTCAAAAGCATAAAACTATGGCTTTTACTCTTGGCATGGACGATGGTACACTAAGGTACCAAGGGCGACTATGTGTTCCGAATGTAGACGGTCTCCGGGAAAGAATCATGACTGAGGCTTACGCTTCTAGGTATTCCGTGCATCCAGGTTCTACAAAGATGTATCACGATCTCAAGGAAGTTTATTGGTAGAATGACATGAAAAGGAATGTGGCGGACTTTGTGGCAAGGTGTCCGAATTGTCAGCAAGTGAAGGCCAAATATCAATTCATATAAATTCAAATGTGGAAGTGGGAAATGATTAATATGGATTTTCTGGTAGGATTACCTTGCGCTCTGCGCAAGTTTGACTCAATTTGGATGATTGTGGATCGGCTCACGAAACCATCATATTTCTTGCCAGTTAAATCTACCAACATAGAGGAACAATACGCTCAGTTGTATATCAAGGAAATAGTCAGGCTACATGGTACTCCATTTTATATCATTTCCAATTGAGGGGATCAGTTCACGGCAAATTTTTGGAATACATTTCAGCAAGGTTTGGGTACTTAGTTGAATCTTAGTACATCCTTCCATCCACAGACCGACGGGCAAGAAGAGTGGACTATTCATACGCTTGAGGACATGTTGCGTTCTTGTGTTCTTGATTTCAATGGTAGCTGGGATGATCATTTGCCACTCATAGAGTTTGCTTATAACAACAGCTTTCATGCAAGTATTCAAATAGCACCATTTGAGGCATTGTATGGTAGGAGATGTAGATCTCCCATTGGGTGGTTCGAGATTGGGGAAGAAGAGTTAATAGGGCCAGACCTCGTGCATCATGCTATGAAAAAAGTTAAAATCATAAAGGAGTGGTTTTCAACCGCTCAGAGTCATCAAAAATCCTATTCGGATGTTCGTCGTAGAGACTTAGAGTTCAAAGAAGATGATTGGGCATTCTTGAAGGTTTCCCCCGTGAAGGGTTTTATGCGATTTGGGAAAAGGGGGAAATTAAGTCCGAGGTATGTCGGGCCATACAAAATCATCCAAAGGATCGGTGTGGTGGCGTACAAGCTTGAGCTACCACCTGAGATGTCATTAGTGCACCCGGTATTCCATGTGTCTATGTTGAAGAAGGTAGTTGGAGATCCGTAAGTTATTGTGCCGATTGAGACCATTGAGGTTAATGAAGAATTGTCATATGAAGAAATTCCAGTTGCCATTCTTGATAGGCAAGTCCGAAAGTTGAGAAATAAGCGAAACCAGCAGGTTGAAGAGGCCACTTGGGAGGCCGAGGAAGAAATTAAAAAGAAGTATCCTTACTTGTTTGAATAGATGTGTAATCCTTTCTTTTTATGAACTTGTCGCCTATGAATTTTGTATCATATGTTCAGTTAATGTAAAGGTGTTCCTTTTGATTATATGTTGCTTATGAGGCCAAGATTGGTATTGTTATGAGTTTTGTTACGTCGTTGGGTTGTGCATATGGTTGTAAGATGTGTTTATGAGGCTCTTTGATAGGTGGATAGGCCTAGTGTAGGGTATGATAACTGAGTTGCATATGGTGCTAATAATAGACCCTGATGCTCATTCGAGGACGAATGATCTTAAGTGGGGGAGGATGTAAGGCCCCGTAAAATATTTTCCTAAAAACCCGATTTTTGTGATGCCAAAGTCACCGCGGTTCGGACTTTTTGGATTGAAAAGTGCGCTGGGAGTTGAAGAAGAATGTTGGGCAGAAGTACGCATTTCTACGGCTCATTCTGCGGCTGCAAAACTACTTTGCGGACCGCAGACTGGTCGCAGAGTGGGACAGATTTCTAGGGCATTTTTTATGCCAAATTTTGCGGTCATTATACGACCGCATAACCATTTCGCGGGCCGCATTCTTGTCGCATATCCCGCCTTGGGATTTTTCGGATGGAGGTTCTGCAGTGCACTATGCGACCATAGAACAGTTCTGTGGTGCATTACGCGATCGCAGAACAGGTCTGCGGGCCGCAGACCAGATCAGTTTCTTTCCAGCTCCGGCACCCATTTTTGTGGTCATTTCATGGACCGCATAACCACTATGCGGTCGCATATGCGACCGTAAAAACTATTCTAAAGCTTTAATTTTGGGGTTTTTAAAATAGTGGGTGTAATCCATCTGGTCCAGGAGATTTTAGGGGTTTAAAAGATTTGAGTGTTATAAGGATTTCGGATTCATACAAAAGTCAAAGAAACATAATCATCCTGGTTTATTGAGAATAGAGAGGAATTGTTGAAGACTCTAGGAGAGACTACTTGATTGGTAGTATACAAGTTTTCATAAAAGGATATAAAAGTGTGTTTTACTCGATTAATATCAAAAATCCATTCCCCGGAGTTATCCTTTAATTTATGGTCATGATATGATTCCTTCGTCTTCTTTTAAGAGTGGTTAAGTGAAAAAACTTTGTATTAGCATCTCCATCTTGGAGCCATGAAATTCTTGATTTTTGTTTTCAAAATTCTTCCTCGAGCTTCAGAATGTGGTTAAACTTATAGATGAGCTCTTGTTCGAGAATTTGTAGGAAGTGACTAGTAGGATAATGTGTGGATGCCTGTAAGCCAGCAATGCGTGCAAACAGTTGATTGCTTCTTTTGTACGAATATATTACCAAATGGAATATGATTCCATTCTTGAAAAGATGTGGTAAATTTATTTATGGAATCCACAAGTTCATTATCATCATGCCATGTATTATGAATAAGAGAAGTAAAATAAGGGTGTGATAACTAAATTGTCTCAAATCTAAAAATATAACTCCTAAGTGGTGCAGAATGCTCTAACAGTAGCTGTAATGGGCAATGATCAGAGTGAGTACATGAAAAATATTTAATTAACGCTTCAGGGTATAGATGTAACCATTCATAATTAGCTACCACTCGATCTAATTTTTCTAGAATCATATCACCCCTACTTCATTTATTTGTCCAGGTATAACGACTCCCACGAAAGCCTAGATCAATTAACTTGCAAAAATTGAAACACTCAAGCATCAGGTCAGAACAAGAATTATTTAAAGAACAACCACCAAACTTTTCTTAAGTAGTAATAATATCATTAAAATCTCCCCCTAACAACCATGGACCCGAATAAGTGTTTGCAATACATTTTAAATTTTTTCAGAGTAGTTTTCTTTGACTAAGATAAGGGTTTGCATATATGGCTGAAAATAAAAAGGTTTGGGGTTTAGGGTATACCCACACCATGAAATGAACTTCCTGATTGGTTACTGCAATGTCATCCACTTTAACGTTAGTTGCATTCTAAAGTACAACAATTCCCCTAGATTGGCGTTGCGCATGTGCTTGTGAGGAGTTGGTAAAACAAAAATCCTCCATAAGGTTTGCATGGCCAGTTAAATGAGTTTCAAGGAGGACAACAAAAGTTGTTTTGTAGTAGTTAAGCATGTTCCTAAAGTTACGTCAAAAGTTAGGGGATTGGGCACCTCAACAATTCCAGAGGACAAAGTTCATGGAGCGACTATGGGGTGGTGGTTGAGACGGGAGATTCTGTTGAGTCTCCACTCGTGGTTCTACTCCAATGACTTCTTGACTCTGAAGTTGAAGTGTTGGGGTGATTATGACTGCAAACTTCCCCACCTATGGTTTGACAGTAGGTCGCAGTTCGATTGAGTGTTGACTCATTTTTGGTGGACATGTTAGAAGTAGCTTTTTTTTGTACTACTCTTTGAGGATGAAGATATGACATCGCTTTAGCCATATTGACATCGTGCGTATTTCCCTCATTTCCTCCATTACTGCAGTTATTTCCTAAGGTGTAAGGCTTTCTTGTTCGCTTGGACTGAGAGGGTTGTTGGTCATTGAACTGGAGGATGAAGTTAGTGGTTCGAATGGACTTATTGGGGAGGTGGATGGAGTTGGTGAATGCATGAAGAGCTCCTGGTGAATCCAAGGAGTTGGAGAGTGGTAGGATGGATAAAAGGGAAGATATGTATAGTTGTGGGGTTGTTGGTATGTTGGATATGCTTGTGGTGCATTCCAATAATGGGGTTGCATGAGAGGAGATTGGCTCGATCCCCATTGTGGTGCTTGGGACATCGCCCAATAATATTGTCCGTAGAGTTCCATGGCTAGTTTCATTCCCTACTGTCACTATTTGAGCAATGTCCATAGGGTTCTGAATTTTGATGATCACTTCTTGGTTGTTGTCCAACATGGTGAAGGTAAGCACATGGTTCTGGATACCCAGTTATAGCAAAGAATGTGGAGGAATGTATGGGTGGGGTGCTTGGGAGGTGTATATTATGGGGTAAGTTTAGGGAGGTGGTATGTGGTTCTACATGTTGTGAGGGAATAGATTGTGTAAATTGAGAGGACGATAAGAAAGTAGAGATGGTATGTGATTGTGCATATGAAGGGATGGGGATTCTTGGTTGTAACGTTGCATTATTTGTAGTGAAACGATGAGAATAGATTTGGAGCTTGGGCTGGTCAGTTGGAGTGAGTGAAGTGGGCATTGGTCTAACATTTGTAGGCTCAGTAGTGGTGGTTGGAGGAGGTGAACCAACTGAATTGGGCTTGTTTACCTTGGGCCTTGGGGAATTGTTACATTGTTGGCCCTGTAGCTTTCATATCAAAATCTAAAGCTAAATGATTTGCAAAGTCGAAATTAGGATCTAGATTTTTTAGATGATGAAATGAGTTAGTATTAATAAGACTTTGAGGGCCAAAAGTGGAATTACTTGTGTCGACTACATTAGGTTTAGGAGAATTCGAGTCGATGAACATACATGTTAGTCCTTCTGAGTACGCAGTCATACCTGATTGCGCTGTTAGTGGGCCTTGACATGATTGTATTTGCATTTGTTGGCTTGAACTTGACATTGATTGGTCATTTGTTGCTTCCCTTGTCTACGCGGGAAAACTACAGTTTTCCATTTTGAATCAGGGGTGGTTGCTACTATTGGAGAATTTGATGTGGCTTTATTGGTTGGTAGTTATGGAGGTAATATTTGTGTTGGTGTTGTGGTTTGGTGAACAATGGTGCATGTTCGTGTGGTGTGACCAAGACGTCCACAGTGTTGACAAAGCATATTAATGCCTTCATATAGAATTTGTTGTCTATGGGTGCCAATGAACACATGGGATGTAAGAGGTTTTTCAATAGGTACTTCTACACAAATACGTGCATACATGCCTTTAGTGGTAGAGGATGTGCAAATATCTACTTTAAGTAGTTTATCTATTTTGCTGCCTACTTTACTAAGTATTTCATAATCATAGAATTCAGTGGGCAGTTTAGGAAGAAGACTCCATATGGAAGAGTAAGTGAGTTAAGTATTTGATGCAATAAACTTTGATTCCCATTGGCGGACCGATAAAAAGTGATTTAATATAAACCACGGTCCCTCGTGTAGTGCTCTGGCCATGTTTTCTTCCTTTTGAAATTTGATAAGGAAGAAATCATTACCCAAATCTATAAGGGTTAACTTTTCAGTAGGTCTCCATAAAGTAGTAAGCTTTTGTTGGAGAGTTAAATGACCAATTTTCCTTTCAAAGACTTTAACTACAAGGGAGAATTTCCAAGGAGAGTAAAGTCGTGATTTATCTAGTGTTGTTAAGGGGATGAAATTATCCAAAGATGAGTCAGTTGAGAGTTCATCGGTCATATCGAGGTGGCAATAATTTAGTTTAGCTGAGAGATTTGGTAGTTGGTCAGCTATTAACGTTTGCATAAAAGAGGGGCCTAAGGGATTTGCTGGATGGGGATCTAAGTTCATCAGAGTATTTGGTGGATCCTCTAATAGAGGGGATGACAGATTGTTCATAGTTATATACAAACAAGGAAAAAGACTAGTTATGAAATGTGGGGGAAAGTTAGTGAGAGGGAGGAGATTCTCTCTCTAACACATTTCTGGTCAATTTCATTAGCTTTGCAACATTCGTGAAAAAACGTGTCTTTGATACCTCTATGTAGGAAGTGTTATACATTTAGATTATCTTTATCAACTATAGAGTGACAAGACAAACTACATATTACCTCCCGTACTTTTGTAAGTTGAATTTGTTTTAAGATAATTAACATAAATTCAAGGATAAAATTATTTTTGAGGTTATAAGTGGTTATACTAAGTTTATAAAGTGTTGAGGAAGTATCGTAAGATTAGAGGTCAACAAATCGAAGAGAATAAGTTTCGTCAATATAATACCCCCGTGCTTTCGGGAAATGGCTTGAACCACTTGACATATGTAAGTAGACCCGAGCCACGAAGAATTTTGGTCATATTCAAGTATGTAAATAAAGAGCACGGTGTATAATAAGATGAAGTCCCAAAATGATGTAGGACTTAAAAGCGTGACGATAGTGGTAGGGAATAATATTTTGTGTGTATAAGGAGGCTATAGACTAGAATTATACAACGTGATAGTGATAATGAGTTTATGAAGCATGTATAAAATAATTATTATTGAGATTCAGGAATTAATTATGAGACTAATTGGTTAAATATTGGATTTAGTGGAAGATTAATAGATTAATTAGTGGATAACATCAATCCACGTGTAGTAGCTAGAATGACTAAGCATTACAAGTTATCACATGCCCTCTTAGGAGTTAAGTGCTTTATTAGGTGTATTCATGTTAGGGGAGCTCACATTCTATTATGTGGAGTCCAAGTTCATTATATAACTTGTCACGTACCAACCTCGGGAAGCGTGACCGGTGCTCAACCGAGTGAACCCGGCCGAGCAAGTATGTTAGATACTTTCTACCCAATTCACCCATGATCAAGAAAAGACGTGATTTCATTAATTATACAGTAGGAAGCTCATTCATACAATCCTAAATCGTTTCATTAGTCATTACGCCTTTAAGTCTCAAAATACACATTTCTTATAGTTCGAGTGGAACAAGTGATAAAACACAACATAACTTGTTTAACATTCCCAACACCCATGTACAACCCACATAGTGTCTACGGAGCCTCTAAAGGAACAAAAGAGAGTAAAGATGGTGCCGGCAACAAGGCCCGGGCTATACCTCAAAAGGTGACCATAATATAAACAAAAGGTACAATACTTGACCTCGGAATGAAGTGGGGCACACCGAGTCCGCTGAGAAAAGGATGCAGCACTATCTGTGATCAACAATTTCTGCTATGTAACCACTTGCATCCATTTAAAGATGCAGCGCCCCCGACAAAAGAGACGTTAGTACCGTCGAATAACACTAGTATGTAAAGCTAAACACCAACTCAATAGAATAAATAATAATACAAGAGGAACAATCAAGAATTCAATAAGGGCTTCAAATAATATTAGAACAGCAAGTTAAGGATCATATACGTTTTCAAGTCAATTTCCATATTATTAGGTTGGGTGATCTTTAGTACCAATATTCCACAATCCATAGTACCTCTGTATTCTTACACGTATTCCAATATTGACTTTATCGGCTAGGTCGTCTCATTTGAGATATTACCACAATTTTGTTATAATTTCCAGTACAGTACCCCCATGTGTGCGGCACGACGTCCGATCCCAGCCCGATCGGCTAGGCCATCTCATTTGAGACATTACCACAATTTTATTATAATTTCCAGCACAATACCACCATATGCGCGGCTTGGCGTCCGATCACGGCCCGATCGCCTCGGCCATCTCATATGAGACATTACCATTTTCAGTCAATCATCTCACATCATACTTCTTTCATATCGTTTTAATTCATTGGCACTAGTGATCACGATTACAGAGTCATTCTTGGCACTTGGCCGTATTTCATAATTCCATACCCTTTTTTTATATTCAATATCATTATCATTGTCAACAACAATAAGTCTTCTCATTCAAGACATTAAATTCACATATGAGCAATTTGTGAATCTTAGACACATAGAGGCTTTTCATACAATTTGGCATAATAACCTTTATTTCGATTTTGATATGAAGTCTTAACATTTCTAACACATATTCCACATTTTTAAACACATCCTCAAATAACAAGATAACATGATGAAGCATTTAGAATAAATATTGAACTTACATCCTTCAACACAAACACATTAGAAATCGCCAATTCTATAATGATCAAGGGCTTACTTCCAATTACATGAACACTGTGGGATTCGATTCTAATAAGAAGGGGGTTTAGCCAACATACCTCAGTTGAGCTTCTCAAACTCTGAAATAATATGAAATTCTTAGCAATTTCAATCTATTTTAGAAATATAACAAGTTGGACCAAAATTAGGAAGATGGTCATGATTCTAGCTCATTTGAGCATATTATCAAACACTAGGTGTGCATCAATGTTTTAAGGCCCTTTTTGTGGAAGATTCCACCATTCCCCAACCCATTCTCTATCATTTTTAGCTCACAATCTTCCCACATACTACAAGGATACATGCATGCAAGGTAAGCACTCCTATCCCCATGAATTACCTTACTAATGGCCCATTCTAGTTACATTTTGAAAGTAAGAGTTTGAGTGATGGAATCTTATCTCTTAGGAAGAAGACTTAGGTGCCTCTCTTGATAATCTTCAAGATTTTAAGTGAGAATTGAAGAGCAATGTGATGAAGATCACTTCTCCCTCTATGACCCTCTCTCTCACTCTAAAAATATCAGAAAATATGATCAAAATAGTCTATGGGGTGTGTTTTAACGGAATAGAAAAATTTGGACACAAGTGGGCCCTTCACTAATTAAGTTTTGCAAAAATGTCTTCCAAAATAACAAGATTCCACAAGAAATTAATGAGACGTTCCTTTGTCTGATTCCCAAAACTCAGAGCCACCTCCCTAGCTCAGTTCTACCCTATTAGCCTTTGTAATACTATCTATAAGCTCATTACAAAAATTATAGTAAATCGCATCAAGCCTTTACTTAATAAACTCATACATCCCTCTGAGTAAGCTTTTCAGCAAAATAGGAGAGCTTCGGATAATGCCCTAATAGTACAAGAATTACTACACCATTTTAAAATCTCTAAGTTAAAACTGCTCCAAAATGTTGCTTAAAATTGATTTGGTGAAGGCGTTTGATAGATTAGAATGGAGTTTTATACGTCAAACTTTGACACACTTCAATTTTCCTCCTCCGCTAATTGAATTAATTATGTATTGTATAACAACCACCACCACATCTATTCTTTTTAATGGTAGTCCGACACAAGCTTTCAATCCCTCAAGAGGTATTAGGCAAGGTGATCCCCTATCACCATATCTCATTATTATGTGCATGGAAATGTTCTCACAGAGCATAAATCTCGCAGTAGATTATCAATCCTGGGATCCAATTTATTAGAATAAGCAAGCTCCACACGTTTCTCATTTATTTTTTGCCGATGACATTATTTTAGCTGCTAGGATAAATACACATACCATTCTATCATTGATCATATAAATCACTTCCCATCTTTATCCGGCCAAAAAATAAAATTTCAGAAATCCAAAGTATTCTTTCCCAAATACTGCACACCTGAAGACAAATATTTTGTAACTACTTCTTTCAATATCCATGAAGGCCACAACTCTGGAAAATACCTGGGGTTTCCAATTTTTAACTACAAACCGACAAAAAGAGATTTCTAATTCCTAATTGACAATTTTAAAACTAGACTCGCGGGTTGGAAAACGAATCTTCTCAGCATGGCAAGCAGGACTACCCTTATTAAGTCAATGTTAAACTCAATTCCAAATCATGTCATGCAAATCACATATCTACCAATAGAGCTCTTACACGAGCTAGAACGTTATCAACGAAATTTTCTCTGGGGAACTACCCCCCAAAAAAGAAAATTGCACTTGGTACGGTGGGAAAGAGTCACTACATCAAAAGTGGAAGGGGGGTTGGGTATCCAAAACTTAAAGGAAAAGAACTAGGCTCTACTCGCTAGTACAGCCTGGTGATTGTTCCACAATCCTTCTACCTTATGGGCTTCTCTATTAATCTCCAAATACATTTCCTCTAATACAAAACATACTTCTCAGCTCTCCAAAAGTTGGAAAAATGTTCTTATGGGATGGTCTGCATGCCAACAGGGCCTTGTTTGGCGACTATCAACGGGATCTAATGTAAAACTATGGACTGACCATTGGTTAGCCCCGTGATTAATCCTGCGACATCAAGTGCAAGGCCCTTTAACACTCATAGACTCAATGGCTACAGTTTCCTAAATTATAAAATCCAATACAATTGCATGTAGCCAGCTATCTCTACAACTCCCATCCACTATCATGCGTTTGATAGAACAATTCTACCTCCCCCAATACCAAATTGATAATGACCCACTACTTTGGGGCCTCACCTCCAATGGCAAATTTACTGTGCAATCTTGTTATAAATCCCTAACCAATGCTTTACACCCAACAAATAGTCATGGATGGATTTGGCGCCTACAAGTTCCCCAAAAATTTAAGTATTTCCTATGGTTATGTGCTCATAATAAACTGCCTGCTAAAGCTTATCTCCATAGACTAGGTATTATTAATAGTCCCTATGTCACTTCTGCCAGTTAGAAACCGAAATTACCTTTCATATTTTGATCAATTGTCCAAATGCTCGGCAATGCTGGGACAATTTGAGCCTCCTACACCTTGTGCACTCTATCCCCTTTACGATGAATAATCTTCATCAAGGCAACAACAACAACAACAACATACCCAATATTATCACATACCGTAAGATATGAGGAGGGTAGTGTGTACGCAGACCTTACTCCTACCTTGTGAGGATAGAGAGACTGTTTTTAATAGACTCTCGACTCAGGAAAGCATAAGCACCACATTAATAAAAATATAAACAAGAAGGGACAGTACCAAAAAGCCATATAAAAGCAGAATAAAAATAACAAGACAGTAAGGTGATCAACAATGAAAGAAAATAATGGTTAATCATAAAAACCTACTATCAACAAAAAGCGAGACTGCGTGCCAATAGTACTGTTATGAACACTCTATACTACCTACTCTACTACCCTAATCTTCTACCTCCATACCTTCCTATCAACGGTCATGTCCTTAGTCAGTTGAAGCTACGCCATGTCTTGCCTAATCATCTCTTCTCACCTCTTCTTTGGCCTACCTCTACCTCTCCGTAGACCCTCCAATGTCAACCTCTCACACCTCCTCACCGGGGCGTCTGTGTTCCTTCTCCTCCTCACCTGACCAAACTACCTAAGCCGTGCTTCCCGCATCTTGTCCTCAATAGGGGCCACACCTACCTTGTTGCGAATAATCTCATTTCTGATCCTATCTAACCTGGTGTTCCCGCACATCCATCTCAACATCTTCATCTCTGCTACCTTCATTTTCTGGACATGAGTGATCTTGACTGGCCAACACTCAGCCCCATACAACATCGTTGGTCTGATCACCACTCTGTAGAACTTACCTTTAAGTTCCGGTGGCACCTTTTGTCACAAAAAACACCGGGAGTGAATATCCATTTCATCCATCCCGCCCCAATACGATGTGTGACGTCTTCATCAATCTCCATATCCCCCTGAATAATAGACCCAAGTTACTTAAAACTCTCTATCCTAGGGATGACCTGCGAGTCCAGCTTAACCTCCTCTTCTCCTCCTTGAGTCTCGCCACTGAACTTACACTCCAAGTATTCTGTCTTGGTCCTACTCAACTTGAAACCTTTAGATTTCAGAGTCTGCCTCTATACCACTACTTGCACGTTCACACCGTCTCGCGTCTCGTCAATCAATAAAATATCATTTGCAAATAGCATGCACCATAGCACCTCCCCTTGGATGTGGCACGTCAGTACGTCCATCACCAAAGCAAACAAAAAAGGACTGAGTTGTAAAGGCTCGAAAAATTTTTCTAACAAGATTAAGCCGAACTTGAGCTTAAGAGAATATTTTGTGAGACCTCGAAGTGCTTGCGAACACACATGAGGGTAATAGGATCATTACAATACTTAGGCATGAAGGTAAGATGGATTTAAGTTCCTCAAGTTGTATTATTAAAGGCATAGATTGGAATGATTGGGCTAAGAGGGAGAAAAGGATTCCAGCAGACCTGCATAGCCTTCTTACGTAGCCTACGCAGGCTGCATAGGCAAAAACAGAATGGAAGTGAGGGGGAGGACTTAAGTTGCATAGGCTACACAGGCCTGCGTAGCCAATCTACGTACCAATTTGCCTATGCAGGATATTTTCTATAAAAATAGGGAGATTCAGGGAGAGAGAAAGAAATTTCATTTTTGGCTAAGTTTTGGGTTCTAGAGAGAAGGTGGAGCATCCCCAACCCAAATACACATCAAAGGTGAGTTTTATGATATTTTTATAATGGATTAACACTAGTTAATGATATTATTAATACCTATATGGATTGAAATTCATAGAGATTGCTCTAATCTTCAAGAATCATTCAAAAGGGTTCAAATTAGGGTTTGAGCTACAAGAGGTAAAATCCCTACCCTACACTTAAATACATCTATGGATTAAGTATTAGGAATATATTGTGAAGTAGAAAGTACCAATTGGTTGAAGAATTATGCTAGTCCTTGAATAGGTATTGTGAGTTAGGGTTCTTGAATGGAGAAGAAGATAAATAGTGAATTTTTGAATCTTGTTAAGATGATTGGTGATCCTAGTGCTTCAATAGCTTAATCATGATTAAGTATTGAATCGTATAACGTGTATTAGGCTTAAAGGCAAATAATGGAAGCAAGTAAGGATAAAAGGGATATGTATGGGTGAATTGGGCTTATTGAAGACTTATAGTTAACTTGTGAACCTTAAATGGGTATCGACATATATTTGGATACACTTTGATATCTTGGGATGTCTAATGTAGATATTGGCTTGTTGGCGACGTTTGAGAGTTATAAATGAATTGAAACGTCGTACTATTAATTTGAAGCTTGGACTTGAGGTAAGTTGATTAATACTTACTCTTCTTAAGGGATTTTCTCTAAAATCATATTTGAGTTATTATGTGAGTTTGTAAATGTGCATCCATACTTGTGGGGACAAGCGGGAAAGGATGTCACCATGTATTTAGAGTTGTATTGTATAAAGAACGTTTTGTTGTTTTACAATTGAAAAATCTTGTTTCTAAAGATTCGATGTCAAACGATGCTTGAGGAAAATGTTATAAGTTTTCTTCAAACTTGAGTATTGGAAAGAATATAAAATATTTGAGTGCCAAAGATGTATTTTTATGAAAAGTATTTCCTTTTGAAACCTGATTAATGGATAGCACTCGTTGTATCTTTGAAAGATGGATGTTAAATTGCTAAAGGCTTTAACATGAAAAAGATCATATGTTTGATTGTTTTATTCAAATGGTTTAGTTTGGCCATGAGCGATGATTTGATAAAAATAGATCCTTTGAGGCTAATATGCTATGAATCTATTTTTGAAATATCAAATGTTTTGGGAGTTACTAGTGGAGACCACCGAAATTTATTCGAATGTTGAGTTTGTTATCATAGAACTACGCGTGCCGGTGTAGGGAGACATTCCAAGGCTAAGCCGAGGTTTGTGGGATAAAGTCCCCCATTTAGAGGGAAAATGATCATAAAGTAATGAGGTTAAGTCAACTCGTACGGTACTACGGGAAGCCGCCCAGACAAGTTGGGTCAAATACTTGTTGCTAGGTCAATCACCTAGTAGTTGTTTATTATATCGGTGTCGGTATAGTACTCCCGGTAAAAAGGTAAAAGCTAATTTTGTTATGTTTGGGCCTAAGGAGCCAAAAGTGATTTCAATGACTTAATGAAGTTGAAATGATTTTACATGATTTTATTAGAATCATGGGTTGGTATAAATATTTTAAAACTTTATATCTTGATTTACATTTTTCTAGTCTTTTCATTTAAAATGATAAAGAGTATGATTTGATATAATTGTTATCGTTTTATATCAATGTTGGTTGCATTATTTTTGTAAAGCCTTGTCCTAGAAACTTGAGTTAGAGAGAGTCTATGACACTAATTTAGTACCGCCGTGGTGTACTTAGCCCTCATGGCCCCCTCTCCAGGGTCCCACTTACTTTAAATGTTTTCAGGATGAGACGTGGTACATGATGCGCTGATGGGGCAATATGATGACTCTCTTTCCGAAGCATATAGCAAGGCATCACTTCTATTCCGTGGTACCCTTTATGTTGATCTTACTTACTTTTGGTTAGGTCTGTCCCAAGTATTTATTTCATCATTGTGTCTTAGAGATTCCTTAGACGATTGTTATTCTTTTTTTTGAGTTGTAATCGAGAGTTATTCGTATGTCATGCATGAAAGAAATATTGTTATCCTTTTGTATTTTTCAATTATTGAAAAATAATGGATTTAAAGACTTTGTTTCATGTATGGTTTTAATCATTTAAAATGATTGTGTTTTCAAAAAGACTTCCACATGTATTTATTTTGCATATAGGTGGACATTCTTGTAATATTTGGTTCACCCGGGTTGAATAGTGTGTCGGGTGCCGGTCACGTGATTTTGGGTCGTGACAAACTTGGTATCAGAGCACTAGGGTCTAATTCGAGTCCTAGGAAGTCTATGGAATTGCGTTTAGTAGAGTTTTCCTTATTGGTTCACCACACCCATAATCAAAAGGCTACATGGACATTGAAGGATTGTCTCATTCATTTCTTCTCACTCTAGATCGTGCGTTAAAGCTTGAAGTGAGGAGAAAATTATGTGTATGTATTGACATCCTAGCAGGGTTTACGAAGGAGAGTGCTGAGCATAATGCTTGAGATTTAAGTAACGACACTAGCTACTAGATGAGCTACCAAGAAAGAGTCGGTGCCTCTGTATATGAATATGTGGGAAAAGATAAGAAATGAAATAAAATTGATTCAAATCAAATGATGCAATAACGAATCATATGTTTTTTTTTGTCAAGAGCTAATGACTGCTTGAAGGAATATAAGACGGGAATCGCGTTGACCGCTGTCGTGATACATCGAGAATTCCTGGAGGTTTGTGCTACCAAAAAGAATAATCACATCTTGAGAGGGCATGACCCTAGTGGTCTGGTATATGATTGGGACTGCTCGGGAAAAAAAGACATGAATATAATATGTCAGCTACCAGTTCTGAAATACAAGTTGAACAAGGAGAGGTAAAGTTCAATCGAGTGAATATGATAGTTTCGAGTCGACTAAAAAAGTTTGAGTCCCGAGATTGTTATAGATGGATACTGAAAGTTGATGTGGGTCAGATGGACACTTAGTATGACAAGTTGTTGTCATTATCATGTCACATGAGCTAACAACGACATGTCTAGAGTATCAAGCGCATTTCTGAGTGATCAAGATATTATGAAGGGCATTAATTGTTAATAATAAATATTGATATACATTGCAATGATATAAAGATACTAGAATGGTTAAGTAGATGACATGTCAAAGTACGAAGTGTATAAAAGACATGACCTCAGAGGTTAAAGGGGTAAGATAAATTATTTATAAGGCAAGTTTTCATGAAAGGACGATATTAAACTTGTATAGACGGGGTATGTCTCATTAGTGTTGATAAATTTGTGAAAGGTGAAGTTTCGAGATTTTACTACAAAAAGCTTTATATGGGCCAATGGAGTAGCTGAGTATGGATTGATTGAAACTCTCACATTGTAAAGGGACTGAATGTGTTGAATGAAGTACGAGGCTAGATAATACTTTTGAGGAGTTGTAAAATATTACATGAACTAATTAAGGCTAAAGAGCTGTAGAACAGTAATATTATATTTCGAAAGTTAACGAATTGTAAGTGTTTCAAATATATGTATTGATGTCTCATGCATTCTAAAAATATTGTGTGGAAATGAGGCTAAGGATATCCTATTAGATATGGAGGATCTCATTGTGTAAACACATGTTAAAACTCATGGGTAGTAAGGGTATGATCGAAAAGGAAAAATAGAAAAAAAAAGTATGGAGACATGGTTTGAAAGTCGATATGGCATGTAAAGATAGGTTGTGAGTTGCTTGTATTATAATTGCAGGATAAAAAAGAGTTATTATTAAAAGTTTCATAAAGATATGATATACGAATTCATGTGAAGCATTCGTACTTGTTCAAAATGGTTGAGCTTCGGCTTAGAGCTTAATGAAGTCATGAAGTCATTCTTTTTAATGACATATTCAGGCATAGACTTAGAAGCATAAGGAAGTTGTACTTGTAGAAAAATATATGTGAATATGAACTCATGAATAACACAACAGAGTTGTACTCCAAATGCGTATCTAAGCTAAGATCAATGAGTGTGCACGTTAGTAAAGTTATGAGGTCTGTATAGATACAGAAAGAGAAATATGTTAATCATGATATTGTAGTAAGGGTGGAGAATGATTATACTTAGCAACATGAGTTGTGGGTCGAAAGTGTCGTGATATTTAATAAGGTAAAGGAACCAAGAGAGCTATGATGAGTGTAAAGATTCAATCATATCGCTGGAATCAAAAGATAACACGAATATGATGATCATGAGATCTGAGTCAAACTCAGTCGGAAGTGGAGACTATAAGAATAGATTCTTGATTGGGAAATAAATGACCCTTAACATTAGGGTAGACACGTAAGTGTACCGGACAAGTGTACTTATGGTTTAAAGACTTTGTAAAGTCCATGGAAGAAGCGTAGGAGCTTGTGAACGGACTCACTTTTAGTGGGGGAGAACCATACATGTAATTTCACTTTAAGGTGATGGGTGAAGGAAAGAGAGATCTTACCTGCCGGAAACGGAAAAGACAAGTTGAATTTATTAAATATCTTCCAAGAGTAGACAAAGTATAAGAGCAATAAAGTAGGTTGTAGTGGAGCTACAAGTTTATTGTAAATAAAAGAGGTACAATATTTTTGTTGTGGAAATTAAAGAGGTAGATTATTATTGTTCGAACAAGTTGCCAATGAACAATCAAATGGTTCAAATGAGTCTTAGAAGTTCGGGTTGGGTATGAACCGACTTGAATACCAGTTTTAAAAAAAAGGACGAATAAACATGAAAATGTTATTGCGCAAAAGTAGCTGGAGGGAATAGAAAAATATTTTTCCAAGTGTATTCCTAAACATAAAGTGGGATATGTAAGTTGAGACATGATGCCCAAGTGAATTCAGTATTTCAGAAGGGAGCGATAATCCTTAAGAGGGGTCATATTGAAGGCCAAGTGTCGAAGGCCTACTGATAGTGGTATTACTATGATGAAAATATAAAAAATCCTGGCGAATGGAACCACGAATGTCGACATTAAGAAATCGATGGATGGTGTGTATGTCACAAACTTAGTAATAGCGGGGAATGACTATTTTCTATGAAGAGGGCATATTAGCTATGATGATTAACAAGTTGGGGATTGAAAAAAATTTGGCTGTGATTTTCGTAAGGGCAAGGAGATAAACTATATGTTATTGGTGAACAAGGTAAGACAATTTCGTGCTTGATTTTTGAAGGGATAAAGTAATGTTCTAAATGGATGCAGATGAACTTAAGTCTCAAGTGTTTCGAATGGATGAATGACATTATGAATAATATTCGAATAAAGGAGTTACATGATTTTGAAATCTTTTTCGCAAGAAAGTTGATAAATGAGATTCTAACCAATAAAGAAAAAAACTTCTATGTGTGAATTTAGTCAAAAAGTTTGAAAATAGAGGACGAATTATGTAAGGTTAATTTAAGCCTTATGGTGAAACTTTAGTTCTAAGAGAACTATAAAAGATGTAGGGATGGAAATAAATACATGGCGTCTCAAGTGTAAAGTTGTTATTCGGGCGGACTTCACCAAGTACATGGTTTAAGAAATATGATGTAATATTCATAAAATGGAATTGTTAATGAAAAGTGTTGCAAGCCACAGATGGAAGCGCCTTTTTTTCGAGGTTGCGTAAGGTTTCTAAAAAGAGAAAATGTGTGCACGTGAGTTTACTTTGCTATCAGAACTACCTTTGGTGGATTTGATAATATAATTGCCTAACTACGAGAGTATACTTGCGATGAGTCACGTGTGATTCATATGGTGAATGAGATAACCTTAAAGGTAATGCTATTCTCTATTCTTGGTAGCATGTTTGGATATTAATAGTTATGGTTCGATTTACAGGGAAGGATCAATTTAGATTCTTGTTATGCGAGTCCGTGGTTGGGAATTCAAAGTATTGCTTCAGCTAAAGTATATTAGTGTAATCATGACTTCGAGGAGGTTACTTGAGTGGACTAGGAGAATATGAAAAATTGGATATCCACACTTGTTCGGAACTATATTTATGACTACTTAAAATCTTCAAATTTGATGAATATCGTATTTTGACTCCGTGGGGCGAATAAGTAATTTATTTATATTAATTATAAGTTGAGGGTTGCACATATTATTAGTGTTGTTGATTCAGTTATCGCCTATGATGGCTACATTTGATTCATTATAATAGATTTTATTGTTGTGATGCCGAAAGTGGCTATGCAATTATGATTTGAGGCATATGAGGTCGATATTATATTGTTGATATTGCTATGATGTGTAGAATAGCGTTGGATTCTTTATTTGTATCCTTGTGGCTTGCTAGGAAGTGAAGAAGATTTAGATAGGCCTAGAAACAAAGGAAGCTCTACCGAAATTTTTGAGAATTTGGAGAATTAGTCGAAAGGGATGAATAATAATGAGGTCATGCAATGGTCAAAAAGGGTTGTGATTGGATATTTGAACTTGATTTCGTCTTCACCATGACATGAAGGCTGTTACCTGAATTCACGAAGATGGCGTGGACATTAGCACGCGAAAAATTAGAAATCATCCTAAATTCTTGTTTTATGGCCGTAAAGTATTAAAAAAATAGAACGGACATGGTGAAGCAATGAGTATTATTCATTAAGTCGTTTCTAATGAGCCCGCAAATTTTAGGTGATTCGGAACCCGTCGCCCGAATTCATGAAGATAGCGTGGATATTAGCACATGAAAAATCGAAAATCGTCTTGAATTTCTGTTTTATGGCCCTAAAACGCCAAAACGAGGAATGGTCATGGAAAAATATTAATTATTATTTATTAGGTTATTTTTTATGGGCCCAAAAGTTTTTAGGTTATTCGGAGCTCGCCCGAATTTATGAAGATGTCATGGACATTAGCACACGAAAAATTAAAAATCATACTGAATTCCATTTAGTGGCCCTAAAATGCCAAAAAATAAGGAATGGTCATGTCAAAGCAATGACTATTGTTCATTAGATAGTTCTTGTGGGGCCACAGAATTTTAGTCAATTCAGAGCTTGTCCCTCGATCAGGAAGATGCCATGGACGTTATCACACTAAAAATTAGAAATCGTCTTGAATTCCTGTTTTATAGCCCTAGAACACCAAAAAAAGAGGAACAATCATGGCAATGTAATCACTATTTTTCATTAGGTAGTTTTTGATGAGCTCACAAAGTTTTAGGTGATTCGGGGCCCGTCGCCCTAATTCATGAAGATGGCGTGACATTAGCACTCAAAAATTGAAAATCATTCAAAATTCCTATTTTATGGTCCTAAAACGTCAAAAATGATGAACTGTCATGACAAAACAATGACTTTTGTTCATTAGGTCATTTCTGACGGGCCCACAAAATTTTAGGCGATTCAAAGCACGTCTCCCGAATTCATGAAGTTGGCATGGACTAAAGCACTAGAAAACCAGCAGACCTGCGTAGCCCACGTACGGCACTACGGGAAGCCGTAGAGTATAAGCTATGACGACATGAGAAGGTAGAGGGCAAGTGATCATTACTTAAAGTAATGAGGTTAAGTCAACTCGTACGGCACTACGGGAAGCCGCCCAGATAAGTTGGGTCAAATACTTGTTGCTAGGTCGATCACCTAGTAGTTGTTTATTATGTCGGGTGAAAAGGTAAAAGCTAATTTTGTTATGTTTGGGCCTAAGGAGCCAAAAGTGATTTCAATGACTTAATGAAGTTGAAATGTTTTACATAATTTTATTAGAATCATGGGTTGGTATAAATATTTTAAAAGTTTATATCATGATTTACATTTTTCTAGTATTTTCATTTAAAATGATAAAGAGCATGAATTGATATAATTGTTATCGTTTTATATCAATGTTGCTTGCATTATTTTTGTAAAGCCTTGTCCTAGAAACTTGAGTTAGAGAGAATCTATGACACTTATTTAGTACCGCCGTGGTGTACTCAGCCCTCAGGGCCCCTCTCCAGGGTCCCACTTACTTTACATATTTTCAGGATGAGATGTGGTACATAATGTGCTGATGGGGCAATATGATGACTCTCTTTCCGAAGCATATAGCAAGGCACCACTTCTATTCCATGGTAGCCTTCATGTTGATCTTACTTACTTTTGGTTAGGTATGTCCCAAGTATTTATTTCATCATTGTGTCTTAGAGATTTCTTAGACGGTTGTTATTCTTTTTTTTTGAGTTGTAATCGAGAGTTATTCGTATGTCATGCATGAAAGAAATATTGTTATCCTTTTGTATTTTTCAATTATTGAAAAAATAATGGATTTAAAGACTTTGTTTCATGTATGGTTTTAATCATTTAAAATGATTGTGTTTTCAAAAAGACTTCCGTAAGTATTTATTTTGCATATAGATATACATTCTTGTAATATTTGGTTCGCCCGGGTTGGATAGTGTGTCGGGTGCCGGTCACGTGATTTTGGGTCGTGACATGAGTGTCGACCCCTGATGCAACTCCATCATAACTGAAAAATGGTCTGAAGCCTCACCCACCATCCTCACTCGGGTCTTTACTCCATCATACATGTCCTTAATCAACCTAACGTAGGCAACAGGTACACCTCTAGCCTTCAAACATCTCCACAAAACCTCCCTCAAAACTTTATCGTACGCCTTTTCTAAGTCGATGAACACCATATGCAAGTCCTTATTTCTCTCCTTATACTACTCCATCAATCTCCTAACAAGGTGGATGGCTTCTGTAGTCGAACGTCCCGACATAAACCCAAACTAGTTCTCGGAAATAGACACACTCATCCTCACCCTTTGCTCTACCACTCTCTCCCAGACTTTCATAATATGGCTAAGCAGCTTGATACCCCGATAGTTATTCCAATTTTGGATATCACCCTTATTCTTGTATACAGAAACCATTGTGCTTCACCTCCACTCTTCGGGCATCTTCTTCATTCTAAAAATGACATCAAATAACATAGTGAGCCACTCCAAGCCTGCTTTGCCCACACTCTTTCAAAACTCCACCGGAATTTTATCCGGCCTGGTCGCTTTGCCCCTGATTATCTTATGAGTAGCCTCCTCAACTTCATCAACTCTAATCTACCTACAATACCCAAAGTCACAACGATTCCCGGAGAGTCCTAAATCACCCAATACAATGCTCATATCCCCATCCTCGTTTAAGAGACTATGGAAGTAGATCTGCCATCTCTGACGGATAAGCCCCTCATCCACAAAACTCTACCTTATTCTTCTTCATATATGCACTTCACTTGGTCCAAGTCCCGCGCCTTCCTTTCTCACGCCTTGACTAACCTGAACAACCTCTTATACCCACCTCGGCCCTCGAGTTCATCATACAAACGACTAAAAGCTGCAGTCTTGGCCGCCGTAACTGCTAGATTTGCCTCTTTCTTAACCAACTTATAATGCTCCCTATTCGCCTTCTTCTCCTCGTCGTCTATACTTTCCACTAGCTTCAGATACACTGCTTTCTTGATTTTCACTTTTTCTTGCACCTCTCCATTCCACCACCAGAATTCCTTGTGACTATCAGAGTAACCCTTTCAGACCCCTAATACCTCTCTCGTAGCTTCCCTAATGCACTGCGCAGTCGTGGTCCACATAGCGCTTGTGTCCCCACTGCTCCTCCAAGCCCCCATATTCACTAGCTTGACCCCTAACTCACACGCTTTAGCTTCCGTCAAGGCTCCCCACTTGATCCTATGTTGGCTATACATCGCCCTCTTCCTCGTGATCTCAAGGTCCATGACCATGAGCCTATGAACGATCGAGAGGTTCTCATATGGTATGACCTTGCAATCCGTGCAAAGACCTCTATCGGACTTCTTATTTCCTGCAGAAGTTCTTGTGAAAAGATTTCAGAATAGCCAAAGATTTAATACCGGAAGAGTGTTGAAATTTCTAAGAAACAAGAGTAGAGATGATTTGGATGTAAAAAGTTTGAATGAATGAAATAGGATATTTATAGTTTCCAAATGACGGTTCAAATCAGGAAGTGGCCGACCAGCGACTCGCGAGCATTTAATGCCATGAAGATGTGACTGACGAGACGTTTTGTTCAATTTTTTGTTTATGGCGTTGAACATCGAGGGGAGATATCAGAGGCTCATATCGTTTCTCGTCGATTATTCTCCAAAAAATGAGGGGACTATCTATATACGGTCGAAGTAGAGCTCGACTTCAACTTGGTAGATTAGGTTCGGAATATGGCGATCACGGATTGAAGATCAACCTTGAGTCTCACCGAACTAGAACCCGAGGCCGGAAAACCTACCTTCGAGGAAAATTGAGTATGGTGTCGACCTTAGCCTCGAACGAGCCCGAGGATAACTATCAGAAGACTGAAATATCTGTGACTGGATGGATTTGTTTTTATCATCAAACTTAATTTTTAAATTTCCTCTCTTTCCTTTACCTACCAAAGAAATGGCAAATATTTCAAAGTCCGTTCCCCCAAAAGAAACTCCCTCTGCCTCATGACTGGCTGTAGAGGAACGCGTTTCATCTGCTGTTACTGAGGAACCGACACCGGAACCTCATATGAAGATGTTCATTCCTACGGGGTGCCCAATCAGTGCCGATTTTAAGGTCGAGAAAACTTGCTCGGTACCGGGTCGGTGTGAACAGGTCTCGAGATATATATGCTCGATCACCGACAGCTTCCTCTCTAAGGTCAAGGAAGACTGCAACTGGGCTGATAAGCACGTGGTGGTTCCTTCGCCTGAGGAAGCGATTACTACCCACATTGAGGGTTTTTTAAGTGTTTACACTTATCCCTTCACGTTGGGTCCCTTGGATCCGGTCAACATCGCCTTATGTCAAATTCATACCTCTTTCTGGAGGATAGTAATTCTCCTCCGCTTATTCGTAAACAAAATCTAAGGGTGTCCTTTCACCATCGATCGAGAGGGACTAATAAAACTTGCCCGTCGGTCTAGTAAGGCTCCATTCTCGAGCATCAACGAGGATCAGGACCGAGGCTAGTTAGACCGATTTGTTCGAGTGAATACCTCAGATTTAATCCCGGTCGAGGATATGTTATTTATCGAAAAATAGAACATGAAATATAAGTATAACCTTGCCTTCAAGATTTCAGTTAAGGCCTTTTAATTTTCTTCCCTTCTCACCAATTTTTCGGGGTGATGCAACTGTCACTCGGATGCCGGATGCAGTTCCTCGACTCAAGGAATGGGTCGAGGTCATCGTGTCCTAGAAACCATATTCCGAGCACACATGGCGCAAACTTTCAAAGGACCGGTGGGAGGCCCGTTCTCTCGGTAAGATTATGCTCTCGACTGAACAACACTTATTCCTCCGTCCTGTTGAGTCTTTACTTCTTTTTCTTTTCTTTGTATGTCTTCCCAAGGATGTTGCAATGAGTCCCTCATTCGGTGATGAAGATATCTTCCCTGAACCATCTGCTTTGAGGAAGGATAAAGAGAAGAAAAGAAAACGAACTACGAGTTCTCCGAGCTCCGAGAAGAAGAAATCGAGGAGGAGGCTGGTGCGCAAATGCAACGAAAGTACCAGCACCCGATAGCTCCCATCGGACTCACTACATCAGTTAAGGGATGATTCCGAAGAAGAATAAGAAGTTTCTGAATCGGTGGCCCGAGTGCGACCGCAGTTCGAGAGACGAAAGGGCCCCGAACCACCCCGAACCAGGGGGTCGGTGGAGAGGCAGTGGCCGAGGCCTTGGAACTAGAGAGGGGCGAGGTCATTTTGCCTCAAGTTAGGGAGGCTGATAAGGAGGTCGCGGTAGGTATTTCTCGTGTAGAGGACAATGCCCCGAAGGACGCACTCAGAGTGATAGATCTCTCAGAGTCGCCTTAGTTTACTGACTTTATGATCAACGAGGCCTAAACGCTGAAAGGTCACCTCGACGAAGGTCCACAAGGGGTAGCAGACTTTAACAACTTCTTTGATGGCTTAGATTCTACCGCCTCGAAGGACGTCACCGGGTTGGGCGACTTACCGGTACCAAAGAAGAGACCGTCTTTGGGAGCCAGCGGGCCTTCTATAAGTCTGAGACTAGTAAACCGGTTCCCAGCTCCGAGTGCAGATCCTAACCGGAAGCGGTCGATTATCATGTCCATTCTAGAGGATGCCCGAATTCTCTCTGCCCCCGTAGGAGTTTCCAGTTATCTTTGGTGCCTTGTGACAAAAGAGGATAAAGCTAAGATGGGCGAGGTAGAAGTGCCATGCCTTTTCAACGAAGCACAACATGCGTTAAATGGGGTAATTTTGAATGCCTCTTTATTATGTACTTAGGTTAATTTGCAAACAATTGTAACTATTTTCTTTGTGCTTGCATGCCTCGGTGCTTCATCATGAGACTTTTCTCTGATATCGAGAAGAGTTAAACCATCATAAGGCATGAGGCTGAGACTCAAGAGCTCACTAAGAAGATGGATGCTTAAGAGCTTCTCAGTAAGAAACTCCAGGTCGAGCTAGAAGCGGTTCGAAAGGAGCATGCCGACCTGGTCGAGCAGGTAAGAATAGTATTTAAAGTTAGCGATGATGAGTCAGACACAATGACTAATGGTTTGAACCCGCAGGTTCAAAAGAAACTTGACCAGATCAAGCATCTCCAGGCGGAGGTGTACACGATAAAAGCTGAGGCCGAAGAATAGAAAAGAAACATGGACCGCTTGGCCTCGGAAAAGGAGACTGCCCGGGCAAAATTGGCTTTGACTGAGGTCCAGCTCCGATTTGCAAAGGAAAAGGCCATGGTACAGGCCAAAAAGGTCGCGGAGCTCTAGTCTCAACTGAGCTCGGTAGTCTTCGGTCAAAAAAATCTGGCCAAGAAGCTTGAGGCGGATAAGTCAGAGATCACCGTGGTCAAGGCCGAGGCCGATGAGAAGGTGACCCAGCACAAGGCCGATACCTAGGCGGCTCATGACCAAGTGAGAAATATTGTGGAGCATACGAAATGCCAATATCGAATGGAGGCCCTCGAGGGAGTTCATGCCCAGAGTTTTGACTTGTTGGCTGAAATCGAGAATGCCAAGGTATTCGAAGCCAAGGCCAGGAAACTGGCTTATCCCTAGGAGAAAGATACGAGGGGTCTGAAGATTCGAGTGAGTCTGAAGGTGGCGGAGACCCCGAATGTGATGATGTGTCGCTCGACAAAGATTAGGCGGCTTCTGTTTGACTTTTTTTCTTTGCATTTTGTATTTTGTCAGGGCTTGTCGTGCCGTTGTAAAGATTATATATATAATACAAGATTTTCGATAATTCTTTGAGCTTTTCCTTTCTCTTTATGTTTTGCAAATATTGAAATGCCTTAGCACTAAATAGTTAGGTCCTGATCGGGGTTTTGAACAAGCCTTGCCTTTGATTATTCTTAAGGCAATGCAGGAATTTTTGGTATGACCGGAAACTTTTCCCAAAGTACTTATAATTCCCTAGATTATAATTTTGCCGAAGGTTCCTTTTGTTACTGGCTTTGGACGTCTCCGAGCCTTTTTTAATATAATCGTAGTCTTTTCGAATCCGGGCAATGACAAATAAGCTTTGCGCCCTCGGGTTTTGTGATCCCGGAATGGCCATAGCCTTTTAGTTGGGGCAATGCGAAATAAGCTTATGCCCCCAAGGTCTGATAACTCGGATCCTCCGAGTTTGTTTTCGGGTGGCAGTCCCCAAGTGAGAGCGATTGTTCGAACTCGGATTAAGGTGGCCCTTGTTCGCGATACCTTTAGGGGTACGTATGTAGGATATTCTTCGAGAAATGTAAGAAATATTTTAAAGGACAAGATGTTTATGCGCAAGGAAGATACTTCTTTTTATTTTTGTGCATAACAGTTACACATGTATACATGCTTTGTGCCAGGGTCTGAGCAGTCTATGTGGGCACAGTTCGTTTGACCGTTTGGCCCTTACAATGAATTCTATCGATCGAGACTCTTCAATCTTGAAGTCTTTTTCCATGCTAAAGTCGATATCCGAGGGTAATGCCCCAGTGTTCGGGGTTGATCGAAGAGAGTCCTTGAATGTTGCTGTGATCATCATCACCGGCTCGTATCCGGTCTTCAACTCTAAGTTAGCACGATTTATTGGTTGCCTCGTTAAAAACCTTGCCGGAAAACCCATTTGGGACAAAACCGATTCAAGGAAAAAAGAGTGCAACGCGTGCTTTTAGACCTAAAATCTCGTATCATCCCTTGTTTGTTACTTGCAAGAGTTAATTTAAAATGTAAATAAAGGGAAGAACGGGGTCATACCTTAGCAGTATCGCTTCAAGTGAGTTATATTCCAGTTGTTCGGTAGTTGCTCGGCGTTCATTGTTCCGAGTTTGTAGGATCCTTTTCCGGTGATCTCGATAATTTGGTACAGTCCTTCCCAATTTGGCCCCAATTTTCCTTCGTTCAGGTTTCGGGTGCCCAGTGTGACCTTCCTTAGTACCAAGTCCCCAGTATTGAAGTGTCAAAGGATGGCCCTTCGATTGTAATACCTTTCAATCCGCAGTTTTTGGGCGGCCAATTGGACAAGGGCGACTTCGCGCCCTTCATCTAATAGCTCCAGGCTCGTACTCATAGCCTCATTGTTTGATTCCTTTATTGCATATCAGAATCTAATACTTGGTTCTCCAACTTCAACCAGAATCAAAGCTTTGACACCATAAACTAAATAAAATGGGGTAGCCCCGATACTTGACTTCGAAGTCGTACGGTTTGCCCATAGGACTTCAGGTAGTATTTCCTTCCATCTTCCTTTGGCATCAGTTAACCTCTTTCTAAGTAGATTCGGCTTGTCCATTCCCACTAGGGTGGTAGGTGTTTATAAGATCCTTTTGATCTTGTGGTCTTCAAGGAATTTGGTTCCTTTGCTTCGGATGAATTGTTTCCCATTGTCGCATACAATCTCGACTGACATTCTGAAACGGCATATTATCTGGTCCCAAATGAAATCGATGAATTCCTTTTCCCTGACCTTCTCATACGCATGGGCTTCCACCCATTTAGAAAAATAGTCAGTCATAAACAATATAAATTGAGCCTTACCGGGTGCTAATAGAAGAGGGCCAACGATGTCCATTCCCCACTTCATGAACGACCATGGTGACAAAACCGAATGCAATAGATCCCCGGGTTGATGAATCATTAGAGCGTGTCTTTGGCATTCATCACATTTTCGAACGAATTCCTTTGCGTTTTTTTCCATGTCGATCCAGTAGTAACCGGCTTTGACTAATTTTCGAACAAGCGATTCGGCGCCCAAATGATTTCCATAGGTACCTTCGTGGATTTACCTCAGACCCTAGACATATTTCAAGTGGGCCATCGAATGCTCCTCTGAACTGGGTTCCGTTTTCGGACATGCTAAATGAGGTTGCCTTTGCACGCAGGGCCCTCGATTCTTTTGTATCTGAGGGCAGTTTACCGGTCCTGAGATATTCCATGTACTTATTCCTCCAGTCCCATATTAGGCTCGTTGAGTTAATCTCGGCGTGGCCTTCTTCCATCACCCATCTCATAAGTTGTACGACCTCTCCTGAGTTAAACTCGTCGTCTTCGACCGGCGACCCCAAGTTAGCGAGGACATCGGCCTCGCTGTTTTGATCCCGAGGTACATATTGCACTGTCCATTCTTTGAACCGATGTAATGTCACATATAACTTGTCCAAGTATCTTTGCATTCGTTCTTCTATGACCTCGAATGTTCCATTTACTTGGTTTACCACGAGGATGGAGTCACACTTGGCTTCGATCACCTCTGCCCCCAAGCTTTTGGCTAGTTCAAGGCCTGCAATCATGGCCTCGTATTCGGCCTTGTTGTTTATCAATTTCACAGTCTTAATAGATTGTCCAATTATATTACCTGTTGGTGGCTTTAGTACGATGCCAAGTTCGGACCCTTTTGCGTTTGAGGCACCATCCGTAAAGAGGGTCCAGATTCCTGAAGAAGTTCTTGAGTTAATTAATAGATCTCTTTCGATCTCGAGTATTAGGGCCGGCGTAAAGTCGGCCACAAAGTCTGCCAAAATTTGAGACTTGATGATTGTCTAAGGTCGATACTCAATATCGTACCCACTTATTTCTATGGCCCACTTGGCCAACCGTCCCGAGAGTTTGGGATTATGCATAACATTTCTTAACGGGTAAGTAGTTATGACACATATGAGGTGACACTGGAAGTACGATTTTAGCTTCCTAGTGACGCTTAGCAGAGCGAGTGCCAGTTTTTCTAGGTGGGGGTACCTAGTTTCGGATTCATCTAAGGTTCTGCTAACATAGTAAATTGGAAATTACGTACCTTGCTCTTCCGGAACTAAGACTTCATTTACCGCTATCTCCGAGACCACCAGGTATAGGTACAATTGTTCATCTGCCTTTGGTGTGTGAAGCAGCGGTGGGCTCGATAAAGTACCTCTTGAGTTCCTCCAAAGATCGTTGGCATTCCGGGTTCCACTTCCGAGGTCCACGAGAAGATATTCTTCTTCTTCAACAGTGCGAAGAATTAGTGACTTTTGTCGGGTGACCTGGAAATAAATCGCCCCAGGGTTGGATACCATGAATCCGAGGAACTTACCTGACCCCACTCCAAACGCACATTTTTTCGGGTTCAGCTTCATATTGTATCGCTTCAGTATGTTGAAGGTTTCCTGCAAATATTTTAAATCGTCATCTTCTCGCAGGGACTTAATTAACATGTCGTCAATGTAAACTTCCATTGATTTTCCTATTTGTTCCTCAAACATCCGATTTACTAGGCGTTGGTATGTGGCACCAACATTTTTTAATACAAACGAAATTACGTTATGATAGTATGCGCCGTATTTAGTGATGAAGGAAGTTTTTTCCTGATTACCCAGTCCATCCGTATTTGGTTGTACCCGAAATAGGCGTCGAGAAAACTGAGGATCTCGTGTCCGGCCGTGGCATCGATCATACGGTCAATGTTGGGCAAAGGAAATGAGTCTTTGGGACATGCCTTATTCAAATCTTTGTAGTTTACACATATTTTTTGTTTATTCATTTTTTTAGGATCTACCACTACGTTTTCTAACCAATCCGGGTATTTAACCTCCTCAATACACCCTATTTTAAGTAGTTTAGATATCTCGAACTGGGATCTCCTCTTCTGATTGACCGGGTGAAACTTCAGGTCCAAGCTTAGCTTGTGAGTGGTTATCTCCAGTGGGATCCCTGTCATGTCAAGGTGGGACCAAGCAAAACAATCTTCATTAGTAATAAGAAATTGAATGAGTTTTTCCCTGAGCTCGAAGCTTAACCACATGCCCAAGTATACCTTTCGATCGGGCAAGCGTTCTCTCAATATGACTTGTTCCAGATCTTCGACCGTCAATTTAGTGGCGTCGGATTCATCGGGGGCTATAAAAGATCTGGTAACCCCGTAATCATCATCCTCGAATTCCCTTTGTTTGTCTGAATATGCCAAGGATGGTATCAGTGATTGCTATTTGGCCCCGTTTTTGACCATCTGGTTCGGATCCTTCGGTGTTGAGATTGCATATGCCGGTATCACCTCCTCGACCACGAACATTTCCTTTGCAGTCGGTTGTTCATCGTAGACTATTTTGACTCTGCCAGGTGTTGAGAATTTCAGTGCCTGGTGTAGTGTTGAGGGCACCGCCCTCATGCTGTGTATCTATGGCCTCCCGAATAAAGCGTTGTACCTCATGTCCCCTTCGATCATATAAAATTTAGTCTCCTGGATGGTCCCGACGGTATTTATCGGTAACGTTATTTAGCCCATAGTGGTCTCACATGCCATGTTGAATCCGTTTAGAACTCGAACTGCAGGCACGATTTGGTCTTGTAGACCGAGTTGCTCCACAACCCTTGATCGAATGATGTTGGCTGAGATACATGGATCAATTAACACACATTTAACCCAAATTTTATTAACGAGTACAGATATTACCAATGCATCATTATGGGGCTCTACGATTCCTTCCGCACCTTCGTCGCTGAAAGATAAAGTTCCTTTCGGTATGTAGTCTCGAGTTCGTTTCTCCCTAGTGATGGATACTTTGGTGCGTTTCAACATCGGCCCTTGCGGGATATCGACCCCACCAATGATCATGTTAATGACATGCTGAGGTTATTCTTATTGTGCATGTTTGTTAGAATCCCTGTTCCTAAAATGATTCTTGGCTCAGTCGCTCAAGAATTCTCGAAGGTGTCTATTGTTGAACAGTCGGGCTACGTCCTCCCTCAGATGTCGACAATCCTCTATTATGTGACCGTGAGTGCCATGATATTTGCACATATGGTTAGGATCCCTTTAGGTTGGATCGGATTGTAGAGGTCGAGGCCATTTGGTATCTTTGATGCGTCTGATAGCTGATACAATGGCGGCAACATCGACATTAAAGTTATATTCCGATAGCTCGGCACTTCTTTAGGCCCGATGGGTCTGTTGAAGCCATATTTGGTCATGATTCCCCGGTTACTTTGTCCTCGATAATTTCTTCTTTCGTTTCTCATGGAGTTCCGACCGGACCCACTGCTTCTCCGATCTCCACTATATGGCTGATACCGATCCATGTTTGGTCTCGGTTCACGATGAAGTCTCTCTTGATTTTGTCGAGGGTTCTAACAGGATAAACAGGCCCCGAGAGGGCCCAAGTTGGTCGTCTTTGACTCTTATTTTTGATTGATACTGGTTATGCACATCGGCCCAGGTAACAGCTAAGTATTCTATCATATTATGCTTCAGCTATTGTGAAGCCACTAAGCTTTGAATATTGAGTCCCTCAGTGAAATATTGAACATCCCAATCATCAACGACCAGTGGCAGATCCATTCGTTCCATTTTAAACCGGGACACGAACTCTCTGAGCATCTCGTTTTCCTTCTATTTGACTTTGAAAAGGTTTCATTTCCTATTCTCGACCTTGATGGCATCAGCGTGTGCTTTTACGAAAGAGTGTGCAAGCATAGCAAATGAGTCAATAGAATTAGGAGGCAAATTGTGGTACCATATCATATCTCCCTTTGACAAGGTCTCTCCAATTATTTTCAGCAGAACGGACTCTATTTCATCGTCCTCCAAATCGTTCCCTTTGATGGCATATGTATAAGAGGTCACATGCTTATTTGGGTCGGTCGTTCAATTATACTTAGGTATCTCGGGCATACGAAAGTTCCTGGGGATCAGCTTTGGAGCCGCGCTCGGAGGAAAATGTTTTTGCACGAACTTCATGGAATCCAAACCTTTTAATATTGGAGGCGCTCCTCAGATTTGGTCTACCCTGGAGTTGTAGGTCTCCACCTTTTTGTCATTAGCTTCGATTTTCTTTTCCCCTGATTCTACCCGTTTCGTCAGCTCCTCGAGCATCTTTATTATCTCGGGGTTAGCCCCTGATTCGAGTTCATTTGTCCTTTTTATGACCAGTTTATCCCTGGGGTGACTTCCCGGGGCGGATTGGGCTCAATCCCGCTTGGTGCACGGCCCTGGTTCTGCAACTGTGCTATCGCTGCCTCTTGAGCCTGCAGCATTTCGAAGATCATTCGTAGACTGATCCCGTCTACTTCAATGTTTTGTGTGTTTCGAGTTGCCGATCGGGCTCCACCACGAACGTTATTTTTGGGGTTGGTAGGCAAGTTTGCATCGATAGCCACATGTGAATTGACGTCGATCGGATCTGTGATCGGAATTCCAATGGGATCAGTACGTGGTACCTTATACTGGGCACTATGTTGTTGTTTTTTACCTTGATGACCGGACTCGTTGTCAACATGTAGGGGTGCTGATTGAGAGTTTGACATTTTGTGTTTTAGTATGGAATCAAAGACACTTCAAAGAGCAAGTGTAAAGTTGTGTGTGTTATGAAGATTCGTATCAAATAACCACTATTATCCTTTATCCCCACGGTGGGCGCCAAACAGTTTACCCTTAAAATCGGATAACAATTGAATTTATATATGGTTTTAAGGATACGTGGTCTAACTTGATACAAAATGAGAAATCAGATTAATATTGAAATAAGCAATGAAAAAATAAATGCAAACCACACAAGTTGAACAATCTTAGCCTTGAAGATTAATCACGCTCGAGTCAGAAATGCTTTTTATCGATACCGGAACAGAATGACAAGATAAATGAGAACTAGAAATAATAATATATTGCTTTGTGATACGTGTTATAATCTTTTGAATGAATTATCAGACCCCATTTATATAGTAGATGAGTCTTATTCTAGGTACATTTCTATACAAGGTACAAATCTCTTGATTTGCTGATTACCGGTTCCTTGCTGATACGTGACGAGATCCTCGCCGTAATATTCGTCCGGTCGCGGTTATTTCGGTCTTCTATTAGTTATCCTCGAGCTCGTTCAAGGCTAAAGTCGACACCAGACTCAATTTTCCATGAAGGCAGGTTTTTCGACCTCGGGTTCTAGCTCGGTGAGACTCGAGGTCGATCTTCAGTCTGTGGTCGCCATGTTCCAAACCTAATCAACCAAGTTGAAGTCGAGTTCGACTTCGACCGTATACAACTTCTTTCTTCTTCTACGTTTTTGTCTTCTTCTTTTTTCCTTTTTTAAGGCGAAGAAAAGAAAAGTCGTCGAGTGCCGAGTTGACGGGAAATTCCATGACGTCCCATAAAAGGATAAATCCATGATGGCATATAGATGATCAAATACACAACAACAACATATAGAAGGACAAATCCCTCACAACATATAGAAGGACAGATACATCACAATACATAAACGATAAATCTGCATCGCCATATGGACGGACAAATCCACATCACCATATAGACGGAAAAATCCACATCACCTATAGACTGAAAAATCCACATCACCATATAGAAAGATCAACTCGCAACAAGAATGGCTTAAGCTGAAAAGGAACTTCAATGTCCATCCTAAGCTTGGAAAATTATAGATCCTTTTAAGGGAAAACCCACTAAGAGGTCGACTTAAGGTGCAAAGGGACTTAAACATCCACCTTAAGATTGAAAAATTATAAAGCTTCAACCCGATGGTTTGGTGGACTTGACGGCTTCGACTTGAACACTTGGCAAACTTCGATGCTTTATCTCGAAGAGCGGTGGACTTTTAAAATTCTTACTTGAAAAATTAGCAGACTTAAAAACATCAACTTGAAAACTTAGAAGGCTTGAATACTTCAACTTGAATACCGGTGAATATGAAGGTTGACGGACTTGAATACTTCAACTTGAAGACTTCAGCTCAAAGACTTGCAGGGCTTAAATACTTCAACTTAAAGGCCAACGAATGCTTGAATACTTCAACTTGAAGACCGGAGGACTTACAAACTTCAACTTGAAAAATTGACGGACTTGAAGACTTAGAGGGCTTAAACATTTCAACTTGAAGACCGGAGAGCTTGAAAACCGACTAACTTAAAGACTTGGCAGACTTTGAATACTTCAAACTGAGGCCATAGCAACCAAGATGAATTCAACTTGGCTTGGCATTAAAAACTTCAATTTGAAGATTTGAACTTCCAATAAAAGACTACATCTATCCATCAGAGATGTCAATTTGCTACGAAGGCTTGCCCCTATTGAACCATCAATCTTTGATAAGGTACAAAGTTCAATCAAAGAATACATGTAAGCCCATTTTTTTAAGTCCCGGTCAAGTGGATTATATTCAATCATGCTTCATTCGAACAATGATTGGGGAAATCTATCTTTTGAACTCATGCGACTGAACTTAGAATAAAACTTGAAGCTGCCTTCGTACCTCGGCGAAGAGAATCAAATCATACCGTAGTTCATAATGGGTAATTTTTTTAGTGTCCTAACTTTTGCTTAGGCTACCTCTTTCGAGGTTTTCAACCTATCAGCCATTTTTTTAACCTGTACATAGTTTATACTCTTGCGAGCCAGGAGTAACATGCAATTTATGCTCTTGCGTTAAGGAATGTAGCAACATGCAGTTTAGACTCGTGCATTCATGAGCATAGTAATTTGAAGATTTAGCTCAAGTTTTAAGAGCTTCGTGACTTGAAGATTTACCTCTAAGTTGAAGAGCTTTGCAACTTAAAGTTTAGCTCGAATTTGAAAAGTTTTGCGACTTAGAGCCTTTACTCGATTTTGAAGAGCTTCCGACTTGAGTTTTTGCTCGAATTTAAAGAGGTTTGCAACTTGACCACTTTGCTTAAATTTGAAGAGCTTTACAACTTGAAGATTTTGTTCGAATTTAAAGAGCTTTACGTCTTAAAGATTTAGTTCAAATTTAGGGAGTTTCGTGACATATAATGTAGGCTTGTATGCCAAAAAGCCTTATAACTTGCAGTATAGGCTCGTACGTTGAAGAGAATTATAACTTGAAGTTTAGGCTCGTGCGGTGAGGAACGTTGCAACATGCAGTTTAGGATCGTGCATTAAGGGGCATTATAACTTTCAGTTTAGGCTCGACCGTTAAGGAGCGTTATGACTTGCACTTTAGGCTCATGTGTCAATGAGCATAGTGACATATATAGACTCTTTGATTTCATTATCGGATGAAAACTTGCCCCCATCCTCGCCTTCTTGTTCTTCTTCTTCATCATCATAAGGCTCAAAGACAATTAGCTCTTGGTCTCCACTTGTTGCCATACTTAGTTCCATATCATAAGAATAAGTTGCTAGTTCTTCAAATATTTTGGGATTTATGCCTTATAAGATATAGCGAAGACCCTAACTTATGCCTTGAATGCACATTTAGATGCTAAAAGTTTCGCTAAGGCGATATTTGCAGTTAAGGATTAAGCTCATCCAACAATTGATAAAGTCAATAACTGGTTCATTCTTTTGTTGATACGAGTGTAAGTTCAATCATGCTTATGATGCTTCTTGTGCTATAGAAATGATTGAGAAACTCTAGCTCCAACTGCTCCCAATTATCGATGGAACCAGATTCGAGATTTGTGTACCAAAAAAATTCATTACCTTTGAGAGATCACGCAAATTGTTTGACAAGATAACCGCCATACGTTCTAGCATTATTGCAAGTTTCAACAAAAGTTTGCTATATGTTGTCTCGGATTTCCCTTGTCATCGAATTGTTGCAACTTAGGAGGTTGATAACCAACATGCATCATCAAGTTATCGATTCTTTGCGTGTACTGCTTGCATATATGAGAGATAATTTGGACGACTCAAGCTTATCTTTGATAGCCTCTATGATAAAGTCCTTTAATTTCTCAACGGGAATCAGACCTTCAGCGAAGACTTGAATCTCCTAAGTTGTCGTTGCTTGCTTTTTGGAGGAGTCTTCTTTTTCTTGTGATATTTGAAGATTTAAAGGTGCTTGTGTGGATTCTCCTGCTACTATTCTATCCAATGTATTTGTTAAATTAGAAAGTTTAGCATCTTGATTACATGCGCTTTGACAAGCTGTCACGCCCTGAACCTGGGGAGCGAGACCGGCACCCGGTGCCTCACCTATCCATGCGTACCAACTTGCGACTAAGGGACTCTGAACATATAATATCATACTTTGGTCGTGGGCCACATTGTAAGACAATTTGCGAACGCTGGCTAAACATCAATATAAAGCTGGGCCGACAAGGCCGTCATAACTACTACAGCTGGCAAACCAACAAAATATACATATAAGGTTTACAATCCCAACATACTGCGCTAACTGACAGGAAATGTCTACAAGCCTCTACTGATGGATGTACTGTGATCGGAATAGGGACCCGACCTACTCATAACATATATACATATATATACAAGATGTACACACAGCTCTAGACCCAGCAACTCCGAAGGGCATGGCGCTTACCGATCAAGCTGAACTCGGGCAACACCTAATGAGGAGGTCTACCCGTCTATCTGTCTGAACCTGCACGCATGAAATGCAACGCCCCCAGTAAAGGGACGTCAGTACGAAATAATATACCGAGTATGTAAGGCAATAGACTGAAAGCTGAAACTAAACTGATAATATAATAAATGAAAGTAACTGGGAGTCAATAATCTAAAGATATGCTCACCTTCTGATACTGACCCAACTCCCTCAATATAATAAGTACAATAGTTGTCCGGCCTTATAAGGCTCGGTATATATAACTGCCCTGCCGTAGTAGGCTCGCTCATAGGCGCTCGGACATACTAGGCTTTGTATCTCGGCCAACTGGGCTTGCTCATAGGCGTTCGACTATAGTAGGCTCGGTATATAACTTACCATTTGATCAGAGGTTGCCCAATAAGGGCCTGCCCATCGATTATAGCTAGATGGTGGTGAGAATATTGTAATACTGTATATGTATATAGACTCTCTGCTCTCTTTATTGGAAGAAGATAATACTCAATTGAATATAAAGTCCCGATAAGGGAGAATACTGAAACTTATGACACTAGGATAATGTATATAAATTCGGGAGTATGAACTTCTCTTTATGCCTCGCTATTAAACACATGTAGTTACGAGATCATGCCAAAATGAAGGAAGGGCTTAGCTTTAACATACCTGAACCGATTCTCGTGACAATCCCTTTAACACCCATTGATTGCGACAACACGTAACGACGGATCGAAGTAGAAAAAAATCCGTATGATATTCTTGAGAAAGATTGCAACGCACTCCCTTAGAATCGCAAAATCTCACGTTGCTAAGATACTAAGAATTCTCGTTTGAATTTTTGAAGACGCTTGTGAGATTTTGTTGAATTGTTGAAGATGAAAATTCTCACATTACTCATGAATATGCATCTCTCTTTATGAAGTAAAGAGATCCTTAAATGCGTGAGCTCCATCCATTGCCTAGAATTGCAATTCTCTTAGAATTGTAAATGCAACATATGTATTTTGATGACTTATATTGGAATCTTTATTAAAGATAGGGGGACCACTTTAGGATGACTTGGCCATAAGATCTTCTAGTTGTGAAACCAAGTACATGACATAAGAGTCATTTTTAGCTAAAGCTTCTTGGCTTGGGAATTTGTCCTCACCTATTAATTATTCACAAATCCTTAATTGCATGATTAATTTCCTATTAAATCAATAATTAACTAATTACCCACATAATTAAGAATTATCTCAAATTACTTAAAATACTATTCGTTTTTAACACACTTTATACATCGTACCATCATGGTCATGTGGTACCTTGTATGACACTAGTCCATACATACCAGGTATTATAGCTCAGATCGTATTTTATCCCAAATTGTCAAACTTTGACGAAACTTATTTTCTTCGATTCGCTTACCCTCTCACTTTCACGAATTTACTTACCACTTGTTTGGAATAATATAATGCTTATAATCTCCAAATAATCTTGTCCTTTAACTGATGTCAATTATCTTACGACAAATTCAACATACAATACTACAGGGTATAACATCGTCGTAACATCGACGTAATACTGCTTGGCGTATAACAAGCCTTCGATTACTTTCGTCAAATTTGCAAGTTGTTCTTCTATGGTAGAAACTTCAATAACCATTGCTTGCATGGTCGACGTAGAAGATGGAGAATGATATAGATCATTATTGAGAAAAGAGCTTAGAGGTCACATTAATTGAGGCTAAAGTAGATTCAACGCTCAAGTCATCATCATCAGCTTGCATGAATAGTTTAACTAAGTTGGGAAAGAATCTTTTCAATCCTTTTGGTGACGTCGTTCCCTTTTTGGGTCGTGTTTACAAAAGATCTTACTACTTTTGAGGACGAAGATCCCAAAATAGGATTTGATACGCACGACACTTGTGTGTCCTAAAGAGCTTGCTTTGCTCCTTGTAACTGTCTCAAAGCTTTCAAAGGTAACATCGAGTATGCTTTCCACATCAGAAGAGAACTTGGAATTAGCAACCCTAATAGAAGTTGATATGGAGTTGATTTTCTGTGAAGCCATTTCGATGTTCTTGAACTTTGGTGATTGAAAAGTTGAGATGAGAAGTAGAGATTGTCCCACTGGGTGTGCCAGAATTTGTAGACAATAAATTTGCGTCGAGAAAAATAAAATCAACACCGAAAATATTACAACAATTGTAGTATTTTATTTCAAATAATATTTGAGTGTTACAATCTCTATGATTCCTCTGATTCTTCTTTTCAACAGTAAATAAATTCAAGGGCCTTTGAGCTTGATTTTGAATATATATTTGTTGTCACGAACGATGATCTTTAATTCAACTAGCACGAACTTTGATTTGAACTTGTACTCCTTCAATCTTGATTTGTTCTTCGTTCTTGAGCTTGAACTTGATTTCTTGAAGCTTGAAACTTGTGGAGGAATTTGCAACGTTTGATCCACGAGCTCTTTCTTGCTTCTTGTTATAACTTCTGGTCCTTTTTCTCAGTTATGAAGACCCTTATTTATAGTTGTGGGAGAGAAGAATTGTGATGAGAACAAACTCTTTCTGACCAATCAGATTGAAGCAATGCCGCATTTGTTGGCTAGAACATGTCACTTGCACATGTGGTGCGCTTTTATTGGTCTTTTAATTTAATTTGGCATACCTTGTCATTTTAACAGGTGGCACAATCTTATTAGATCTTTCATTTGACTTGGCGTGCCAAGTCATTTGACACGTGGTACCAAATTGGGCCCCTATGAAGATGACATATTGGGCCTAATAAAGTGGCTTATCACTTGTAGCTCAACTAAATGGTCTAGCCCAACCAATATTTATTGGACTTAAGTAATTAATCCAATTATATTAGTCCATAACATTTATTTGGACCAAAATATATTTAACTTAAGATTATATCCGAATAAATTTTTTGTACCGATACAAGTTTTATTTCTTAACCTAGCAACTTACCAAAACGATTAGTACAAACAATACAAAGCACAAAAATAGATCTTAGACAAGTTATATTCTCTTTAAAGACTCAATTAACTACTCCTATAAGTCCTAACATTCGGATAATCGAAAAGCTTGGTGGTCCCTTTCCCCCTCTATCTATTTTCCTTTTCCCTCCTCAAAGCGGGACTCTTATTTTTCATTTTTTTTATTTTCCCGCTACCGACTATAATAAAAACAAAATAATAATACAAAAGTCAGATTTCATCAATTTAAACAGAAGCCAACCATTAAAAGCGGTCTCTATCTGTAATCTTGTGCCTTTCAATTCAATCCTTTGTGTGCCGCACTCTTCACCCAGTTGTTTTTTCGCCTCTCTCTCTCTCTCTCTCTCTCTCTCTCTCTTTCTGCCTTTCTTTCTTCATCATCAAAAGTCACTGTAAGTTTGTTTCTCTTTTCTCCATTTTACGCTCTTTTTCTGCAAATCTGAAAACTTTCAAAACCCTAACTTTCAATTCCACATTTGCATTTGATGCTAAAATGTATGTAAAATTCGCTTTTTTATTTTAATTATTTCGATAAGAGTAAAATTTATGCATGCACAATTTTCTTAATGAAAATGCATATGTGTATGTATGTGTGAATCACATCATGCGATGTGGCAATTGAGTGCATTTGAATCTGGTTATGTATTTTCAAATTTTCTGATCTGTAATGGAAACTGTGGCATTTTTACCTTTAAATTAGGGTTTTGAAGTATTTGCTTTCGCTTTAAAATAAATGTACTAGATTTGCAGAAAATGTAGGTGAGAGTTACTTTTAATGTGTTCAGCTGTCAATGTAGTAGAAATTAATTGAATTTATGGTTTACGTAAAATTTGAAATATATTACAGGGCAATCATGAGCAATGAAGAAGAGAAAAGGTGTCCTCTTTGTGCCGAAGAGATGGACTGGACAGATCAGCAGTTTAAGCCTTGTAAATGTGGTTATCAGGTATCAATTCTCTAGCTTTTTTTCATTATAATTTCGATTGTTGTGATTTGCAATTATCTGATAATTGTAGAAGACACATTTAGTGCTAATTTATGAATGATATGTGTGACTTAGCTGCTAGTCATTGCTTCATAAAAAAAAATTGTGATCCAGCTGCTTAACTGCTCATCAAAACGCAAGCAACACTTTCTGGAGTTCTTTTTTACTGTGGATTTTGTGACCTTTTGGAATAGCTAATTGTGTTAAGGTGGTATGTTTGCGGGCTTTGGCACCACCATATGACCTCATGCTCTTCTATGTATAAAAAAATGCAACTATTGCTCTCTTGAGCTCTTCTCATTGTAGCACGCTTTTTACAAGTTGATATAAGAACATGGTAAAAGATTCGTTCCTTAGTATACGTGACTTTGGTTATACTCTTAATGTCATCTTTAATATTTACAAAACAGTAGAGGGTTGTGAGCAGTTGTTAATCTATTTGCATATCAGAATTGTCGTCCTCAGCTGGAGAAACCAATGCTAAATGATTATTTCATGTTTAAATTTTGATCCAGTTCAGAATTTTCAGCTATCTAAAGCCAATTGAAAGGAATAAATAAGATATATCTTAGCTATCACACTTCCAAGTAGTTGATGTTGTCCCCACTATTAGGTAATTGCTGAAATCTTGATAAGACAGCTCGCTTGATAATATGATATTTAAGGAAGGCATTCTAAGATATAGAATTTCAAATATATAAACTGTTTTCTTTTTAATTGCTTCTTTTTTACTTTTATTACTACAGGTGTGTCTTTGGTGTTGGCATCACATAATGGACATGGCAGAAAAAGATGAGTCAGAGGGTCGATGTCCTGCATGTCGAACAACATACAAAAAGGAGAAAGTAGTTAAAATGCAAGAAAATATTGAGAGGTTTTTCCCCTCGTGACTAATTTACTTTTGAAGGTGTTTGGAGACGGAATGTAACACACATTTAGTTTCAAACAGAGCAGGGAACAACAATGTCCACCGAAAAAGCAAACAATCAAAAGCAAAGCCAAAATCTAATGAAATCAAGAAGGATCTCACAAATGCTCGGGTCATTCAACGTAAAATGGCATATGTGATTGGGCTGCCTCTTAGTCTTGCAGATGAAGATGTATGGTTTTTTTTTGTGTTACGCCTTGCTAATTGCTTCTGTATCTTTCTTTTTTTGTTTCTTTTATTTTATATCTTTTAGTGAAGCAACTGGTTTTGTTTATTCCAATTTTTCTTAACCTTGTGATTATAGTAAAATTTCTTTTTCTCCATTTCCCTACTGATGATTCTTACTTTTGAGCAGCTTTTAAAGCGGAAAGAATATTTTGGGCAGTATGGAAAAGTAACTAAAATTTCTCTGTCTCGGACTACTGGCGGTGCAATCCAGCAATTTGTTAATGATACCTGTAGTGTGTGAGTAAATGATTCATATCTTGGTTATCTTGGTTTTTAGGTGTTTATTACTGAGGGATTTGCTGTTATTGGCTGTTTGTTTCCTTAGATTCAATTAGTCCAAGTATTGTCTCAAACAGTGGGAGTTCATTTTTATTTTTCTCTGATATTATGTACCCAGTACCTTGATATGTTCCCATTACTTCATTCTGATTGGTCCCTCGTTTAGATCTTATTTCTGTGTTAGGGCAATATTATTATTATTATTATTTTTTTTTTTTTTATGACCGAGAAATCTGTTTGGGGCCGATCCTTTGGACCAATCGCAGCCTTCGAAACTCTGTGGATAATGGGCCCGCCCCTCTACCCTTCTCCACTTAAATACCAGGCTTTGCTTTTCATGGTGTGGGAGCTTGAACCTGTGACCTAAGACACAAATCCACCACCCTTTGCCACTTGAGCTAGGCCTTGGGGGCATTATTATTATTTTTTTCAAATGCAATATTATTATTTTATGTTGCTATGGTCTAGTGTCTTGGGTTTCTTCCTATTGGTCTTGCTGACAATCATTCATTTCCTGAAATTTCCACTGTTGCATTAATACTAATATAATGTTCTAGTTATTATGATCCTTTCAATTGTAGGTTCTTGTACCCTCAGCTGTTTTTTTGCCTAGTTAGTCTTTTGTTAACAATTATACTTTGGTTATGTCCATCTCAAAAAATTATACCTTGGATATGTATGTTCTTTTGTTTTGCTTTTCCTTTTTGAATTGGTTTTAGCTTGGGATATATATTTCTAAGTCCTGTTGTAGAAAAACTCAAATCTCTGAATTCTTTCTGAAGAAATTTTCAAGTTTAAGGTTAAAAAGTGAGCCAGTTTTCACAATGTTGACAGCGGTGTTGGGTTGTTGAATATTACTAAAGCGTATAATGGTTAACTTGTAGTTCCTTTTTCAATTATTTTAAAAAGTTTTCAATCAGGATGTTGCAAGATAATAACTATTGTTGTATCACTAGTTGAAACTTGAAAGAGGCGAAATTGGTAGTGCTTAATTGAAAGGTGGCCATAGCCATGATACATGATCTGTAAGAGGCTGGAATTGTGGAAGCTGTTAAAATTACCTAGTTGCCTAAACTGAAAGAGGGGGGGGGGGATAGAAGGTTTAGTTTGGATTTTGTTTCAATGCAATGGAAGTTGAAACTGTTGGACTCCTGGTGTATTCAGATAATCATAACAGTGTCATATACTTGTGCATTTCTAAAGTGTGCATAATTTACTGTTCAATTTTGATTTGATTGTATGTGTTCCCCCCCAAGATTGTCGATCTCATATTCGATCTCTTTCTGCATCTTGTTTCTTGCAGATATATTACGTATTCAAAAGAAGAGGAAGCCGTACAATGTATTCAGTCTGTACATGGTTTTGTCTTGGAAGGTAGGTATTTGAGGTAAGCATCTACACCCCCTCCTTTACATTCTTGGTCATGCAGGCATAATGTCATTTTTTGACAGTGAAAATGGCCTATGCAGAGCATCCTTTGGGACTGCAAAGTACTGTCATGCGTGGTTGAGAAACATGGTATGGAGCGCATGCTTTTGTGATCGCCGTTTTTCCTATCACTCCCTTTATGAGCGCATGTTATAATTTACCGAACAAATGAATAACCAGTGTTGACATGCTTTATTCGTTTGTCCAGCCTTGCGGTAATCCTTCTTGTCTATATTTGCATAGCATTGGTGCTGATGAAGATAGTTTTGGTAAAGATGATGTAGCTGCAATTCATACAAGGTATTAAGCACACAGAAATTCCTCTTAGCCTCCAATATAAATGTGTTATCGCCCTTTGATGTGCGCATGCAATTTTAGGTTAAAATTGAAAGGGCAGTATATGACTGCATCACTGATAAGAAATTATAGTTGTCTTATTTTTCCAGCGTCCTCTTATGGGTGGGATGAAACATAGTGCATAAAAGAAACATTCAGTTTCTCAGTTTAGCAATACTAGCGAAATCGTTTGACAATCCAATATGTGGTCCGCAAGCTTTACATGCAGAAACTGGTATTCCAAGTATCTGATTTTGATATTTGGTTGACAAGAATGATAGTCCTGTTGTACCTTAATAGAGATATCGTTTTGGCCAACTATGTGTCGTAGGCTGCCTAAAGGTGCTGAAGGTCTCTTGAATGTTCTCATGTAGTCATGATCGACAAATGAGGGAAGTCAAATTGTAGTTACCCATATTGAAAGAGTGTACGTTCTATTTCCCAATGTGCTTCAGTAGTTTTCTTTTAATATCTCAAACTTTTTGCGATTGACATTGAAGTTGCATGATAATATCCGATGAAACATGCAAACTCTTGCCTTATACTGTTATGTGAATTTATAATCTTCAGAGAATTGATGAATGCCAACCTGTTTATTTTCTGGGTGAGATCATAAAGGATTTGTTATTCAACAACAGTTACGCCTCAATCCCAAGCTAGTTGGATTTACTTTATGAAATACTCAATATCATAAATGCTCTATTTGGGTCCATAGTATTTCAATACTCGGTACTTTAGGATATTTCACACTAGGGGCTCTCTAATGTACTTTAGTAGTTGTATCTCTAATATACTAAGAGTTTTCTAGTAAGAGGATTATTCATTATCTATCTACAATATATTAAAAACTGGAACCCCTTTAGCTAAAAGTCAAATTACAAAATTATCCTTATTTTAGTAGCTTAATATGAAATTACCCTTCACTTAATTTTTTTTAAAGAAAAAACAAACAGAAAACCCTACACATACGTGCCTCTCTCAACAATCGCACCCTTTTGGCGCCAGATGCCTTTTCCAAAATGCCTTCATCTAAATTTTGCTCTCTCAAAAAATCAGAACCCCAGTTTCTCTCAATCTTCGGTCTTTACCATTAAAGCAACATGTGGAATCCAAACTCTACTCCACCAAATTCTTATCTTTTTCACTTAGTCTTTTCTTACTAAATTTTTCCTAATCTCCTTTATCAGCTTTTTGGCACTATTACTATTCTATCTTCCCATACCTAATTCCTAGCAAAGTCAAGTTGTAAGTTCCTTGGTTTTGTTCTTTCGTTGATTTTATTATAATTTTACCTTAATTAGTTTCTGAATCATTGTTTACAATTATTCAACTGAGATATATTCTCTGAATGGTTAGTATTTGAGATGACTAGCGTATAAATAAAGGATAACTGTCTAATTATTTAAATGGTTACTTAAATGTCATTTTAAATAATTTAAATACTCTATTTTCCTACTAACAATTCTTAATTAGCAAATCGTCATTCATTAAAAGTCACAACCCTTGGAGAAAAGAAAAAGCCTAACTAATGAACATGCACAGACGTCTTTGTCAGCATTATGCTTTAGCAAGTTTGCAATTCTCAAGTGAGAATTGAATTCTGATAGTAATTCAAGTATTCGACACAGGCATCTTTGTTACATTAAGCATTGAACTTTAGCAGTTCTCAAACACATTTATTTAATTATGATAGTAAGGCCTTCTCTCTCTCTTTTTGTGGCTTTTCCTGGACCGAGATGTTTACGTATTAGAAATATCACATAACTAAACTATGGTAATTCGCAGTTAGAGGCAAAACTTCAAAACAAACTTTAGGTGGGTTGATTATATATTCTTTGACACATAAAAGTTCTGCTCTCTTCATCCTTCTGCTCCAGTTATGTACATACACACTTATGTGACTATAAACACTAATAAGAAATTATATATATCTATGCTTCCTTGAACAGGTTAGTTTGAAAGAAATACACCTATCATGCTACTTAAACATTTGGACCCTCAAATGGCTTATGCAATAGTACAAGGATGAGTTGTAGAGGAACAATATTGATTTTCTATTATAAAATGATGTACTATATGACTTGGCATACACGTGCACTGCACATGCCGAGAAACTAACTTATCTTTATGTTTATGCAATTATTTTTTGTGTTTTTGATTCTAACTATTTTAATGTTATTATGGTAGAGTCGCTTTTCTACTTTATTCATATTTTAGTTTATGTGCTTTTGGCATGTCTTGCTAAAATTTTTAGTCCAAGGAACATATGACAAATAAATTGTGTTGATGGATTTCTAATTTACTCCTTTGTGAGTTAAATAATCATTTCTTCGACAATAGTTTTTCCAAATATTTTGATAGAATCATTTTTCTATTCTATTCACTCTTAGTTTATGTATCTTTAGTCTTTCTTTCTTAAATGATATGAAATATATTTTAGTATAGATATTTTATATATATATATATATATATATAGGATACACGTGGTGCAATGCATGTGCAGAGAGACTAGTGGATAAATAATGAGGAGGCAGTTTGTGTTGTCCTCGTTTCCCATTTATCAGAATATATGGGAATTGACAAGCTCTTTTTCTTGCGCTAATTGAATGTTGGGACTTGAAAAATCTTCGATATTCTGAAGGAATGCCCTGTGGGTTTTTTCTAGTGGACCTCAGAGGTTCCTGAAGTTTATATATCTGTAATGGTCTTAGCTAAAGGGTCTTATGTATTGTTGTCGTTGCATAATGGTACATTTCTCTTGGGTATGTCTAAGCATTGGTTTCATTTTGTTGGTTATTCAGGAATAGAGTTCAACAAATTGTTGGTGACATTAGTAATACGATGAATCGCTCAGGAAATGTCTTGCCACCCCCGATTGATGAATTATCGAATACATCGACTGAGAAATCTAGCATTAGAAATGCAACAAGTGTAAGAAACCTTGGTGTTTGGTTCTGCTTGTGGAGTTGTTAATTTTTTAGCACAGTATCTGAAAAATAGTTCTCATGTTTCAGCACAAAAGTCGCTGTATTTTTCTTATAGTGTATACGGATTCTTTGGTTTGAACTGCAAACATGTTCATCAAAAGCTTTTATGTGATTTAGGATGCAGCAAATGATGCAATGAATTACAGTAGCTACACGGCTCATGGAATTCCTTATGATAAGGATGTAGATGCTGGTGTGCCGAACCGAATGACAACTTTTGTAGATATTGTTGGACGGTCCAACACTTCAGGTGCAGAGAGAGATGGAAATAGCAGTGATGATTGTAGGATTTTGGATTTATCTTCTGACCTATCTTCAGTAACCATTACTAATGATAATCATGGTCGTGAAACATATCCGAACACAACTGTGTTCAAAGTTCCATCTTCGCACCTTGTCAATAATATGTGGGGGAACCAAAATTTTGTTGAATTTTCTGATGAACCATTCAGGGAACATTATATATCTTCTGATGATCAAGGACCGAAGGATTCAAATAGTGTGGCTCAAAGGGCTTTTCTTATGCCATCTCGTTCTGCTCAATCCACAGAGGACTCTGGTGATCATTCATTTGTACATAAGTCATATAGTCCTAGTGGCAATGGAAGGGATTATGGAGCTTTACATAATCAAGTGGATGAAGCTTCTCTGCCACTTTCGTGTGTAAATGCAATATTAAATGAAGGATTACATGATATGAAATTCCAAAGATCTGTCAAATCTGATAGGGTTTACAGAAGTTCTACCTCATTCTCCAATGAAGAAATAGTGCAGCACCTACGGAGGATTGATAGTGATAACTCGACTAACTATGGGGATTCATCATTCAATGCTGTAGAAAGCAGTATTATTTCAAATATTATGTCAATAGACTTTGATTCATGTGATGATTCAATGGCCTTGCGTCGTAGCTTTGCTGGCGTGTATAATGAATCTGATGGGAAGCTTGGTGCTACCTGGAACTCTTTGCACAATGATCAATCAGGGTTCTCTTTTGTGAAGCAAGATGACTTTTCAAGGCAAGGATGTGATTTAGAGTCTCCTTTTAGTAATATTGGTCAGGTATCAAAGAATTCATCCATCCCTCAAGATTTCAGAGAGAACAAGGATCAGTATGTGCAGAAGGCTCCGTATCAAAGTAAGTGTCGGCAAAGCTTTTCCTTATTTTATCAAGTAAAACAGATTTTGCAACATGTATTTATCCTTAATTGATTTTCTTCTTATTTTCTTTCTTTCAAGTGGCTTTCCAATTTTATGTTACTTATTCTAATGTACCTATTGGATAGGAATTCTGTAAAATCAGTAAAGAATGTTATAAAATTGGGATCTTCTAAGATGTTTGCTGCTGCATGCACCTTATTTTCTTGCATGTTAAAACTATTTTCTGTTGAAATTAGTCAAATCCTCGCTTATCTATAGGCTTTTCATTCTTTAATTATTAGAATAAAACATGACACTATCTTTGATTTCCTAACTCTGCTTTGTGTTAATGTGTTAGTTTCTTTCAGTTAATATAGTTTTTGATAATGATAATATTGTATTCATCAGTACATTAAAACCTGTACTGGCAATAGTATTTACAAGTTGTGTACGTTTCAGTTAATATATATAAAGACATTTTGTCATAGTTTGACAAGCTTTCTGGCTTATAGTTGATTGCTATTATCATTCAAATAGATAAATACACTATTAGCACAAGTAGCTTGAGAAATGGAATTATTATCTTTGCTTTGTTTGGTATTGCTCTCAAGGGAGGAAGATCGGGTAAGTTTGCCAGGCTTCAAATTGTATACTAATGAGGAAATACAAAGGGATTTAATGTAAGGGGTTTATATATACATATGCATTTCTGGTGACCTCTGTTATTTAATTGAACCAGTTGCTGCACCGTAGTGTTCTATTTCATACTTTTGAGCATCTTTGTACTGTAGTAGAGTGGTACATTATTGAAAAATGTTGCAGTTTATTGGTTTCCGTATACTGAAACTTCTGAGCTGTCTAACAGTCACTAGACCAAAAGTTTTGGCTCCACCTGGATTCTCGATGCCCTCTGGGGATCTGCTTCGCGGTTTTGCTTCATCCGATGAAATAGGACGATCTCTCTCCGGTAACAACCACATTTCAGTTTTTCGTTGCATGATAAGCTGTGGTTTGTTGTGAGTGAAGTTAATATATAGTTTCTTTTGCTGTTATTTCTACAGGAAGTCGTTTAGTAAATAGTTCTTCATCAAGTCTGCTTCACACACCATCAACTGGAAGTATTAGCAGTGCAGGTGATATTGATTTTGTTGAACCTGCCATATCAAGCTGTGGAAGCGGCAAGCCAACAAATGGTTTTGATATCTCTGCCCTGGAAAACGGGTCAGCTTGTGTGCCACAGAGGAGAGCCTTTGAAGACCAGGCAAGAATCTGGCATTTGATGCAACAAAAATCTGTAGATCAAGAAGGGAAATTCTCTCAAGTTTTTGCTTTACAAACACCGTCTGTTCATCAATTACAAAGATTTCCTGGTCATGGCGGGGATGAATATTTTGGTCTAGATGATATATATGGCTTCTCATCGATGGTGAACCAACACCAAAGTTTTGATCCATCTTCCTATTCACAATTTCCACAACAAAAGCTTGCCAATGGTAACATCTTTAATGGCTTCCAGCACAATAGTTTCCGCGATATCCATCATAGTAATGAAGTAGACTGCTTGACAGAACTCCAGAAAAATGAGAGATTAGGTTTTAAAAATTTCTATGCTGGATATGGAGATATGATATTCCAGGCGCCCAGGTCTGGCGATATATACACCAGAGTTTTTGGAATGTAACCTGTGACTCTAAAAAAAGAATGAAATTGTCCCCAATTACTTTGTTGCTATGTTGTCTGCAGAAAATTATAAATATGGAGTGCCAATTTCTACTTACCTGGTATTGACTGTTTTGAGTTTTTGTTTGGATTTGGATTTGGGGGTGGGGTGGGGGAGTGGTGGGGGGGGGGGGGATGGTGGTGGAAATAATTGAGCCAATTAATTGTTTTTCATTTTCCTATCATCCGTTAGTTGATTAAAAAAAGCTTGTTGGTCACATATTAAAAAAGTTGTAGCAACTACTAACATCTTAGCTAAAACAGAGAACTAAAACATAAACTGCATTGAGATACGACCTTGTGTGGCTAGAAGTTCAGGATTTTTAGAAATAACTTTCTCAGCTATTATCATAGTAATTAGTTTCTTAAATGCTGCAAGAATAGAACGTTTTTTAACAATATTGATTGTGTCACTTCTCATGATTAAAATCTTGTTTTTTTTTTTTGGTCAAAACAAAAAGTTCTTGACTAAAATCATATTGATTCAATTTTTCCCCCGGCTCACTAGCCAATTGACCAATTGCTCGACTATACCACTCCGTGGCAGCTGCTAGACTTAGTTGCTTATTGTCCCACTACGAACCAGGCTACAACAAAGCTCATCTTCACCTATTGTCATGCAAGAACACAACCATGGACCCAGAGGAACTCAAGATGTAGCTAAACCAAGTCATCCATCAATTTGAGCTCAGACCACTAAGTTGAATATCATCTTTTTCAAAAATAAAACAGATTGCTATGCATAAAGGGGGAGGGGATTACAAGGTGAGAATCAACAAACCTCCACCCACAAGTGGAAGTTTTGGTTGCCAACTAACCGAGGTCCAATTAATTAGTGGGTGCCGGTCTCTTAAAGGATGGAGGGCATATTTTTGCGAAAGTATAATGGTGAGGATGGTAAATATGAACAATATTTGAAAGCAGAAGGGTAAATATGACCCTTTTCGTTCTTTTAAAGCATGCTTAGTTCTTTTTTTTGTTAAGCATGCTTGCTTGCTCTGAGTCAAGGGGCATTAAGTTTTGGGGGCAAAATCAAACTTCATGTGCCTGATGAATGCCAAAAGAAACTTCTTGCATTTCAAAAATCTTTTGACATTCTCCTTAGACTGCCAAAGTAGAAGGAAGGCTATGAAATTTTGGTTAAACTGATTTTTTCAGTGATACATCAATTTAATTCACATACAAACTGTTTAGCAGTAAGCTTTGCATAATTGTGGATGCTGTGTAATGGCAGAGCTCAAACCTGAGACTGCAAAAAGAAAACAATGGCGGTGAATATGGGTATAAAACAACTTTTGGATAAAGAATATCGAAGTAAAGGCAGTAGATAAGCGATTTACCAAGAAACGTTTTTTATAGCTTTCCAGAAGCTCCTTTGCGTCGCGTTTAGTTACTGTATAAGCCTCAATTTGGTTCATCTCCTGCAGTAAATGCACCACACTAGATCAAGTAATGTTGCGCTGAGTCATAATGTCTATACAAATATTTATACACACGCGCAGAAAATTTTGCTATTAGGGCGGTAATAGCTGTTATATGCTTCTATTATAGAACGGGTACTATCAGATCTAAGTTAACTAAAGACGCTATGTGGGCATGTAATTGTACGTACGCTCTTTGACTTCAAATTATAGGTTGACCTGTAGATTCTCCTATTATATGCTAAGCATAAGGATAGCACTATAGAACTCCGGTAGAACGTCAATATAAACCTTTTCTTATAACCAAGAAATCCCCGAAAGACAGTGGTGCACGGTTCAAAACTTGGTGGATGATGGGCCTGCCCCTCTACCATTCTCCACAGATACCACGCTTTTGTATGTGGCAGGTTTCAAACCTGTAACGTGCGCTTAACCCACACATCAAAAGTTGCCCTCTTACCACTAGACCAAAGCTTTGGGGGCAGAACGTCAATATAAACTTGAAAGAAGCAAACTCCAGTAAAAGCTTAGAGAAACACCATGTTCTAGTACTCAAAATGCTTATATTTTGGTATATAACTCTAGATAAAATTATATTCTGGCAGTCAAACCATGCCATTGGAAAAATCAAGAAACGTTAATCCCCGTGATACCTCGATCCATGCTGCAAGTTTTGTCCTGCCTGTTGTAATATCAAAGTTCTTTACATCGAGCAAGAAGGGCTGGAATCTTTCAATGAATGGAGCATAAGCTATATCCACCTGTCCATCAAACATATAAGGTAGTAAATATTCAGGCATTTACAAAAAATAATCCCATGGTGAACATTAACAGCTTGTTTGGATGGTTATTACATATCGTTCCATAATGTATTGTATTGTATTATATTGTTTTGTATTGTTTGATGAATACAATGTTTGGATAGATTGTATCATTTGCCGTCGTTTCATCATATCACGCACATCAATATGAAGAATAAACTTATAACATTATAAAGAAAAAGTAGGGTACGGGATATAATTATTATAGAAAAAGATGGGATAAAAGATAAAATAGGATTATATAGTAATAAGGAAGGACAAAATGAGTGAAAAATACAAGGTAATGAATCAAAATAAGCATTGTATTTAAAGTAACAATACAATAGGTAACAACTTTCCAAACAAACTGTAACCGTCAATTTCACCTTTTCACCTACTAATCCATCTACGGATAGTTTTCCGCAATTGAATTTGGAACAACCAAAAATAAGGGATGGATACTCACCAGACTGAACGTACCAAGGAAGAAAGGTCCATCAACAAACTTGGAAAGAGAAGTCTCAATGGAATCAAATGCTGCAACTACACCAACAGCACATCTCAGACTCAAAGCTTCTATGCCAAAGCAAGTATGTAATTATAAAGGAGTTAAAACTTACTTGCATCATTTACTGTGTCTTCCTTGAAAGACGAAATTACAGCTTTGTAAAAGGAGTCAAAGTGGGAGAACATTTCTTCCGCGAATTTTCTCTTGGAAGGATCCTACAGAAGTTAGCACACAAGTTGTGAAACGGCAAAAGTAGGAAAATCTCAAGGAAAATCCTATCAAGAACTTACGTCTGGGAAAAGTGAAGGTCCTTCAAAGTTACTGTCAATACATCTAATTAGATCCATACTCTCACCCTTAACTTCATTGTTGTGTTCCAGTGATGGTACCTGTGCAAGAAAAGAAATAAGTTCTTGGAGCTGTCTTGAGATGGAAAGGGCGAGCACATGGATCAGCACAACAAAGTGACAGTGAAGTGTAATGCAATTAACAGGTGTGTATATTTCGTCACCTAAACCTGTGAGTTAGCAAGACCTAAATCTGCTCATTTACCTTTGATCTATCATCCATTCAGATATAAGCTTTTCTTTCTTTTTCGCAAAATTTCAGCGTTCACGATATGTAAGCTAATCGATGATGGCACTTAGACCACATATCAAAGAATCTTGCAGATGAACCTCAAATACAGATACACACACACACACACATATATATATATATAGAGAGAGAGAGAGAGACACAATCTGGTTTCAACACATCGTTTAGGAATCGATAAATTACGTCTTTCTTTTGTAGATTTACTGTGCTAAAACAACAAGCGGACCAGCTTATACTATGGTTATTATGGACTGAGGAAACTTCAAAGAAAGGAGATACTATAAACCATTTGAATAATAGTCGCCATTTATTTGAAACAGTAATGTCACTTTCACCTTGTTTGCTGGATAAACCTTCTCCTTGTACCAATCTGGCCTGTTCTTTAGATCAATAGGAACCAGCTTTATCTTTTCCTGCAACCCCTGATTCACATACACGAATGTATATCACTAAGTTTATAGGTAAATGGAAGGAATTCAAGTACACACTAAATATAATGTTTAAGCAAATCCTAGATCAATGATTGCTTACGGACCTTATAATTTCTAGCAATCCACGTACGTTGGGCATATGGGCATGAGTAAGAGATATAAAGCCTTCAACCATGAAAATGAAGCAGAATTGATAAAATTCACCATCACAGTTAGAGATAAATACTATATCGGGTTAATTTCACATATGGTCACCGAATTTTACCAATTGTAACACTAAAGTCATGAAGCTTCTTTTTGTCACAACTTTACACACTATAACTAAATTCTACACCTATATAACAGTAAAGTCGCCTTGATGGGAAGGTTTTATCGTCAGTGGATAAAGTTCATTGAACTGTTATAGTGGGTAAAGTTCATTACTTTAAAGTTCGGTGGTGGTGTTATAGTGGATAAAGTTCGGTGGCAATTCGAGAAATTAACAATATTATATCCTACAAAGTATAAGAACCAAAAGGCAAAAATCGCATCTGAGCCAAAAGAAAAAACAGCAGTAAAGTAAAGGCAACTAACTTGGGAGTTCCATCAAAGATAGCTGGTGGCTCTGAAGAGGAATCAAGAGCAGGAGGAAGCACCTCTCTGGAACTTCTGAGTCAAATAAGAAATCAACTGGTGAAACTAACCAAAAAACAGTGAACCCAATTGAAGCACAACAACAACAACATACCCAGTATATTACCACAAGTGGAGTATGGGGAGAGAATAGTGTACGCAGACCTTACCCCTACCTTTGAGAAGGCGGTAGACCCTCGGCTCAAGAAAGATAAATGAAAGGGGCAATAACAAGCAAATCAAATCTGACAACCGAAGCGAAAATACAAAAGCTAACACTAAATAATGCAAACAGAAAACCGAAACAAAGGCAACAACAAGTAATAACATAAGCAATTGAAGCACCTCTTAATTAAAAGCCACAACTAAAAATCTAAGTTAGAAGACAAAGGAGTTTAAGAATAATTGTTTAAGAATATAACTAGTAAATAAAAAATGTATTTTTTTTAACAACTTAAGCTTTTAGATGAAATGGTTACACGCTTTAATATGATATCAGAGCATATAGAGATCCTATATTCGAGTCTCACCACCACTCAACCAGGCCAATTTGTGTGTGGGCGTGTTGAGGACATACTTAAGTAAATAAAATAGGGTGTCTCTAACATGAACTCCAGAAAAACTTAGCAAAATAATGGAAAAAGAAAACTACCCAAAAGCCATTACTGAAACAGCTGGTGGAGCATAGATTTTGGGGCACCAAATGTGATGCCGTCTTAATGGGTGTTTAGCAGTAAAAGCGAGAGAATTGAATTTGGTCGGTAAAGGAGTAAGATTAGGAGGATTGAAATGGAAATGAAATTGATATCCAATGCTCAAAGCTGCCATTTCTATTTTCTTCTCCTTTGGGTTTTGTTCGGGAGAGGAGGTTCGTTAATCGTTAGTACGTTATATTATATATATTCCTTAAAAGAAAAAAAGGATCGAATTTGCTTATCTACGAGACTATATATAATAATTGAGCAACTCTGTACTAAGTTATATTTTGTCTAATATTCTCTAGGAAAAGTTTCATTTTTGTCCTTGATCTATATAGCTTCAATCTTAAGATAATTTTGAACTATAATAAAAAATTGAAGAGTAAATTTAAAATTTTATTCTCAAACTATGGACTTGTTGAGTTCATCCATTTCATGTTGGAGTTCTTTTAGTGATGAACAAAAATAAAATAATTTGATAATTACAAGAGTATAAATATGCTAAAAATATAAACAAATTTAAATAATTTCGAAAAGTATAATTGTGCAAGACAATTTACATTTTTTTTCTCTTCTGAAAAATATTTTTGAAAGATTATACTCGTGCTTTTTTGGACGGAGGTTATATTACTTCACAATCATTTCAACTCTTAATTTGATATCACTCATTTAACCAACTCTTAAATATTATTATCAATCTATTTCAATAACTTTATCAAATATTGTCCAATTAGCTAATACTTTTATCAATCTTCAACTAATGTATTTTTTTGAAAACTAATTTTCAAAAGTCAAACACCTAAAAATATTTTTCAGCAAATAAGGTCATATTTTAGAAAATATTTTTCGAAAAATATTAAGCAATATATATATATATATATATATATATATATATATATATATATATATATAGAATTCAAGTGAATCTTCCGAAAATATCACCAAATTCACCTTTAGCACAAAAGATAAGGCAACCAAAAGACATTAGCAACATCCCTTATCTCTCTCCCAATCGAAATTCTCAAGCTTTCATCAATGGAGGCTACTTTCTTCACCTTACCGTCTTCTACCTCTCACTCCTACCCTTTCTCTCTCAAATCCCACTTCAATAACCCCCTCACTTTCCCCACCCACCCCCATTTCAAACCCAAGTCCAAAAATTTAACCATCCGTTCAGCTATTAGCAGAACCAAGAAAGAAGAAACAGTAGAAACTGTAAAACAACAGCTCGAAGATTGCTACCTTTTAGCTGGAATCGGTTACAAGGGCTTAACAGTCAAACAATTTCAAGAACTGAGATCCCAACTGCCCGATACTACAAAACTTCTCGTCGCCAAAAACACCTTAGTACTTAAGGCAATTGAAGGGACAAAATGGGAAGCGTTAAAGCCGTGTATGAAAGGAATGAATGCGTGGCTATTTGTACACAGTGAGGAAATTCCTGCTGCGTTAAAACCTTATAGAACATTCCAGAAGGAAAAGAAATTAGAGGAAAATGATTTTACTGGTGCTGTTTTTGAAGGGAAGTTTTATGGGCCTGAGGAATTTAAGGCACTTGAGACTTTACCTACTCGGGCTGAGATTTATGCACAACTTCTTGGGTCTTTGAAAGGACCGGCTTCGGCTGTTGTTGGAACTATTCAAGCTCCAGCTAGGAATTTGGTTATGGTGCTTAAAGCTTATGTTAAGAAATTGGAGGAAGAAGGTGGAAGTCAATAGTTTCGTTGTAATTTCTTGGATATGGTATGTTTAATGTTATGTTAATTTGATTCAAAATTTGAAATTTTGTTTGGACATGTAATTTTGTAAATTTAATATTTGGTAGAATGGTAATTGATTGCTGCAATTTCTTCTGATTTGTGTTCTTATATTAGGTGGATAAATTTTGTTAGTTCATAACTGTGACATGTAGTTTCTGCACTTCCCATTATTATTGATCCAAGAAGATAATTTGTCTTCCTGCCCCAGCTCAGTATATTTGTTAAATAAAAAAAAAGGCAATTCGGTGCTGTTTATGCGGCTTGAACCCATGACCTCCTGCTTACACAACGACAATCTTACTGCTGTGTGAAATGCTCCCGTTCATATATTGTCAAAAGAAGAGTAGAATATATTAGCAATAAAAAAAAGCAGTAATCCTGCCCATTGTCGAATGCATCTTCCACTTTGTAATTGAAAAGACTGAATCCTCTCGCTTCGTTGCTCAGTCCGTTATTATCTCCTCTTTTCCCTTTCCATCCTATCAAAAGTAACTTTTAGTTTTCTGTGGCTATAATATGGTGGATGGTTTCTCTTTAAAATAAGTTTAGTGCCTTTTGGCTGAGGAAAGGATGGATTAGTTTCTGTGGTAGATGAAGAACATTCTCTTAGAACTTCAGTGTTGTTTTCTGGAATTAGTTTAAGGCCTCTTAGTTTGGGATAGTGTTTGCAATGTGTTTATCTGGTGCATTAAGCCATCTGGTTTTGAATGAGTGAACAAAATCTGAGGTTTGTTGTATGTCAAAGCATGCCTTTAATTCCGCTTTAGAAAAGCTACGTCCTTTGGAAGCTCGGGGGATTAGGATTCTCTAGATTTTTGAGCAAATGTGTTAGCCGAATGGTTTTCACTAATTGAAGGAACTTTTAGTTTAACCCTACGCCAGAGCGGACCTGATCATTGTTGAGAAAAAGCAGTATCTGTTCAAGCTTTGGAAATTTGGATTCTGCTAAATGGTTGCGCAGATAGGCAGCAACAATAACAACAACAACAAATCTTGTGTATTTCCACAAGTGGGGTCGGGGAGGGTCGTGTGTACGCAGACCTTACCCCTACCTTTAAGAAGGCAGAGAGGCTGTTGCGCAGATAGGCATCAGGTTTATTATTGCAAGCCAAAATTTGATAAGTATGCCTTCTTTTTATGTTTAGACTTTACAAAGTAGTAGGCGTACAACGACAATTTACTATTCTTGATCATGCCAAAGATTTACATACACGCTACAGATTGGGACCTTCGGATTCTATGAGATGCACAGTTCTACTGATGGTCCGCAGTTAAGAGAGGGTAAGATTATTCACTCATAATGTGAAGGAAAGGGACTAATCACAAGTTATTTCTTTGAATCATTCTGATGTTAAGTGAGAAATCAGCATAAGCTAAGGCCTAATTGAAAAGCAAGAAAATGTTGACGACCATCGGTTTGGCCAACCTTTAAAATATGAACTCTTCTTTTACTGCTCCTCTGCAATAAAAGAAATTTGATGTCTCAGCTAATATATATATGATGTAGAGATTTCTCCTCTAGTGCTACCAACTATCAGTTCTGCCTTCACTTGAAAATGATGGAACTTTTTTCTGCATTGGTGGTAGGTGCAAATTCATGTGCATCTCATATCTTTTCTGTTTATAACTTGCCAGGTTCCTGTGCTGGTTCTTGTTTGACTTTGCCATTCTTGTACCATATTCTGTTTTAACTACTTTCTAAGATAAATTTATGCCATCTCAACTGAAGTTTTCATCTCAGCATATATCTGTTTTATGAATATAATTTGAACAACTTCTCCAGAGTTCGGATCTTTAAGGTTTAGTTACTCATCAAGCATGTTGCATGAATTCTTCTGTATCTCACAAACATTTATATGTGAATCAGTTGACAAAACTAGAGAGGTGCAATAGTTAACTCTAGCTTCAGTGGCTTTGTAGTGTTCCCATTGCTTATTCGACTCCATTTATACTTCAGGTTGAAATTTGGAGTCGCTGGACATTTATAGCCTGTTTGGCCAAGCTTCTAAAATCAACTTATTTTGAGAAACGCTTTTTCTCAAAAGTACTTTTGGTGAGAAACAGTTTGTGTTTGACTAATTAATTTAAAAGACACTTTTGAGCGGCTATTAGTATTTAGCCAAGCTTTTACAAAGTGCTTCTAATTGTATTTTTTTTCTTCTTAAAAGTACTTTTCAGAAAAAGTAGTTTTGAGGAGAATTTACTTTTTTCTGCTTTTCCAAAACTGCTTCTGCTTTTACGCAAAAACACTTTTTTTTCTTCTACAAGCTTGACCAAACATTTCAACTTTGAAAAAAAAAAACTTTAAAAAAATAAAGTGCTTTTGGCCTTGGAGAAACTTGACTAAACAGGTTGTTACGCTCCGGTACGTCACTGTGTTTTTATTTTGTTTATTTCTTGAAAATGTCTAAACTTACTCGCTACTATACGGAATATCTTAATTTTAACATTTGTTATACTTTGTGGTATAATATTTGTTATACTTTGTGTGACCTCCACAAGGCAGGGGTAAGATATGCCTATATACTAGCCTCCTTGTACTCCATTTGTAAGAATACATTGGGTATATTATCATTATTTTTACTGTTATTATCATACTTTGTGGACAAGAGTGTATTGCTCTAGTGGTAAGCACCCTTCACTTCCAACCAAGAGGTTGTGAGTTCGAGTCACCCCAAGAGCAAGGTGTGGAGTTCTTGGAGGGAGGGAGCCGAGGGTCTATCGGAAACAGCCTCTCTACCTCAGGGACGGGGTAAGGTCTGCGTACACACTACCCTCCCCAGACCCCACTAGTGGGATTATACCTCAGGGAAGGGGTAAGGTCTGCGTACACACTATCCTCCCCAGACCACACTAGTGGGATTATACTGAGTTGTGTTGTTGTTGTATCATACTTTGTGGTTATTTATACTCTTGTAGTTAGCAAATTTATCTTGTATTTGCAATTGTCTTTAGAGCTTTAATGTGACATTTGGAAACGAGTTCCGAATAGACCCCTCTAATTTTGAGTTTTGACTATGAACTCATATACTAGTTTTTCTGTCTGCAAAATGTATATAGTATATGATTAATAGTTAGTTTAATTAACCTACACAATTGTTAATAGGGAAAATGGCCAAATATACCCCTGTACTTTCAAAAAATATTTAAATATACCCTTCGTTATACTATGAGTCCAAATATATCCATGCCGCTATAATTTAGGTTCAAATATACCCCCATTTAAACGGAGGGACACGTGTCATCGTCCTGTTGGCCAATTCTAAATATCTCCTAATTAATTAAAAAGACTCATTACTCATACTCGAAAAGCAATTTTTTTTTGTAAAAATGGGAAAAAACTGAATTCTTTTTTACTAAAAACTGAAAAAAACAAAAATATTTTTTTTCAGTTTTTACAAAAAGATTGCTTTAAAAAAAAACTGAAAAATATTTTCTAAAGCAATGTTTTTGTAAAAACTGGAAAAAAAAAAATTAAAGTAATTTTCTAAAGCAATGTTTTTGTAAAAATTGGAAAAAACTGAATTTTTTATTTCCAGTTTTTAGAAAAAAATTGCTTTAAAAAAAACTGAAATATATTTTCTAAAGCAATTGTTTTTGTAAAAACTGGAAAAAAAAATTGAAAAGCAATTTTCTAAATCAATGTTTTTGTAAAAACTGAAAAAAAACAAATATTTTCATTTTTTTTTCAGTTTTTAGTTTAAAAAATTTCAGTTTTTTCCAGTTTTTACACGCTTTAGAAAATTGCTTTTTAGTTTTTTTCCCAGTTTTTACAAAAATATTGTTTTAGAAAATATTTTTCTGTTTGTAAAAACTGGAAAAAAATATTTTCGTTTTTTTTATTTTTTAGTAAAATGTTTTTTTTAGTTTTTTCCAGTTTTTATAAAAAAAATTGCTTTAGAAAATTACTTTTCGGGTATGGGTAATGAGTCTTTTTAATTAATTAGGAGATATTTAAAATTGACTAACAGGACGATGACACGTGTCACTCCGTTTAAATGAGGGATATATTTACCCAAAATATAGTGGCATGGGTATATTTGAACTCATAGTTTAATGAAGGGTATATTTAAATATTTTTCGAAAGTAAAAGGTATATTTGATCATTTTCCCTTGTTAATAACATAACTGTGTTATGTCAAAATGGTGATTTTATTCTCAATGCGCTTTCTTTCTTTATATTTCATAATATATTTTGTAATAAAATGCTTCATCTACTCACCTTTTAATTCAAAAACTCTTGTTGGTCCTTTGGTAAATAAAATAACAATTGGAGCCTTACAAGCAACCGTAAACAGGATAAATCTTGTGATTATTTCAACTCTGAATAATTATTAACATAATTTAGCTGGAATCACATCGCAAAGATCAAAACTTAATGTAGGAGAGTCAAATATTATGAGAGTCAAATCATAAACAAACTCATTCCTTTGTTATATTGATAGTTACGAATCTACAAAGTTGAGCCTCGAATTTAAACTTCCTAATGTTTACAGTTTAAAAATCTCAAATTAAAAGTACTTACCTAATTATGACTCTTCATACGTTAAAATATAATATTAATGCATACGTTAATCATTCAAAATTTTACTCTGTTTCAGAAAAGAGTGAATGTGTTCAACATACCACGGCCAGACCTTCTAATTTCCGCTCTTAATTAGGACATTGATTTCACAATTCTTAAAATAAAAAGTAGATAATAAGAAGCTACATAAAAATATATTTAAAATGGTAACATTTTAAGAATGTTTAAATAATTTATGAAAAAGTTGTAGTAAGAAAAAGTTATTTGACTTCTCAAATAATAATAATGTCATATAAAGTGAAAAAAGAGATATGATTAACTTATTCTTTCTCTTTCAAGTTTCTAAAGTTTGATTTTCACACTATTCTCCATTGTTGTAAAAAATATGAGTTTATGTTTTATACAATAGAAAAATATTTATAGAATCAAATTACTTTCTCCGGTCCATTTTAGTTGTCATATTTCTCTCCTTTTATTAATAAAAAGGGCATTTAGATTGTTATACCCTTATTTACTCTCCACATTTAATTTTTTTATGCTATATAATTAATACTTTTTACGTTCAAGAATAATTAATATTAAAGACAAAATGAAAAGGAAATAATAATTTTAATCTTAATTTTCTAAAATAATAAGTATTTTGGACCAATTATTTTTAGTAACCACAACAATTAAAATGAATCGCAAGGAGTATTTGTTAACAATATATGTGCTTATAATTTATAGCATGTTTGATCAAGTTTCTAAAATCAGCTTACTTTGAAATTTTTAAAAGTGTTTTTCAAAAATGTACTTTAATGAAAAATGGTTTGTATTTGGCTAATTAATTTGAAAATCACTTTTGAGCGGCAATTAGTATTTGGACAAGTTTTTAAAAAAATAATTCTACATATATTTTTCTTAAACTCAGAAAAGTACTTTTGGGAAGAATTTTTTTTTTACTTTTAAAAGTTTGGCCAAACACCTTAATTTTTTTAAAAAAATACTTTCAGCTTAAAAAAAAAAAAATACTTTAGGCAAAAAAAAAAAAAAAATTACCAAACAGGCTATTAAACTTAAAATGTAAACCATGGCGGATTCAATTTTAACCAATTTTGTCGAAACAAACCAAAATTTGGCTTAAATCGGCAGAGACGGGGCAAAGCGCATAGGCCTTCCCTTAGAAAAGAGCAACATTACTCTTAGCAGACTGTAGAACCCGAAAGTGGAGAAGAATTTCAGTATCTTCAGAAATGGACGATTACACAAGAGAAATGATGGACCTCAAAACCCTAGTCACTCGAACCCTAGAGAAGAAAGGCGTCCTTGCCAAGATCCGAGTAATTTACTATTTACCCCTTTTTCTCCTCTGCATTTTCCTTTTTTTAAAAAAAAAATGTATTCTCTTCTAATTTCTCCTTTACTTGACCTAAAATGATGCTAGGATCCGATCTGGTAGTTATCTATCCATGCTTTACAAGACTCTTTATTTATAAAATAAAATTCATGGGTAGTGAGAATTATCTATGAACTTTTGGAATGACTGTAACAGCAGCTTATAGAAATATCAAATTTCATGCTTACAAGATAAAGATATTCAACTCATTTTTCCACTCGCATCGCACTAATTCTTTTATGTACAACAACTACAACAACAACAACAACCCAGTATAGTGTGTATACAGACCTTACCCTTACCCTTGGGATAGAGAGTTTGTTTCCGATAGGCTCGGCTCAAGAAGATGACAAGAGACAATTCTTTTATGTACGAAAAAAGAAAGAGGAAATAGAGTTAGAAAAAGGCTGAAAGTGAATGTGTACCAGGTTGGATTTTTAATGCTTGAGAATTGTAGCGAAAAACTAAAAACTGATGATCTCTAATTGTTATGTCACATTTGCTTCCCTTCCTTTGAGTTGGATCATTCTTTTTTTTTTTGTTGTTGTAGATTGCATACCCTATGAGATAATTTTACAATTTTACATATTTTACGGTGTGACGTTTCTTAGGCCGAACTTAGAGCGAGTGTTTTCGAGGCAATTGAAGAGGAGGATAAGGTAATTGAGAAGGATGAAGGCTTGGCCCCTGCACTATTGGGTAGCTGCAATGATCAGGCAAAACAACTCCATAATTCGCCTTCAGGTCATTTTAATGTTTTTGTCCTTTTGTCATTCTTCTGCTTATAAATCCTTGCCAATGTTTGTATTAAAGATGGAAGGTAAAACATACTTATCTTGTCTAGAAGAATTCTATCTGATTTTAGTAATATATCAGAAAGCTGAGTTCTTCTTAAGTACTGCAGCAGACCGCTGGCTAAAAGTTTCAATCTATTGACCTTTGGTTGCGCAACCTCCATCAGTACTTTTTAGGACTTGGGAGTTCAATCTGAATATCTGTTTTAGGATCTAGTGCTGTGAACCTCCCGCATGATAAGTCTATATCTTGCTTGCAGATGGCTACACCTTTTTTTCAATAATTCATGATTTGGCTTTTGGATCCTTGTTTTGTGAAGCATGATATTATTTTCCTGTTTCAAACTGACTTAGTTTGTAAGTTGTGATGAAATAAGATATCTAAAACAAACTACAAAGTACCATCCCCAAAATCAATTTCCAGTACTTTTATATTAAATAAGTCTTAGCGAAAGTCCTAGAGAGTGTCATCTATCAGCAAAGTTAAGCATGTACTTGAACTCTGCATTTGTATCTTAAAAGGCGTTTTCTGAACGAGTCCCGCCGAGAGCCCCGGGGGTAAAAACGCACCCAGGCATACTAGCGTGGCAGAAGTATCTTGCAACATAAGTCCCAACCCTCCGGGCATTCGCTTAGGCGTAAGTCCCAACTTTTTGGGCGTGCCTAGATAACATTTCCAAATTGGAGCCAAAATTGCTTAATAATTCCCCTTTTTAGTATGATAATACTCAGAAGTTAACTCATAGTAAATTTTCAAAGTAAAAGAACTCAAAAGTCAAAAGGCTTTTTCTAATTTCATAATCCCTTCTCTTTGTTGTTTAGAAACAAATACTCTTTGGCCTTGGTCTGCAAAGTGTAAACTACAAAGCAAGAGCTTTTTCCTCAATGCTTGCTGCTTCCACGCATGCATATTTCTTCTTTATGCTTCATTAAGTTTTCTCTCTCTCTTTAATCTATTCTTTTCAAGTTTGTTTTGGTTTTAGAATTTTATAAACTTGAAAACCAATTTTATAAAACCTATCTTTTTGTAGTACCTGCAATAGGAAGGATCAATTTAAATGGTCAAAAGTCTTTTCTACATCCAATTTGCAAAGGATCCTTTTTTCTCCTTTTTTTTCAGTCCCCAACCCAAAACTTCATTGGCTATGAGGGCAGCATCAGTTATCTGTCTTCCCTGAATGAATGCGTTCTGATATCCACAAAAAATTTGCTGGTCACTTTCTTCAATCTTTCAGCTAGAGCTTTGGCAGCTATATTGTAAATGCTACTAATCAAACTAAGAGGCCTGAAATCCTTCAATTTTAATACACCTTCTTTCTTCGGTATTAAAGCAATAAATGTGGCATTACAGCTTCTGATCGTCTGCCCATTCTGATGGAAGATTCAAGTGCTCCCAGAATGTCATTCTTTATTACTCCATGCCTTTTGATAGAATGCCATAGTAAAGCCATCTGGTCCATATGCTTTATTAGGTGCACTAGACTTGATAATTTCCAGTACCTCTTCCTCTTCTTCAAATGGCCTTTCCAACCAATTATATTGTCCATGCTCCAAAGATCTAGCTGGGGCCTGGAAGTGCAAGGGGGTGTTAGAGTGTCTCACATTGGTTGAGGAATGGATTTTTGTTATATTGTTTTGACAATCCTCATCTCATGAGCAACCTTTTGGGATTGAGTTAGGAAATGTCTATTTCCTTTATGGCCTCCTTATCCCTTTTTAGTCATGCCTACTATTTATTGTATTATGATTTTCTTTTTGAACTAAAATCTATCAATGTGGAAGGTTTTGGTTAGACCTTACTTGTATACAAATAATAAAAATAAAGATATGAAGGGGAGAAACATAATGGCTTTTGCTTCTCATACATCAGATCAATTCCATTACAAAAATTAATATATGATACAGCTATCTAAATGCAAATTCTTTTGCTGGAAGTAGTCCTCATTTTGACAAGAATTCTAGAAAATTTAACTTTAAAGAGAAAGAATCCTCTCTAGAATAAAGATATTAAGTTTCATGGATATGCCTCTTCACATGTGATTTACAAAAAGCATAAAGCGACTTAGTTTACAAATACTAAATTTTGAGGGATATACCCTTCAAATTAAAAACTTTTCTTGTTACCTTAGAATTTTCCGAAGGTACCTAGACATGTCTTATCGGAATCTAATTGTGATGATAATATACCTGTTATTGCACTCTGTTTGTCTAATGATCAATGCATCAACATTGATGTGTTTTAGCTCTAAGAAGTGTTAAAATTTGATACATCCTCCTACAGTAGATCACTTTGCTTGTTCGTATTAACTTTTGTTTTTCCCCTCTCTTGATGTGCAGGAAGGCTACTAACTGCACTTATATGTGAATATTTGGATTGGGCTCAATTAAACCATTCACTTAAAGTTTATTTGCCAGAGTGTAATTTGGTAATCATGTACAGGGTTCTCCCAGAGTGAATATATACCGTTCTTTGCAAAATCTTGTCAGTATCTTGTTCTACTTATGAAGGACCCGTTATGTGATTGTGTAGCCAAAGGATTCATGGAAATCTGAGCTAAAAGAATTTAGCAGCAAGAATGGATATGATCTTAACAGGAATGGTGATAGCGCTCCCTTGCTTTTGGATGTTCTTGAAGGATTCTTGAAATATGAGGTTGGGTAAAACCTTTTAGTTTAGATGTCAATATAGTCCGACAAATGATAAATTTTTTTTGTTTACATTTTGTTATGTGTAAACTATTTTTAAATATAGTATTTGCAAATAACAGTTTCCGGTACAATGTGGGTCAATATGCAAGTTTGTGGTTAGGAATTATAGTAAGTATTGTTACTAAAATTTATTTTTTTGCAGAATTTATCTCAAGCAATGGGGGCTGGAAGGAGATTTACTGCACCAGATGCTGGATCTCTTTCCAATACTGAAGCTAGGAACATTAGGAAACCTTCATCTTCAGTTGCTGGAGGCTTACCTCCATTGGGAAGGTTAACATATAAAACATTATCACTTCTTCTCTTATCTTGTCATTTGAATTTAAATTTGACTTGGGACCATTTTACACCACAGGCCAAGTCCTGCTGCCCAGTCATCTGGTAAGTAGTCTAGCTGATCTTTCTTTTTTCCCTTTGTTTTCCTGTTGGTAATTAATTCCCAGATAAATGCATGAATTTCTGATATTGTTGAGATTCTAGACAGAAGGGCAGGTTCATCTATATCTGGATATAGGAAAGATGAATACAACTGGAGATACGAAAATGATGAGCTTCCGCAGGATGTAATGCTTGCCTCATCTGCCTTAGAAAACCTTCAATTGGACAGAAAAGCTTGGAACCTTACCTCTTCATGGAGGTCAGTCTTTAAACTTTCAGTGGGATTTAATTACAGATTTGATTTTAATGTAATTATCTATTGGCATGAGTTCCAAAGAATTCATATGTTTTAAGATCTGGCTTGGAGGGTTCGTCAACTTATCAAAATAATCTGGCTTGGAGGGTAAATTTTTAGAAGAAAGGCAACCTTATCGCTTCTATTAAGGCAGTATTAGTAATGTGCTTATTGTGAAATTCATTTATGTAGCTTAAGCTTCAGAAGAGTCAGATTGTGGTGTAGGTTTTATGCTACTTTTCGTTCTTTTGATGGGAGGGCTTATGCTACTTATTTATAGACATTTCCGTGATGAATGGGACGATGTCAATGTAAAAGCAGCTTAAATATGATGTCAGTGTGGCCTCTGTTTTCGGGGGTGGGGTGGGATGGGAATGTAGGCATTACCAGACAGGTTCATAATTGTACTCCATAATTGGTGTGCAACCTGACAGCGTAGCAACATGTGGTCCATAGCTTTACTCAACCTCTTACACGTAGCACCTGTTAGGCTGTTAATATGCAGGACACCTCAGGTCATTGGACCTTGGTGCTAACCCAATTGAAGCTTGTATGGATTTAAGATTGACAGTTCATTACTATATTGTTTGCCATTGAAAAAAAAAATAATACAAACGAAAAAGACTTCTCTCATATGAATTTGTTAAAATCATTGGTTGGATTGATTAATTGCATCGTGTTTCTTCGTCTCATTAGCAGAGTTCGAAATATTGACTCAAATGTGTAAATTTCACTGTAACTCCCAATTACGAATTAGTGATTTGAAACAAAACCAACAGTTAATTGAATCAAAGGTGTTAACTCTATGAACATCCGTAATTTATGAGTTTAGGCCTTGTACACTTGATTCCCAAAATAATTTTCATACTTCAAAGGCCTCACATTGATCTCAAAGTAGGTAAATAATTCAAATGCGCTAGTTGCTTTAGGTGCGATTAATAAGTAAATTATCATGGTTATGGGTACGGTTTCCGTGGCATAGCTATGATACGTACATAAAAAATTCAAGTGCGCGTTCACGCGACTTGACCCGAACTTCAAATAATAATAAATTAAACATGTCGTAAATTGCGGGTGCGTTTCACGTGGTGTGATTTACGATGGGTATAAAACGACAAGTGTATGACATCGTAACTTGTTCAAATAAATTCCATAAAAATACCAAAAATGATTAAAGTAAATAGTTAAAAGCGGTAAAAGGTAAAATGCACAATAGGTTTTTAAATGTGTAATAATTAGACAATTAAGCCGAGTGTAATTTGTTAAGCGACCGTGCTAAAACCACGTAATCCGGGAGTGCCTCACACTTTCTCCTGGGTTAACAGAATTCCTTGCCCGGTCTTCTGTGTTTCGCAGACCATAAATAGAGTCAAACTTCCTTGAATTGGGATTCCAAATTTGGTGATTCGGAACACCGTTAATTAAATAATTCCGAGTGGCGACTCTAAAAAATTAAAATAAATTAATCTAATTTCAAATAATGTCACTTAAATTGGAAAAACTCCTTATCCTTGAAAAAATGAGGTGTGACAACAACCCCCCCCCCCCCCCCCAACAACACACACACACCAAAACAAAAAACATTGCCTTGAAAAGTGCTCCCATTTTGTTTGACCTAGTAGAAGTTTTTGTTACATGAACGGAGGGAATTTGTTCAATTATCACAGTGATGAGCGACGACCAAGATAATCTGCTGAAGTTCTTGTAAAACTTGCATACTCTAATTTTCCACCTTCGAGTTCACTGCTGATACTTTCTCACCTTGTCAGTCCTTTTCCATAAGAAGGTTGAGGTCTCTTCATTTGTCAGGCATTGCATAGTTGACCTTAAAGTTCTACCTTGGCTTGTAAGATAACTTTTATTGACTGCACCAAGGTTCCTATCAATATACCAATGGTCGAATGGGATAAAAAGCATTAGCCCTTGTTACTAAGTGTGTCTCCCTTGTCACAGTTTCTTCCACCCTATGTGTGTGTGCGCGCGTATGGTAAAAATGTCGGTCTGTTATAGTTAAGAACATGTTGTACGTCATTATAAATTTCATTTCCAATTAATCTGAAAAAAGCACATTGCATGCTTCAAAAGTGCTCCCATGCTATTAGATTGAGTAGAAAATTTTGTTATGAAGTGATAAACGATGACCAAGAACTGATGATAAGCTGCTGATTTTCTTGGAAAAAATTGCATACTCTAGTTTTTCCTTTTATTGATGTCTCCGTCGTTTGTCATACTTCCTGAGCGGCTGTCCAGCAAATGGAGTGGTATCTCAACTTGTGTTGAATTGGATTGCAGGCACAGAGGTGATGACATGTCTGAGGATGATAGCAGGGGAGAATAGATGAGATATGTGGTCTTCAAATCACCAAGATGGGAATTGATTATATCCTTCTAACTTAGAAATGCAATGTTTTGATGTATGCTGTGTATGATTCAAATACTATATTGCTTGTAATTCGTGTGAGCTTCTCATTTTCTTTCCTTTTTTCCTGGATCATTTATCATCCCCCCCCCCCCCCCCCGTGGCTAAGCAGCGGCGCTTTAAGATTTTTTTTATCATATGACGGTTGCTCGAGTTGGATGCCCAGCGTGATTACTAGAAGCTGGTTCTCTGTGGTATTACTGTTTGCAGCAACTAATATGGACCTTTATTTGTAGCACTTAGTCTGACTCATTGACAGTAGGGAGACTGAAAGTCCTAAGAAAAAGTTCAGTTGCTGAGCAGGCTTATAAAAAGTGTAAAATCCTACTTGCTTACTGCCTTGTAGGAAAACTGGAAAGTAACCGTTTTTTGAGTATTGCTAGTTTAAATCACTGGTAGATGTTCTTTTCTTCTTCTTTAACGAAATACCGGGACTGGTAGCGTGGGTTTCGAATCTAACTTCGCGACTGCTAATTCGTGTCAAACTTTTTTTCCCATGCCATTTGGAGTAGAAATGTTTCTAAGTGTTACAGTTTTTTGGACGAGTATTTGATGCGTCAAATGTGTAAAAAGCGCCAAATGGGACAAAATCTAGTGAGTTTCTAACTTTAGAGAAACATATCAGTGATAAAGGTAAAGATCATAAAGAATCAATTTTATATTGGCCTCAATATGAACAATTAATTGTTTCGTTTTACTTTCAGCTTAGTGTACACAAATATGATTAGTTAATCAAAGGAAGCGTGTTTTAGATGGATTAGTTGCCTTACAAACCTAGAAACTGTCGATTTATTATAGACCTTAGTAGGAAAATAATTATTCAGCCGTTTATTGCTACCCCAAGGTATTGTATCCATCAATGTGATTTATACATTTGAAGATAGAATACAATTGAGAACGATTTTACAAATACAGTAATCAAAAGTCCCTTTTGCTTTACATTCTACCGATTATTGTCACCTTTAATGAACAAGCAACAGATTATACGAATGCCCTCAAGGGAGTGGATAAAGGGAAGAAAAGAAGACAGATTATTCCTCCATTATCCCACATCTGGTGTCTCATGAATCTGCATCTTTAGGCCTGTTGCACTTTCTCCTCCAACAGATGGCCGTTCATTCCTCATTCACAGAGTTGGTGTCATTAACCTCCTCGGCCGGCTTCCCCTGTTTCACTCAATTATTTTTATACTAGATATTAGAACCAACCATGGTTTGACTGTTAAAGGAACAAAGAAACAAGAAGGCTGATATATTTTTCAGACAGAAGCCATACTGCCATACTACAACTTCAACCACCTATTGAAAGTCTGAAGTTATGTAACTTTTCAGTAAGGTAACCTGCAGTTATATTCTATTGCATCTTTCTAGCCACTTGTTTAAAAGGAGATTTGCATCCGAATTTCTTTGGCACTTTGTAAGCACAAATGTGTTGACATGTATAATTACACATGAAAGCGGGAAACATATGGGACGATTTCATATTAGTATTCAGTTATTACTTTTAACATAATAATCTAGCTGGGTAATAAAGCATGAGAATAGAATGCATAAAGCTTGAAATTGATGTTTGAAAAAAATATTCATCTTTGTTCAGTAAAAAAAGAAAGAAAAGGATATTGATGTTAGTAGAAATGTCCAGTTTGCAATATATCTGTGGATGGTGAAATACCAGCAATAATGTCACAGCATTTAGCAAGTTAGACAGGCTAAGAAATATAGTGAATAGAACTAGTCATCTTTCCAGGTAAATCATGACGGCTGGAGTCTAGCAATCTTACAAGTGCACATGTGATGTCTAATAACTGCCAGAAAGGTGATGACCCAATCAATTGATTTCATCCCTAAATTGGAGAACAGGACTTACCTTGCTGCTGTCACGCCAGCCAAGTCCAAACGGTCTTGAGAGCAAGCTGATCTTTCTAGCAGGTATCTCTTGTGATGAATCTAGGTTGCCCCCTACAGGAGATGAATCTTGCTGTGTGGATCTATAAATAAACGCGTTCTTCCATGTTAGAGAAAATACAAGATTTGCATTAACAAGGTAGTATACTTTTCTTATTACTCTTTACATAGGCATGTTATTGTCCTTTGGCAACTGATGAAGCAGTTTCAGTGGCAAGGAAATGACTAAGTATGAAATAGTGTCAGTAAAGAACACTATGATTACCAGGGCATATGATAGTGTGTTTAATACTGCAACAAAAGTAGTACATGTAAGTATGGGTATATACCTCGGAGAAGGTAGTACTTTATCTTGACCAGATTGGTACTGCAAGGTAGCCTCCAACATTGTTTCTGCCATAACCACCCTCTTTTCCATCTCAGCGAGGGAAGCAGTGGTTTTGTCATACTTTTCCTGCAGGTTGTCAGCAGTGACACACAAGATGTTCAACATTTCAGCCAACTACTGTCATATTTCCAAATTTAAGTTCCCCTATCATGCATGAACTTATGAACTAGATAAGCTTGAGTAGAGAAACACAAAGAATCTGATGGAGTAAGAATTCCCAGATAAAGAATTAGAAATCCAAATATTTCACCAAGAAATTCAATCAAAGAAGAAACCTGTAGCACTTGAGAGGCATGTCTTTGAGCTGCTGCATCTTGTTCAGCGTATATACGAGCATCTTCTGTTACCCTCTGTTCTTGCTCCACCCTCATCAAAACCTACAAAAATTAAATAAATAAACCCAAAATTGAAAGAAAGGGGGATTAGGAGATAATGTTCCGATACATCATCAAACAAGTAATGAAAATTGTCACCTGAAGCATGGCATTCTCTTGTTCTTGCTTAGCAGCAAGTGCCTGTCGAAGCTCAGCAACCTGTCTTTCTAATTGCTCAACCTGAGTCCATATGAAAATACCAATGTTCAAATGTAATTGTGTTAAATTCAAAATTTTCCAGGAAAAGGAAGATGATATATGCCAAAAGCAACCATCACTTTGTGTAGCAGAGTACGACAAATAATCAAATGCACAGCAGGTAATGGTGATGGAGTCTATTGTGCTAACCATCTAGAAATTCCTCAAGTCTACTGAAATAGATGTGTGGAAGCACATAGTCACAGTAAGCCAAAAGAATTCATGGCACATTGTGTTATTTATCGAGAATGTGGTTCAGGTGTATATTCGGGTATGAAAAGTTGCATTTATTGTTCATAGTCAAGTTCAACCTGGGATACTGCTGAAGGCAAGAGCATACTTATAAAACCACCATTCTCCCATAGATCAATGTAAGCAGGAGCAGATTATACATGTTAGAAGAGACAGGGAATCCGGGCTAACATTAATTAGATTATTAGGTGGCTCCGCTTATACCTGCTCCATGAATAGGAGAGGTAGCTAAATGCAAGCTGGAAGGTTAGGTGGCTCCGCTTTTACCTGCTCCATGAATAGGAGAGGCAGCAAAATGCAAGCCGGAAGGAACGGACTGGAAGCGCGGTTGTTCTTTTTCCTTTGTTTTGGGTGTTTGGGAGGAAATGAGTTGGGGATATAACTTCCTACTCTGAAGAAAGACATAATTCATTTATAAAGAAGCTTCTCAAATACCCTTGCGCTCAACTGCCGCCGGTTATCCTGCTTGACCATCTCCATCAATGCTGTTTCCAACTCCTCAGCTCTGTGGACAAGGAAAAAAAAGAGGAAAAAGATATCATTCCCCTATCAATATGAGGTCTAGGTCCCTTAGCTTTCTATACACACTAAAAGGTACAAGAGTTCTTCATTCTGAAAGCTCTCAAATAAGATTTGGAGTAGATACTGAGAAATATGCAACTTCAATGAAACCTTCTACAGTTTAACAGGTTGCTCTCTAAATGGACAATTGAACTGCCAGTCCGCAAACATCAAGATTTTCCGTTTCTTTTATAGAGTTTTTGTAATTTTTTCAGTGAGTTAAAGGCTGGCAGGGATGAGATCAACTTGCCCTTTCAGAAGCTTCCTCGTCCTTGAAACATTAGACCATAGCTGAACCTAATTACATTTTGAATAGTTTAATTTGCACCACCACTTATCATTTAGTCTCTCTGCTCCATACCTGAATCTTGATGGTGCTGGGGGAGGACAAGAATAAGGAGAAAAGGTGGTAGAAAATCATAATAGGCTGGGTTTAGACGGGCAGAAATGGGAGAGTACATGGCGTCAGTTCTTTTTTTACTTTCTCCTTTTTCTTAAAAAGAGGTCATTGCCGATGCAGCCAAAGAACAACATTTGGCTTCAGATATAGTTTACAGCTTGATCGTAGCATAAAACATTAATTTTTGAAATTCTACCCAAAAGTATAATAATTAGCTGTTTCAAAATCAGTACATTCACACGGAACACAAAGGAAAAGGAGCTAACACTGGAACTTCATACTTTCCCAGGAATAGTTTTGAGAAAAGCCAACCTGCACAATATTGTGCTCACTAGATAAAGAAGCATGGACATGTAAAATATGCACCTGAGTTCAGCAGATCGTTTCTCCTCCAGCAACTTGGACAACTCAGCCTTCAGCCAAACCACCTGATAACGGTCATGTAGTAATGTAGGCAAAATAGATGTAAGTCAGAATTGTCTGCGAACTAATAGGTTATGCTATTGGGAATATTACTTTTAGGATATCCAGAATAACTGATAACTTACTCCCACAAATTTCTAAATATTCAGAACAAAATGAAACCAGAAGAAGGACAGGAAGGAAGTAATTGGAGTTGAAAGTAGGTAAATAAAGGATAACAGAGATAGGGAGGGGAGGGAAACAAGAATGAAGAAAATGAAAAGGAGAAAGTAGACGGAGAAAAACCGGTGAGTGCTTTACCTTTAGAAATTTAGACAACATGCGTTTTCTTAAATTTCTAACTTAGCCAACTAAAATATGTCCTCAAATGAACTGTCACTTCAATTTCTTGACAAGCAGGGTCTTCATGTCTTACATTGGATTATGTCACCAGTTTGATGTCAATGCAATTCTCTTGCTTTGTATAGCCAATACTATTTGACCTTGAATAAAGTTATGTCGGGAGAAGGCAGAGCATTAATTATCACCTAACAAAATGCTGGAGTGTCATTAGTTAAAAGACTATACTCCAGCCAATGACTATTTCACCTTTCATTAGTTAAGTAGATTGACCTAAGTACCACAAGATTCTTCAGGGTGGACATAGCATTCACTTGAGAGTAAACGTATATGGGATTGGTATACAAGTGATTCATTGGGCATCTGTTAATGATTACACTCACATAGTATATTTTTTTTTTTGATGAGGTAAGATGTGATTGCACTCGCATAGTAAACAAGACTGATTAGAGTTATATGGCGTTTATTGTCTCATCCTATTACAAGGCTGATTGAGGCCCTCCAGGTAAAGTAACTGACTCCCAAGAGAAATACTTAAAAGGGTCATTTGGTTCATGGACCAGTTATGCCTGGAATTATAATGCATGGATTGTTTATAGGGTGAATAATAATGTAGGGATCATTATATGGAGCTTGATTACTTTAAGGATTTTTTGGCCTTTATGTTGTAGACTGTAACTTTTCTCCAAAACCCAAACAATTTGGACAAAAAAGTCAGATATGTGACCAGCCTATACCTAATTTCACAGTTCTGGACAAAATTGATGGTCATATTTTATTTAACACTTATCTTTGAGAAGTTACTTCTACTGCCTTCTTTAACTATCTGTGCGCATAAAAAGAAAGTGGGACACGAGACCAACTCACTTTCTCGATGAACATCACAAAACCTTACCCCTTAACGGAAACCCCCAATCTGTCTCCTTTTCCTACTTGTTCTGTATTTTCCCTAATTCTCGGGATTGTTTAGCTATAAAACTGCAACAAAAAACTTCCCCTGCAGCCTCTAATCCTCAAAAAGAAGAAACAACATTGATTTTTACCACATCAGGCCTGGAACCAAGGTGTTGCAAGCTAGTTACACATTAGTAAGCTAGATCACTTTTAAGTAAAAAGAGTCGCATATATCCCCATTAACTAAAACTTATGCACCCCGTTTTATCCATTCTCCTTTTCAATTCTGCTTTATCAGGCAATTCCCTTCCAAGCCATTTTGAAGCAGACAAAATTTACTTAAAGAGAGAAGTATCTTACTACTCAATCCTTACTTTATTAATGACCGTCCAAGTTTCACTCTTTTTATATAGACCCAAGTTTCAGTTTATAAGCACATTTCCATACGAATAACACTATTGTGCTGGAAAGAAAACTAATTTCAGTACATTCTGCTATTTCGGATAATCATATGAAATCAATTCTGGAGTCCCCATTTAAGCAGCAAGAAGATAAAGCTGGTAAACCAGGATTAATAAAAGATGATCAGGAGGGGTGCAAGTTAAAAAGACAGACTTCAAAGAAAGAATATGTATGGGATCATAACATAGGAAGAAAATTACCTGCTCTTGGAGATCCGGCGCAGAAGCTATTTCCACATCACCATTAAGGCTCGTGTAAAGTTCATCCACATTAGCAGATCCAGTATCTGCCTGAGATGCATCACTATTTGTCAGTTCATAAGCTTTCTGATCTGCTTCAGTGGTTCCGACAACTATAGATCCAGGATCATGCTTAAAACCGCACAGTTTAGAAGATAAACCCTGACAATTCCTCCAATCTTGAAGTCCTTTGGACCTTTCTTCAACCGCAGCCTTCACAGATGGTCGATGCTTGTTTCTTAGTTCTTCTAATCGAGCTTCATTCACATTTTGATAGCCCATGCAGGCTGTCAGCACCAATTGACTGCTATCAAATGTGGATCCAGCAAGTGACTGCAGCAGGGTAATTGCATCCCCTGCATCTTTTGTGGTAACTAATGCAGGTCCTGAACAAGACCAAATATGTATATCACTTTTGAGCTGCACAAACAAGAGAATTGAACGACAATGGCAAGGAAGAAAAGAACTTGCATTAACACAATGTTTAGAAACTTTCCAGCTCTCATGAATTTAAAAAAATTACCATAAAGCTCCATCAAAGCGAGTGCAGTACGGAATAACATCACTCGATTTCCTTCAAACAGAATTACATCCCAGACCCTAAGGACTAAAACCAAGAAAATTTCATGAGAAAGGAAGCAAACAACCAGTAAGACAATCCAAGCGCCAAAAATAAGCTTAAGACAATTGACGTCAAATTTAATATCTCGTCAACTTAAAACCTAATTAAATATGTAGTATCAGCCATACTACAGATCAGACATTTCAAGATGAGATAAAAACAACTGACCACTTTCCCATGGAAGCATGTTCATAAATATGGAGAGGAACCATGGTCCAGTAACCCATGCTACCTGCACTCCCAGGTAATCAAGATGATTAACTGCGCAGATGCATCAATGGGGAAGGAAGTCAAAACATATGGGAAGCAATATAATCAGTAAAGATCTGGAGAAGGAGCTTGAATTAAAGAAGTGGGAACAAGAGATATACCCAACTTCGGAAATTTCTCCCGCACCAACACCTCAAGAACAAGTTGGTCAACCTGATAAGAGACAATGTAGCAAATAAAAAACTGTTGATATCTTCATATTTCTCACAATGCAATTTATTCGTGTCAAACAAATGAAGGGGAAAAGTAATTGTTAGCAGATGAAATAGTGAACTACAGCTAGTAGAAGCAAAACTTGTTTGTTACCTGAGACTCTAGCATCTCTTCTGAGTAATAGCCATCAAAATAGTCATCTAGAATCCCCACTAAAGTCCTGTAAGTTTAACAACATATTTATTTAACTAAGCCAGACTGACCAAATATACAGACACACATTTAGCACTTCAGACCAAACTAACTCTTAAAGTGCAAGGTATTAAAGAAGACTAAAGCTGTTCCAACTCTGAATTGCAATTTCAAATAAACCAATAGCAGCAACTTTATTTTAGAACATAAATGAAGACATATCCATCTGGAAGAACAAGATGTAGATAAAGTTCAAAACATACCAAAAGGCGTTTTCCTCAGGCATCAGAAGCAATAGCAAACCAGCAAAAAAATTCATGGCCTGCATTATTAGATGAGCAAAACTGAGCAATGTAACTTAGAACGAAAAGAAGACTTGCGTAGTGACCAGACGGGTGAACCACAAGTTGAAAGAATCAACACCTTCATACAGAACTGGAAATATATCACCATGTTTACAATCATTTTCAGAAGCAATAGAGAATAAAAAAACAACTTGGTAAAATTCCCAAATAACGAAATTCAACGAAATATTAGACATTTTGACACTGAAGAAAGAAAACCGCGTCTACAACACTTCTTATGACCAACAGAAATCAAATAATAGAGAAGTACTTGATGGAGAACCTGAAGCTGAAAAATAAAAATTTGTGGCTTAACCATTTAAATTGCACGTGAATGGAAAAAAGAGGAATTTAGAACTATGTAGCAAATTTTATCATTCGCTCATCCTAAATTTCATCTTTTCCTTATCTCCAATTTTGAAAAATTTGCCCCTTTATATATCTTCATTCTATCTTGCTCATCCGAAATTTTTTGAAAAAAAGTTTTCAAAACTTTCTTATATGATCTTTTGGTACCGTGTTAGATAATAATAGGCATTCAAAAGAATGTGGAAAGCATTTCTTTCAGGCTACAACTATTACTAACTCTCAGAAACTCCAATTGGGGGCGGCTGTCATTTGAAAATTTATACAGTAACACTGTAAAAACACTTTTTATATGGTGCTTTCTAAACACATTTTAATTTTGCTTAAATGATTGCAGACAACTTTGCAAGCAGATTTCAAAGAAATACATAAACAACACTGTAATACATAAATTTCAATCAAAAGTTGGAAGCTGTAATCTAGCAACTGAAGACAAAGGATGCTTTGGGCGGTATTTCAAACTTCAGCAACTATATTACGTCCTCTCAAAACATATTTTGAACAAAAACTTCGCACTAGTTATTTCTAGCTCTCTAAATAAGCACAACAAACGCCAAAATTAAATCGATAACCAGTTCATGATGTTTGATTTGCCAATTCCTACGGCCACATGGTCAATCCAAATGTCAAACATCAAAGCAAACATAATTATTCCCCCCCCCCCCCCCCCAAAAGAAAAGAAAGTAAGAGACCAACAACAACAGAATTACCTGGCAATAGCCAACAAAGGGATTATGCCGAGCATAGGCAGTAAGTAAACGTCTTAAAGCATTTCTTCCATCCTCATCTAGAGCAGGATGTCCAGGAAATGTTCGTGGTAGATCCTGCATGAAAGATACAAGACAAGATTGAAGCCAAAATGGATGTTCAATGACCTTTTCAATCTGCCTTCATGTAGACGGTACTGAAAAAGGAGTTGATAAGTAGCATGCTCAATGACCTTTTCAATTTGCCCTCTCCATTTTTCAGGAAGACATACAGTATCTATGCTTGGGTCCACACAACTTCCATTACTCTTTGGTACAATATTTTTACACTCTGCATCATTACCAGATTTAGTGCCTAAAGCAAGCAAATCCTGGTAATAGGTCTCCACTCGGCGTGCCTTCATGCCCACAAAGGCTTGCCAAAGCTGTGATTCAAGTATCAGCATTACATAAACAAAGCTAATGCATGAACTCAGATGACTTAAAGAGCAACAGCATAAGAAAAGTTTGAGCATTCTATCTAACCTCTCCCCTGAGAGCCATGGGTACTCCACCATGAACAAGACACTCCAATTCTTCTTTCCAAGGAGGTAAAGACTCATGATCCTTAGTAGCCAAATGGCTATTATTTTCATTTAGAGGAACATCTTGCATGGAATCCAGTTCAGATCTGTCGAAAGATTCTGATCTTGCTAAATCATAAAACTCGTCGTCCGAGTCCTCTTCAGATTCTCCTTTTGTGGCTCTAGCCTCTTCAATTGCAGGAAGATGCTCCTGCAGACCACGGTCTTGCTCGTTTTTGGCCAAAGTTTCCATCTTTTTTACACGAATGCTCATTATATCCTCAATGGCACGTAGAGTTGGTCTAATCTCCGACCATATTTGGGCCTGATGAGTTTTCCTCTCAACTGAGGTTATTGTATCATCCTTCTTTCTTGCACCTTCAAGATGACCCTCAGAACGATGCTTTTCATCAGTTTGGTTATTGGTTTCATCTGCATTCTGCAAAAAGGAGCTTGCATCCTGCATGGATGATTCAGTACCAGGCTTGCCGGAGTTGCCGTCTGCAGACACCCCATTTATGGCCAACTGAGCAGGCTCTGCCTGCCGTTCCAAAAAGTCTGTCCACCTATCCGACCTCTCTTCCTCTTCTTCCTTAAAACAACGAAACAGTTGACACAATCAGAGAAAGTATTTAAATTAAGACAATCAAAGAAAAGTTTCTACATGGGAATGGTTGCTGAGAAATTTGGTAGAAGTACAATAGAAGGAAGCTGTTCTCAACGTGATACAGCTGGTTTTTGATGCTTCTTATGTAACTAACTAATTAGACGGAAATTCTTCTAGTTTAATGCTCCTCTTTCTTCTGTTCCTTCTCTCTTCTTTACACAAACTTCCTCACCAATAAACAGGATACTAATTAGTAAACCTGTAATCATGAGAAGATAATACCTTGTAGATATTTGCATATTCATGATATCTTTGTACATGCTGAGGCCGCACAGAGAACCCATAAGCATCCCTGTCCATGTTAGTACTTATATGTATTAGTCAAAAACTTTTAAGGAGAAAGTTTTACTAAAACAAAATCTTTATGAGCAGAAGTTTCCAGAAACCACATTAATTTAGATATTTCTTCTGCATGACTGAGCATTATAAAAATCAAAATAAGACAACCTGAGCTAATTGAACACAGTAACTGCCTATTAAAGCAGTATGTTTAAAAGAAACACTTTGAAAAATTTCAAATAACATTTCACCAAGAGTTCAGTATAATTACTTTGTAAAGCATTTTTAGTGTTTAATATTTACATATGACCTCATACAAAAAATTTATGCTTTGATTTGACGGTGGAGCAAATTATTTTTGAATTGAAGGACAAACTTTAGGCCTTGAAGCAGTTCCATAAATTCCAAGCTTGAGCTTTTGCCAAATGTAATTATGGCGGAACTTCTGGTACAAATTAAAGAAACTTCTAAGCATTTACCAAATACTTAAAGATATTCGTTCATGTTAAAACGCAGTTACTTGTCAAATGCACTACACTCCCAATGTGGCCTAGATGAGTCACAAATTAAGTGCATTAACGGGAAAAAATGTGAAGAGCCATTCTAACCATCAAGAAATGCAAACCAAGTTCGAAGCACATCTCTTTACTGCTCTACTTTTGCTTTTATTTTTCCTCGTGCACGCCTCTCGACTATTCAACCTTATACATAGCATCCATCCAATAACTCTATCCACTCTACTTTTTTCATTGTTTACCAGCTGTCAGCTACTAAAATCACTGATTACATTAGAAAACAAGTTTTCGACAAAAAGCTCAGTTTTTAATAGCTACTCAACACCTCAAATCTTAACCGTACTTACCAATATACTCACTTGGAACTAAATCATATCAAAACAGTGAGTAGAATCTTACTAATCATGTAAAAATCGAAATAAGTTCATCTGAATACTAGAGCACTTAATATCATCTATTTTCTATATTATTTTTTCGGCGAAGTATATAATCTAGAATCAAACAGAGAGGAATAGTTCACAAAATAGAATACAATGTGAAAGGGACACGTGGAAGGCAGAGAATAGATAGTACCTCTTGTGGTCGATTGAAATGATGCAAGGATTCAACACAGCTGTTTCTGCACTCGCCTTCATTGTCGGTAAACAGTATCAAACACTTGGCCAAAATCCGTTGATTCTGATTTGAATTTCTTTCCTATTTCTGACTTTCAAATAAATTTCAAGGCTTTTTCTTCCATTTTTTCAAAGATTAAGTTAAACACTTCAAAATGCAGTTTCATATAGTTAAGTCGGTGACTAGCATTCTACTCAATGTATGAGGGAGGACACGTGGCATTCACATGGAAGAGCGAGTTTAGCGTCAGAGTGAATTTTATGAGTGAAAGTGAGGAAAAGGAGGAAAGATTTCAGTGTTGAGAGATTTCAGGGGAAGTGTGCTTTGGATCAGGTAAAAATTACAGGGCCAGTGGCTGGCCCATGTCTTTTGTCCAAACTCCCAAAATTTTCTTTACTTTTTCTATTTATCGATGAGGCCGAGGGGACCAAAATTTTATCATTTCGAAAGTAGGAGACTTTTTACCGAAAGTAAGAATCTAACTCTTTTCCTTTTTCTCTCTTTATTTTACGTAGAATATACTATGTAGCACTCCTATTTATTTGTTTTACGCCCGTTATTAGTGTTCGTATTGCAACCCCATTAATTCGAATTCGTTATATTTAATAATAACAGTATAATTTCACTAGTGAAATTTAAGAAGGATAGTGTATATATAAATATTATTCATGCCTTGTGAATGTAAAGGGATTGTTTTCAACAGACACTTGGCTCAAGAATAAACATAGTCACAATAATATTGAAAAAGAAATGCAGTAATAGAGAAGCCATGCAAAAAAAAAAATAACAATGTCAAGATAATAAGATAATCGAAGCAAAAGAACACATGTAGTAGTAAAAATCTAAGGATAAGAAAATACGAGAATAGTATTAAATCTACTGGTATAGAAAAAAGATAAGCTCGACAACCTACTAATCTTCTACCTATCAAGGGTCATGTTATCGCTAAGCTGAAGTTATGCCTTGTCATGCCAAATCACCTCTCCTCGACACTTCTTAGGCCTACCTCTACCTCTTTTTAGACCCACCAAGGCCAACCTCTCACACTTACTTACTGGTGCATCTGTACATCTCCTTTTCACATGCGCGGACTGTTAGTAATCTATATTTGCAGAGTAATTCTAGAAATAAAATAACGTAAAAACAGAAATATAAAATAAACAGAATTTAATCCAAGTCCACTGAATTCACAGTGTTTTCTTAAGGAACTTAGTCCCCTCCTAGTACTCCGAGGTTGTGGACTATTTCCTCCCAGGATAAAATGGATTACACATTGGTGTAGTGGTACTTCAAACCCTAGTGTTTCAGCGAACATAATGATTGGTAGCAAATTACACTTACTGTTGCTTTATTTTCTAGTTAAAACAATGCAGAAGAAAGAAGGAGAATTCAGAATTTCATAAGGAAAATCTGAGAAAATGGCCTGCTATTTATAGCCAATAGGTTGGGTTCAAATGAAGAGGTGCAACTCTTCATGATGATTGTTTGCGTAAAAACAGTCATTACGTAAATGGCTATTTACGCAAAATAAAACGAAAAAATCAAACGTGGAGGAAAATTAATTTACTGCTACAAAAATGGCTACTTTGGATTAAAATAATATTACGTTAATCTTAATATTAACAAATAAATTTGGTCCAAAAAATTAATCAATCAATCAGATCATTTGACCAAATTCAAATCCGAAGTCAAGCCGAGCGAGCGAGCGAGCGACGACGGCGCGAGACTTGCCTTCTTCTCAACTCTTTAAGAGCTAGAAGAACAGCAATTATATATATACCCATCAAAACTCTTTTTCTTCTCCAATGTAGGACAATGTCCCTTTGTCAAAGAGAAAAATTTAAATATTTTATTTTTTCCTTAATTTCTCATTCACTCTATTTTAAGCTAAACCAAGTTTAAAGCCAACAATCCCCACATAAATGAGGAATGGCTATATCACAGAAATATGCATGAAAACAGTATGATTCGCAAGCAATGATTAATCGCATCTGGATAAGTAAGTTTCCCTTTGAACTTTCCGTAGTGAACTTATGTCGGATATACTCGGTCAATCGGTAGATTTGATATTTTTGAACCGTCGAACTTTGGTGTATACCTAGACAACCATAAGCCACACAATCAACCTTTAACCGTCTTTGGTTCTCATTGTTGTGTTCGTTTCAACCATGAACACCGCATGTTTCATAAGTGTATAGAGAACTGGCCTTGCAAAATTCTCCTCGATGCGGCTAACACTTCACACTTACATAGGTGATTCCTAAATGTGTCATCCCGTAGATACACTCTTTGATATACCTCGTATCAAATTTAGAAACCATTAAAATTCCTTAATATTTTATCCTTGGTACTGAACATTGTCTCATCACGAGAATGGACCAAAATTTTAGTTGACAATGTTGAACCGTCATTAATGACTTTGTTTGATTTCCTTGAACCTAGATCTTGGGATCTCCAGTCCTCTAGGTAGAGTTACCGCCACAATGACTTGTCCTCGGCCATAGTCCCATTCCCCTCAATGATCTTTCAACTATCTATGTGGTTAGGCTTTTTGTAAGCGGATCTGACACATTATCGCTTGACTTAACGTAGTCAATTGTGATAATCCCCCTAGAAAGTAGCTGCCTAACGGTTTTATGTCTTCATCGTGTATGACGAGATTTATCATTATACATAACACTCACAGCCCTTCCAATTACCGTTTGACTATCGCAATGTATGCATATTGGTGCCAACGGTTTGGGCCAAAATGGAATATCTTCCAAGATATTTTGGAGCCATTGAGCTTCTTCGCCAACTGTAATGACCCAATCGGTCATTTTAACTTTAAGGAACCCGTTCCCTAAAATAAAACTCCCCGAATATACTTTTATTAATTTATGACTCGCGGGGGATGGTTGGTTCGGGATTTGAAAGTGTGTGGGTTGAAATCGGAACATTTGGTTCCTTAAGTTAGCTTTAAAGGGACAAGTTTGACTTCGGTTAATATTTTAAGAAAATGACCCCGAAATCAGAATTTTACGGTTCCAATAGGTTCATATGATGATTTTGGACTTGGGCATATGTTCGAATCGGGGTTTTGGATAACCCGGGAGCGTTTTGCCGCTTAATAGTAAAAATCAACTATTTGAAGCTTTAAAATTCTTTAAATTTGTTTTGAGGTAAGTTTTTGAGTAATTGAAGTCCGTTTGGAATTCCGAGTTTGGGAATAGTTTCGTATAGTGATTTAAGACTTGCACGCGAAATTTCGTGTCATTCCGAGTAGTTTAAGTATATTTCGGCGCATTGGAAGTAATTTGAAGAACTTGAAATTCTTAAATTTGAATCAATTTGGTTTAGGGTATGATTCTTAGATTTGATGTTATTTTACGCGTTCTGAGAGTTCGAGCGAGTCCGTTTTATGATTTTAAACTTGTTGATATCATCGGGTGGGGTCTCGGGGACCCCGAGTGTCAATCGGACAAGGCTCGGACCAAGTTAGAAGTTGGGAGCCAAAACTGAAGCTCCCAGTTACTGTCAGAATTGCACCTGCGCTTGGCCAGTCGCAGGTGTGACATTCGCAGATACGACAGAAGCTCGCAGGCGCGGCACTCGCTAATGCGAGATTTCTTCACAGAAGCGAAAAAGGAAAGGGGAGGCCATCACCGCAGATGCGGAATTTTGGCGCACCTGCGATCGCGCATGTGCGAAGCAGTGTGCGCAGATGCGAGCTTGGCCAAGGCTAGTGAGACTCGCACCTACGAGGATTTTTCCGCAGGTGCGAAAGCCGCAGATGCGGTACCTCTTCCGCATGTGCGAAAATCATTGTTGGACAGAATGGTTAAAAATCGGGGCTCAGACATTTTGAGCCCATTTTTCCTCCATTTCCGGGCGATTTCAGAGCTTTTGAGAGGGGGATTTCAACTAGCAATTGGAAGGTAAGTTAATTATACACCCCTTGAGTTAAGTACATAGATTATAGGTAGATTATAACTAGTAAATCTTAGAAATCAAGGGTTTAGATAAAAAAAAAAAACCTAGATTTTTATAAAAATGAGATTTTAACTACGAAAATAGTTATGAAATTGGATAGAAATTATATGTTTGAGTTCTTTAGATTATGAGTAACGTTTTCATCCGAAAATTTTCGGAATCCGGGCACGTGGGCCTGGGGTGAATTTTAAAATTTTTACTATTTTGGATAAGGTAATTTATTTAATAGATAAATTTCGAATCATTTAGCATATATTAATTATTTTGTATAATATTTGGATAGTTTCAGATTTTTCGGCGTCGAATCGAGAATTCAACGCGACGTGGTAATCGAAAAGTGGACTTTGAGACGAGGTAAGTCTCTTGTCTAATCTTGTGAGGGAAAAATTACCCCATAGGGATTAAATTGAATAATTATTGCTAATTGCGGGGACTACGTACGCACGAGGTGACGAGAGTCCGTGCGTAGCTACTATTAATGCTAAAGTCCGGGTAGTTTAGGACTCAAAGTATGAATTACTTGTGTAAATTCTATTCTTTGTTTAATTAATATTAATTGATATATATATGAATATATTGTGAATTGTCAGATAAAGATATTAAAGGATGAAAATCTCATATGCTTGATTTTCTGTTTTAAATTAATTAATTATTAAAAGAAATTGTTCTTCCTCCCGAATTTATCTTATAATAAATATACTATCCTTCCGGAGGTGCATAAGAAAATGCCCTCCTTTCTTGTGGAGCGGGCCGAACGCCTCGACAAGATAGATGCATCTATGGATCGTGCCGCACGTCCCTCGACAGTGTACACGACACTCTGGATCGGGCCGTACGTCCTCGGCAAAAATCGTGCTTAATAATAATAATCACACGATACCTTAATAGCTTATTTCACCTTGCGAAGCCAATTGATAAATTTGAGAATCCTTGAAATTAATGAATTATTATGCGTGCTTGTTAAAAAATTAATTGTTATTCCTGTAAATGAGATTTAATTGATAAATTGGAAATTATTTGAATTGAAGGAGTTTAATTAATATATTGAGAATTGTTGCATTTGAAGAAATTTAATTATTTTCGCTGGTTAAATAAATTATTGTAAATTCTGTGAATCATATTGATTTAAATATTTCAGTTGTATTTCAATTATTATTATTGACCCATAGTGAGTGTCAAAGTCGGCCATCTCGTCTCTACCACTTCGAGATTAGGCTTGATACTTACTGGTTACACGTTGTATACGTACTCATACTACACTTGCTGCACTTTTTGTGCAGGACCTGCGACAAGTACTAGTGGGGGACCTATCGTCTTACATCCACGCTATCCAGGGACATAGTGGTGAGGTATCTTTCTGAGCCGTTCTGCAGATACTAGTGTCTCTCCTTGTATTTTTTATTCTGTCTATTTTTATTTCAGACAGTATTTGAGGTTTTGTATAATCTACTAGATGCTCATACACTTGTGACACCAGGTCTTGGCACACACATTGGTAGAATTTGGTATTTTATTATTTTTCTTGATTTTAAATTTTTTCAATATATGCTTAATTTATTAAGTTGGCTTGCCTAGCTGTAATGTTGGGCGCCATCACGACCTACAAGTGAAATTGGGTCGTGACAACATGGTATCAGAGCATTAGGTTCACATAGGTCTCACAAGTTATGAGCATGCCTAATAGAGTCTTGCGGATCGGTACGGAGACGTCTGTATTTATCTTCGAGAGACTATAGGGTGTTAGGAAATTACCTTTCTTCATATTCCATCGTGCAATTGATGCAGTTCTAAATATCCTTCTCTTATTCTCTCTCAGATGGTGAGAACGCGCTCGAATGAGGTTCTAGATCAAGGAAGAGCTACTCCCCCAGTTGCTAGAGGCAGAGGCAGAGGGAGGGCTCCAGCCCGCAGTATAGGGCGAGGACGTCCCAGGACTGTTCCAGTTATGCCGCCAGTGGGTCTAGCAGAGAACCCCATTGTTGAGGAACAGGATGAGGTGCATGTGGCAGAGCCAGCTCCGGTGGATTTTACATCTGCACCGGGATTTCAGGATGTCATGGGTCTTATGCTGTGGTTCATGGACAATATGACTCAGGCCGATTTATTTTCGGTAGACCCAGCCACATCTCAGGCAGGCGGGGGAGCACAGACCCCTACCGCTCAAACTCATGGACAGGCAGCTGCTGTATATCAGACACAGGGTGCACTACCCGTGGGAGGAGCCCAACCAGTGGCAGCAGCTACACCTGAGCCCAGGCGAGCTGTAGCCGCTGATCCTCAGAAACTATTGGACAAATGGACTAGACTATATCCTCCTGTCTTTGGGGGTGAGCGACATGAGTATCCAGAGGACTTCATTGATCGTTGCAGGGATAGACTGCACAACATGAGGATATTAGAGTCTTATGGGGTAGACTTTGCTACTTTTCAGCTAGAGGGCAGAGCCCGTAGATGGTGGTAGTCTTATATTCTTGGCAGACCAGCAGATTCTCCTCCCATGACTTGGGACAAGTTCACCCATATCTTCCTGGACAGGTATATTCCACCCTACCAGAGGGAAGAGTTGCGGTTTTAGTTTGAGCAGCTCCAACAGGATCAGATGTCAATGACCGATTATGAGGCGAGGTTTTTTAAATTATCTCGCCATACATTTATGATACTCCCTACTGAGGCGGAGAGAGTGTGGAGGTTTGTAGCCGATTTACATACTGGCATTCATGCCACTATGGCTCGAGAGGTTGAGATGGGTACTTCTTATGAGCTAGTTGTGGAGATAGCCCGGAGAATTGAGGGTGTGCGTCAGCGGAGCCGAGAGCAGATTATGAGAGATAAGCGGTTCAGGTACTCTGGAGAGTTTAAAGGTGCTCTGTCTGGGAGAAGAGGTCAGTTCGTGAGGGGCCAGTCCAGCAGACCCCCATTTCTAGCACCACCACCTCCTCGGGGGTACTCCAGTGTGACCTTATCTCAGTGCTATACCAGAGAGTTCTTACCGCCCACCAGCTATTCAGGGTCCTCCCAGTGGGTATTCAGGTCCCCAGGGCCAGACTCTTAGTCAGCAGCCCATCACACCGAAGAGTTATTACGAGTGCAGGGATCCCAATCACATGAGGAGGTTTTGCCCCAGGCTTCAGGGTAGACCAGTACAGCAGGGTCAGTAGCCTATACTTACCGGACCAGTTGCTCCATCAGTAGTCCGATCACCAAGAGGTGGAGGACAGGTGGGTAGGGCCATCCTAGAGGTGGAGGTCAGCCAGGCGGAGGCCAGCCAGTTGGTGCTCCAGCTCGGTTCTATGCTTTTCCAGCTAGACCAGATACAGAGGTCTCAGATGCTGTGATTACAGGTATTATTTCTGTTTGCGGCAAAGATGCCTCAGTATTATTTGATCCAGGATCCACGTATTCATATGTGTCATCTCTATTTGCTCCATTCCTGGGTGTTTCTCGTGAGTCCTTGAGTACTCTTGTTTATGTGTCCACTCCTGTAGGCGATTCTGTTATTGTGAACCAGATCTACTAGTCTTGTATTATTACATTATGTAGTTATGAAACTAGAGCAGATCTCTTATTGCTCGAGATGACCGATTTTGAAATTATTCTGGGTATGGACCGGTTATCTCCATATCATGCTATTCTAGATTGTCATGCCAAAACTGTTACCTTGGCTATTCCATCTTTGCCTAGGCTGGAGTGGAAGGGTTTATCGGTTAGTTCATTTAATCGGGTTATTTCTTTTATAAAGGCTCAACACATGGTTGAGAAGGGTTGTTTGGCTTATCTAGCCTATGTTCGGGATACTGCTACAGAGACTCCGGCTATTAATTCAGTGGCAGTAGTTCGGTAGTTCTCCGATGTATTTCCTTGAGATCTTCCAGGTATGCCACCTGATCGGGATATTGATTTCTGTATTGGCTTGGCTCCAGATACTCAACCTATATCTATTCCACTATATCGCATGGCTCCGAAAGAATTGAAAGAGTTGAAAGAACAGCTTGAAGAGTTGCTAGCCAAAGGGTTCGTCAGACCGAGTGTATCGCCTTGGGGTGCACTAGTATTATTTGTGAAAAAGAAAGATGGCACAATGCGAATGTGTATTGATTATCGCCAATTGAACAAAGTTACTATTAAGAACAAGTACCCGTTGCCATGTATTGATGAACTATTTGACCAGTTGCAGGGTGCTAGGGTGCTCTCTAAGATCGACTTGCGATCGGGATATCATCAGTTGAAGATTCGTGATTCGGATGTTCCGAAAACTGCTTTTCATACTTAGATATGGTCATTATGAGTTTTTGGTGATGTCTTTCGATTTAACTAATGCCCCAACAGCGTTTATGGATCTGATGAACAGGGTATTCAGGCCATATATTGATTCTTTTGCCCTTGTCTTCATTGATGACCTTTTGATCTACTCGCGTAGTAAGGAGGAACATGAGCAACATATGAGATTAGTGCTTCAGACATTGCGGGAAAAAAAGCTATATGCTAAGTTCTCTAAATGTGAGTTTTGGCTAGAGTCTGTAGCATTTTTGGGACATATTGTATCGGGCGAAGGTATTAAAGTTGATCCCAAAAAGATTGAGACAGTTCAAAATTGGTATCGACCCACTTCGACGACTGAGATCAGGAGTTTTCTGAGTTTAGCAGGTTATTATCGCCGGTTTGTGGAAGGTTTTTCATCTATTGCAGCACCTTTGGCCAAATTAACCCAGAAGGGTGTTCAGTTTCGATGGCCCGATGATTGTGAGGCAAGCTTTCAGAAGCTCAAGATAGCATTGACTACATCACCAGTGTTAGTGTTACCTTCCGGTTCGGGAATGTATACAGTGTATTGCGTCGCTTCACTCGTTGGTTTGGGTTGTGTATTAATACAGGAAGGGCGAGTTATTACATATGCTTCACGTCAGTTGAAGCCCCACGAGCAGAATTATCCGGTACATGATTTGGAGTTAGATGAGATTGTTCGCGCTCTTAAGATTTGGAGGCATTATCTTTATGGGGTGTCCTGTGAAGTTTATACTGATCATCGCAGTTTGCAGCATTTATTCAAGCAGAGGGACCTAAATTTGAGGAAGCGCAGATGGCTAGAATTACTAAAAGATTATGATATTACTATCCTATATCATCCAGGTAAAGCAAATGTAGTTACAGATGCCTTGAGTAGAAAGGCGGAGAGTATGGGTAGTTTAGCTTTCATTTCAGCAGAAGAGAGGCCATTAGCTTTGGATATCCAGTCCTTGGCCAACCGACTTGTACGGCTAGATATTTCAGAGCCCAACTGAGTTCTTGCATGTGTCGTAGCTCAGTCTTCGAGAAACGGTACTACGAGGTAGTGCCAAGGAAGTTACTATTGGTGCAGATGGTGTTCTGCAACTCCAGGATCGTATGTGTATTCCTAATATGGATGAACTGAGGAAAATGATCCTAGAGGAGGTACACAGTTCTCGGTATTCTATTCATCCAGGTGCTACGAAGATGTATCGTGACTTGAAGCAGCATTATTGGTGGCGACGAATGAAAAAGGACATAGTTGAGTATGTAGCTAGGTGTCTAAATTGCCAGCAAGTTAAATATAAGAACCAGAGGCCAGGCGGCCTACTTCAGCAGATGACTATACCAGAGTGGAAATGGGAACGAATTACTATGCACTTTGTAGTTGGGTTGCCGCGGACCTTGTGGAAGTTTGATACAGTTTGGGTCATTGTTGACAGGTTGACCAAGTTGGCACATTTTATTCCTGATGTGACTACATATACTTTAGAGAGGTTGGCCCAGATTTATATTCAGGAGATAGTTCGGTTGCACGGTGTGCCAATTTTCATCATATCAGATAGAGGCCCTCAGTTTACTTTCCATTTTTGAAGAGCAGTACAGAGAGAATTAGGGACCCGTGTAGAGCTCAGCACAGCCTTTCATCCGTAGACCGACGGGCAGTCAGAGCGGACAGTTCAGATTTTGGAGGATATGCTCAGGGCTTGTGTGATTGACTTTGGAGGTCAGTGGGATCGTTTCCTTCCTTTGGCCGAGTTTGCTTATAATAACAGTTACCAATCCAGCATCGAGATGGCTCCATTTGAGGCTTTATATGGTCGACGATGTTGTTCACCTATCGGATGGTTTGAGCCTGGTGAGGCTAAGTTATATGGTACTGATTTGGTAAAGGATGCCTTGGAAAAGGTGAAGTTTATTCATGAGCGACTTCGCATAGCACAGTCCAGATAGAAGAGTTACGCGGATCAGAAAATGCGTGATTTATCATTTATGGTAGGTGAAAAAGTTCTCTTGAAGGTTTCGCCGATGAAGGGGATTATGAGATTCGGGAAGAAGGGCAAGTTAAGCACAAGGTTTATATGCTCATTTGAGGTGTTGAGACGAGTTGGGGAGGTTGCTTATGAGCTTGCATTGCCTCCTAGCCTATCGGGAGTTCATCCGGTTTTCCATGTATCTATGCTCTGGAAATATCATGCTGACCTATCACATGTGTTGGACTTCAGCACAGTTCAACTAGATAAGAGTCTGGATTATGAAGAAGAGCCATTTGCCATTGTTGATAAACAAGTTCGCCAGTGGAGGTCCAAGAGGATTTCTGCAGGAACATACTTTTATTAATTTATGACTCGCGAGGATGGTTGGTGCTGGATTTGGAAGTGTGTGGGTTGAAATCGGAACACTTGGTTCCTTAAGTTAGCTTTAAAGGGACAAGTTTGACTTAAGTCAACATTTTGAGAAAACGACCCCGGAATCGAGATTTGACGGTTCCAATAGGTTCGTATGATAATTTTGGACTTGGGCGTATGTCCGAATCGGGTTTTGGATAAACCGGGAGCATTTTGACGCTTAATAGTAAAAATTAACTATTTGAAAGTTTAAAATTCTTTAAATTTGGTTTGAGGTATGTTTTTGAGTAATTGAAGTCCGTTTGGAATTCCAAGTTTGGGAATAGTTTGGTATAGTGATTTAAGACTTGCACACAAAATTTCGTGTCATTTCGACTAGTTTAAGTATATTTCGGCGCATTGGAAGTAATTTGAAGAACTTGAAATTCTTGAGTTTGAATCAATTTGGTTTAGGGTATGATTCTTAGATTTGATGTTGATTTACGCATTCTGAGAGTTCGAGCGAGTCCGTTTTATGATTTCAAACTTGTTGGTATATTCGGGCGAGGTCCCGAGGACCCCGAGTATCAATCGGACGAGGCTCGGACCAAGTTGGAAGTTGGGAGTCAAAGCTTAAGCTCCCAACTACTGTCAGAATCGCACCTGCGCTTGGCCAGTCGCAGGTGCGACATTCGCAGATGCGACAGAAGCTCGCATGCGTGGCACTCGCAGATGCGAGATTTCTTCGCAGAAGCGAAAAAGGGAAAAGGGAGGCCATCGTCGCATATGAGGAATTTTGGCGCACCTGCGATCGCGCATGTGCGAAGCAGTGTGCGCAAATGCGAGTTGGCCAAGGCTAGTGAGACTCGCACTTGCGAGGATTTTTCTGCAGATGCGGTACCTCTTCCGCAGGTGCGAAAATCACTGTTGGGCATAATGGTTAAAAATCGGGGCTCAGACATTTTGAGCCCATTTTTCCTCTATTTCCGGGCGATTTCAGTGCTTTTGAGAGGGGGATTTTAACTAGCAATTGGAAGGTAAGTTAATTCTACACCCCTTGAGTTAAATACATAGATTATAGGTAGATTATAACTAGTAAATCTTAGAAATCAAGGGTTTAAGTGAAAAACTTAGATTTTTATAAAAATGAGATTTTAACCACAAAAATAGTTATGGAATTGGATAGAAATTATATGTTTGAATTCTTGAGATTATGGGTAACGTTTCCATCTAAAAATTTTCGGAATCCGGGCACGTGGGCCCATGGTGAATTTTAATTTTTTTTTACCATTTTGGATAAGGTAATTTATTTAATAAATAAATTTCGAATCATTTAGCATATATTAATTATTTTGTATAATATTTGGATAGTTTTGGATTTTTCGGCGTCGAATCGAGAATTCAACGCGACGTGGTAATCGGAAAGTGGACTTTGAGACGAGGTAAGTCTCTTGTCTAATCTTGTGAGGAGAAAATTACCCCATAGGGATTAAATTGAATAATTATTGCTAATTGCGGGGGCTACGTACGCACGAGGTGACGAGAGTCTGTGCGTAGCTACTATTAATGCTAAAGTCCAGGTAGTTTAGGACTCAGAATATGAATTACTTGTGTAAATTGTATGTTTTGTTTAATTAATATTAATTGATATATATGAATATATTGTGAATTGTCAGATAAAGATATTAAAGGATGGAAATCTCATATGCTTGATTTTCTGTTTTAAATTAATTAATTGTTAAAAGAAATTGTTCTTCCTCCCGAATTTATCTTATAATAAATATACTCTCCTTCCGGAGGTATATAATAAAATGTCCTCCTTTCTTGTGGAGCGGGCCGAATGCCTCGGCAGGATAGATGCATCTATGGATCGTGCTACACGTCCCTCGGCAGTGTACACGATACTCTGGATCGGGTCGTACGTCCTCGGCAGAAATCGTGCATAATAATAATAATCACACGATACCTTAATAGCTTATTATATCTTGTGAAGACAATTCATAAATTTGAGAATCCTTTAAATTTAATGAATTATTATGCCTGCTCGTTAAGGAATTAATTATTATTCCTGTAAATGAGATTTAATTGATAAATTGGAAATTATTTGAATTGAAGGGATTTAATTAATATATTGAGAATTGTTGCATTTGAAGGAATTTGATTATTTCCGCTGGTTAAATAAATTATTGTAAATTCTATGAATCGTGCTGATTTAAATATTTCACTTGTATTTCAATTATTATTATTGACCCATAGTGAGTGTCAAAGTTGGCCATCTCGTCTCTACCACTTCGAGATTAGGCTTGATACTTATTGGGTACACGTTGTATACGTAGTCATACTACACTTGCTGCACTTAGGCTTCAGCCATTCCTCTAAGTCCAAAACTTGTTCCGCGCCTCGTCCGATTAACACCCGGCCCCCTGGGGCCCCGCCCAAATATGCCAACAAGTTTGAATTCATAAAACGGTCTCGCTCGCACCCTCAGAACGCATAAAACAACATCAAAACTAAGAATCACACCCCAAACCAAATTGAATTAACTTATGAACTTCAAGTTCTTCCAACTTACTCCGAACGTGCCAAAACATACTTAAACTACTCGGAATGACACCAAATTTTGCGTACAGATCTTAAATCACCATACAGAACTATTCACAGGCTCGAAATCCCAAACGGACCTCGATAACACAAAAAATCTAGTCCAAATCAAATTTAAAGAACTTTAAAACCTTCGATGCGTCAACTTCCAATATGAAGCGCCAAAACGCTCCCGGATCATCCAAAACTCGATCCGAACATACGCCCAAGTCCAAAATCATTATACAAACCTATTGGAACCATCAAATCCCGATTTCGAGGTTGTTTGCTCAAAACGTTGACTCAAGTCAAACTTAACCATTTTGCCAACTTTAAGAAACCAAGTGTTCCGATTTCAACCTGAACCCTTTCAAATACCGAACTAACTATCCCCGCAAGTCATAAAACAGTAAAAATACATGCGGGGAGTCTTATTTAGGGGGACAGAGATCTAGAAGGCAAAACAACCAGTCGGGTCATTACAATTGCGGTGAGAATAAGGAACTTTTCAGACAATTTAACATGAGTACTTCATTTGGATAGTCATTTTTTTGTAAAATGAAGAAACATCTCAACTTATAAGCTCAAAACTGAAAATTCAAAGTATCCAAACCGATTAATCCGAAAATCGAACTTAAAAAATCTGATCCAATCCGAACTTATTTGGATTGGATTTGGATTGTCATTTCTTCGATCCAAAAACCAAAAATCCAAACCGAAATTTTTATATGCAATCTGAATTTCCCAAACGCCCACTCCTAATCTTCTTAATTTGTAATTTTGATAAGAACTTTATGGATATATTAGTCGTGCTAATAGAAAATTTGCTTATCATTAACTTTTTTACTTAACACCTCAACTGTTTAAAACTAATTGCAGCTTTTCTATCAAACCACGTAACTGTTTATTTTAAAATCAGTTTCTATATTTAAAAGTATTTTTTAACATTTAATGTTTACTTTGAATTAATCCAAGTGACTCCATTATCATGCTTTATTGCAAACTGGTTTTTAATCTCAGCCCATAGGTCTTTGAGTAAACAACAACAACAATCCAGTATAATCCCACTAGTGAGATATGGGGAGGGTAGTGTGTATGCAGACCTTACCCCTACTCTGGGGTAGAGAGGTTGTTTTCGATAGACTCTCGGCTCCCTCCCTCCAAGAACTTCCCACCTTGCTCTTGGGGTGACTCGAACTCACAACCTTTTGGTTGGAAGTGGAGGGTGCTGACCACTAGAGCAACCCACTCTTGCCCCCATAAGTCTTTGAATTATTTATATAGAAAAGAGAAGTCGGTCGACCAGGGGTATATTTGTAATTGCAGCTGATCTTAATTGAATTTTTATTGCTCATAACAGGTAACCTTTCTGACATTCTTCATCTAGAATCCTCCACAGCTAAGTCCTCCAACTTTCTCTCACCTTTACTTTGTCCAATCGTCTTTCATCTTTGCATCTATTTATTTTCTAATTATTTCACTGCGGTATCCTAATGGTTAATATTTTCTTACCCATAGTTGAAGACAAAGGTGAATTGGTGAGGTATCTGCCAATTTTTTATGTTTACTTGTAATTTTAATTCTTTTCAGTTCTTTCCACTCTTTATGCTTTGACTGATGCAAAGGGACTTGTTCAACATTTTGGACTAACTTTTCTCATTACGTAAATAAAATAGAAGATTGAAGTTTGATTAAATATGGTGAAATCGATGACAGGTTGTGCTCTTGACATCGGTGGTTTAATGAATTAAGAAGGAATTAGACTTCGAATGCAACTGTGTTTCACAATAATGATAAAGTTATGTGCTATTGCTTTCTATATACTTGTGCCGATCAAAGAAAACGCTCAGCTTCGTTCTTGCGGGATGGAGCACTTTTGGAGCTTTCAAACTGCTGAATTAAAATATTAAGGTATAACTCTTCAATTGCTGTTTTTTTGAAGTGCTTCTGTGTTTTTATTTCTTTTCTTTATTTATTATATTTAATAAGATAAAGATCGATTCTCTACTAATATTGAAGTGTAGTTCTTTTGAAACTTTGATTTCTTTTGAGGTGTAAAACCGGTGAAGATTTTGATGATCGCTGATTGAAAACTTTAATATATAATCCCCTTTTAGATTTTTGTTTACATTGCTCGATTGCTTTGCGCATTGATTTCTCACCTATGCTCTTATAGTCTTGTTCTTTCCCATACCAAATTTTGTCTTTTCTGTTGTTTCTCTTTTAATTCTTCTTCCTAACCTCCTCTTGAATGAGGTTTGAAGTTGATCCATTGATCCGAAATGACAACTTTTTATTCTTACTTCCTTTATTTTGGTATTTCTATTATTAAAATATTATCCGGAGTTGCATATATAATGTGCTTAATTTGTTGTTATAATCGATGTGGAGTATGTGATTTTAAGATCATATAGGTGATAAATTGATAATTAGTTTTTGAATTATTTTATAGTTTAATCGAAAATAATAATAAGAAAGGGTATTTTCAGCTTGCACCTTTAATGTAATAACATACGTTAACTCTTGTTGATTAAGGAAACATGAAAAGACTATGTAGAAGGTTGTGAGCTTATAAAATACTCACGATATGATTTTTTTAAACTAGATATAGTAGCCCGATCACAGCACGAGCCACATCAGGAATGCCTTTAAAGAAGGATTCTATTATGTCGTGTCCGCATTCATATTGCATATGCTTAAAATTCTTTACTACTAACTTACTAGAAAGGAATCTGCTGCCTCAAGCAAAAGTGGGGAAGAAAATATATATGTTCTTAATATACTGAGTAAGGATTTTAGATTCAAATAATATGTCAAATCGTATGTGCTCAAAACATAAGACTTATCAATTTGGATATATCTTTCTAAATAAGATATCAACTAGGATATTTTTTTCTGTCATTTTTTTCATTCAATTGAAATATATTTCCAAAAATTTTAAGAAAAATACTATAAAGGGCATAGAATTTGGCAAAGTGGACAGTTGACAATTACAATGGTGACAATTATAAGGAATGTATCTGAAAGTTCATGTAGCAAAAGCATGGAGGAAGTCACAGTTCTGGTGCTTTTTATGGACATGGATGAATATGATTCTCTCTTTGAGGTGAATTGCTGCATCTAATAAGAAAAGTTAATATTGATTTATATAAAAGAGCCATATTTCACCGTCTCTTACAAAAGATCATTCAATTCTCTACTTGCTGATTTTTGTTTCTGATGCATTCTAAATTCTTAGGTGTGCAATGATGAAAATGTGTGTCTGGTTTATATGAACAAAAAAACCTTAGGTCAGTCAATATATTCAAGATTTTTATTATGAGATTAATATCGTTACTTTCTGTATTTTAATTGCTCATGCACAAAGATGAAAGGATAAACTTTTTTAGATCAATTGATAGGTTGTGATCAAGTTGAAAGAGTAAACACGTTGGTGGAGCTTTTTCTAAAATGATAAATATAAATTTTCTCCCTACAATATTGTGGTAGTTAACAACCGGAGTTGTTTATAAAGTATGTGATAGAAGTGAGGCATAACTATTCAAGAAAGATTTGAACGCCTAGATTTGTACCTTGGGCAAAGATTGCTCGGGATCTTCTGAGCAAGAACAAAAGCCATAAACAAAAATGAGTTGATAGAAATTAAAAACTTCCTGATCGAGCCAAGTGAGGGCTCACGGAGAGTGTTGAACATTAAGAAGATTTTTTTACTAACTTATTAATTTTTATTTTTTTGTTTTTATGTTATATTATGTATAAAAATATTTATGACATAAATTGGTTTGACTATTGATAATTTTTACCTTAATATGTAAGTTATACTTCAAATGAGAAAATAATAATCTTTTCAGCGAGAACTTTGAAGATTTGATTGTAAGGCCACGAGAAGGAGGAATTTTAGATTTTCTTGGAAATCTTGGACCTTCCGAGTGCCTCATAATGTTTCTAAGTTGATTTTGGTAAATAGTACATGTTGATAAGTGTGAAGGTCAATCTTTTATTTGTCACATTCAGTACTATATATATATTCATTAGTTTTATCCGCACTTATTTTCATAATTATGACCAATATATGCCTTTTCTTTTGTATGTCGATTCCTTTCAAAGGTTAGTCATAATAAATTATATTTCATCATATTCTATTCGTGATTTATTTGTAGGTTGTGTTTGAGACTTCACTTCAAAAATTGGTGGCTCGATTGAGTTGTTTTTTAGAAAAATACTGGGATGCCTGTGTGTAGGAAATTTAATCAAGTGAGTTTAGAGTGATATTAGAGACACAATGTGATATTGTTTATTAGTTAAGTGATTTTGTTTGCAAAAACTTGTTCCTCTTGTGGAAAGTGAATAGTATGACTTTTCACATTTTTGTCTTTGCTCAAATAGAACAAGTTGTATCAAGATGGTATGAATGATACTGATATTATTATCAAGTATATGTATCACTAAAACTGTTGAAACTTTCTAGAACCATAGTCATCTTGCTAATCCAGCGGATTGCAGATTTTTAGTTTTGTCAGTGTTAATTCTTGCTGGCCAATTTTTCTTTTTTGATAGAAGGTGTCGTCTTTGGTACTACTATTATTTTACACGATCCAGAAACTTCGATAACGTTTGCATGATTCGATTTGAACAACAGATCCTGACGTGATACATCTTCGTAATGACAATAGAGTGGAAACATGAGTTGATCCATAATGAGTATTAGATTGAAGTTCTCTTAAAGAAGACCGCCAACTCCTATCCTGAAGATAGAAAGCGCCCAGTCCTCTTCTCTTATGTCGAAGTTTAGTGTAGTGTGGTGAGATTTTGCCTCACAGAAAGAGTGGGAGAAAAAAAGGAAGAATTTAGAATCTAAAAATCAAAAGAGATTTTTTACATATTCTCTATCCTTTGTTTCTCATTTAGTCAGTTCGCCAAATAAATGTACACTTATCCCAAATTATTGTCGTCTTCAATATCATCCATCAATTTATCTTTACCCAGAGCATGAAAACTAATTGCTTAAATTTGTGTTATTTAGTTTTATAGTTTGAGGCAAACTTAGAATATAATATTGACTTTCATGTCGGGCTCGGACTTTGCACGGGCATACCTAACTAGTGTCAAGAATAAATTAAAAAACGTTCTTCAGTAAGATAGATATAAACAAGAGTATAATTATTACAAAAATGGTCACAAAGTAATGAAAACACAAAGTCACAAACTAAAACTAATCCAATAAGGGCCCAATAAACATTTTTTTGTCTATTTGTTGGTTTCACTTATATTTGGAACAAATGATTTTATTGCATCCTATTGATTTACTGAAGTAGTATTAAGGCCAAATACATGTGCGACCCCTTAAATTTGGCTCCAGTTTTTATTTTGACACTTCAACTAAGGCCAGTACCTATTGAACACTCCAACTTATTTAAAAGTGTACCTATTAAACACCTCACTTACTTCCAGTCAAAAAAATAAAGTGTGTGTTAGTCACACATGGATGAGGTGGCAAAGTGACGAATGAGACAAAGACACGTCGCATATGGGTCCAAATAATCTTAAGAATTTTTTATTTATTTATTTCCACATAAAATCCCCTCCCCCACCTATGTAGTTCCATCGTCTCTCTGCCCTCCTCTTCCTAGTTCCTCCTCCTTCTTCACCGTTCATTGTCAGGTAATGCTCACCTATGTACAGATAAAAACTACTCAATCATTTTCGACCGTAGCTACCATCGACACTGTCTTCACCAAAAATGATGTCGATTTGATATTTGGACGAGGCAGAAAGATAAGAGGACTCACTCAAATATACTGATTTCCCCCCAAATCTATGGTTCTCTTTCCCTTTGAAAACGTAAATGGATATTCCAAGCTTTTCTCAAATTTCTTGGGGTTTTCTCTCTTTTTTTCTTTTCTTTTTCTTTTATGGGTTTTAATTATTTTACGATTTATTTATTTTTTGTTAACAAAAAATTAAAATCTTATTTTTTGATTGAAATTTGAGAAAAATTCAAGTTCCAATGACTTTTATTGAGGGGAAGAATGTGCATTGTTTAAAATCATTGTGTGTACCTTTGATTCCTCTGTTTATGTTTGACAAAATTGAAGAATCTGGAAGGGAGGTTTTTGTTCTGTGTTAATGGTGATTTTCTCTGTGTATGAAATTTTTTGGTAAAGGTGAGGTGAGACGATTTTTGAGTTTTGGTGAAGCTGGTGGTGCAGCTGTATGTGTTTTGTGTTGTTGAAGATAGTTGTGATTTTTTTAAAAGAAAGACACAGACATTAAAGCTGATGGTTATGGCGTTTTGGGTTCACGCTATTATGTCTTGGTTTTGGTATAAAGAAAAAAATATAATTTTGGTATGAGTTCACTCGCTTTGAGAAAGTGAGAAACACTTGTTTTTGCCATGTCATACTTTGTGTTTAATAGGTACACTTTCAAATAAGTTGGAGTGTTCAATAGGTACTGACCTTAGTTAAAGTGTCAAAGTGGAAATTGGAACCAAGTTTAAGGGGCACACAGCTATTTGGCCTAGTATTAATTTATCATTGTTGCTCCAAAAGTCAGGGCATGCCAGATATATTATCTAATTGAGGTTATTAGTTTATCAAGAATTTAAAGTAAGTTGAAAAAATGTCAATTGATATTCCCCATCGGAGTAGAGATTCAAGCTCATGGTTCATCCATTGATAGTAGTGAATATGCTATTTAATACCATGAATGGGCAAGAAGTCTCTTGTTTGAGCTATGGAAATAAAAAGTTCTAGTAAGAATGGTTTTCCTCTTTATAACTCTTACGCAACATCAATCTGAATTACGGTGCTTTAATGCAGATATTGGACTTTGGGCAGAAAATCAAAAAGAAAATGGTGATATGGAGCTATCAGAACGCTACCGACACCCCAGCCCTTTGGACATGGACTCGCACGCATACACAACATTCATTATGATTAATGGAAAACGAAAGTTGCATTACACTCATCAAAGAAATTGAGTGATGTTGGAGCGAGAAATTTTACTAAGGGATATTAAAATATAAATAAATAAATTACGAAAAAATCAAAGTGATTCAATATATAATATATATAAATAAAAATAAATTTTTGACGTAGTTGAATAGTATAATTTTCTGGCAAATAAATAAAAATTGATATCCCTTAGCTTAAGGCGGCTCCGTCATTGGATCGCCGCATCATGCTTGTCTACGAGGACAACAAGGTGGTAAATTCTAGTTGGGAGTTTATGCTTCAAGATTATGTGACATTTTACTCTCATGCTACATTATTTTCAATTACTAGTAGTTTTTTTTCTGGAACAAACAATAAAAAGAAAAAGAAAAACTAAAAGGTCAAGACGAAAAAGGAAGGAGAAAAAGAGGTTGTAGTGATCTTATGCTCTCAATATAATTAAATTGTTATGTTATGCTAGTCAGTCGTAAATAATCTTTATTGTTTTAATGTTATGGAGTCATAAATGTTTTATTAACAAGCGTGACAATTCGAAATATGCAAGATTCACTTTACAACTAGCCACTATTTTTTTTTTTTTTTTATAATCTACTTTTTTCTCGTATAATAAAAACAAAATATTTATTTGGTTCTATTTTATGTGATTGAATTTGACTGAAAGTTGTTATATAATATTATTTTAACTAATACTATAATTTATTAGTAATAGTGGAAATTGTAATAATTAATAAATTAGTTTGACAAAAAATTGTGGATTATATATAATAAAGTATATAAGTATTATGATGATGGAAGTAGTTTACCAACAAAAAAAAAACGAAAAAGAGAGTCAACCTGTCTGTTTTGTCCTTCTTAGGAAAATTATTGCTATTGTATGACTTAATACTAAAAACAAACAAGTGACACAAAAATAATTTACAATTCTCCAAATATTTTTCAAGTAAGGCAAATTAAGAAATTTAATTTTTCATTTTTAGATATTTGGGAATGAAAAGGTTGGCCCTGTAATTCCTAAAAGAAAGTGATGTAAAGTCTACAAATGACCAAAATGTTTTACAAAAAGTAACTCAATATAAAAAAAATATAGGAACTTATTATTTGTCGGACGCATGCAAACAAAAAATAAAATAATTAATTATAACATATTTGGAATATATTTTATCTTCTACTATTTTATTCTTATTATTTTAAGTTTGCATTTTAACAACTTGATTCTCAATATTATACTGTAATTGAGTTTGCTCTATTTTCTTTATTTCTTTCACATTCAATGCTCTTTTTATGAAAAAAATATTTATGTACACTAAAACTTTTGTGATTACTTATAGATGAATTTGTAAAAACTTGAATTTGATTCTTTAACAAATTAATCGATTCAAAGACTTATCTTGTTAAGTTAGTTCAAAAAATAATAATTTATCTCAGTATTAGAGAAAATAATTTTTCTTGGTTCAAATTTTTAATATTAGCTCATCCCAATTTTTTAATGTTTGAATATAATAATGTTTTTATCCAATAAAATTCAATATTCGAAGGATTTAGAAAAAGCAATATGAAATTTCAGATAGAAAATTTTTGTTAATTTTAAAGTCTTGAATATTTAAATATAATTAAATTATAACATTTTTGCAACATAATATTTTTAAATAATTAAAAATTGACCATCATGTCATTACAATAAATTTTAAAATTTAGTTATTTTTTATGGCCTTGTTAGAGTGTAAAAGTTTAAATCCCTCGATATGTTTAAGGAAAATGCAAAACATAAAATTTTTAGTATGTAATATATAGGGTTCATATTGGATGCTTACAAATATTCATATCATTTTATTAAAGTTAATGTTATAAAATTATAAAAAATGTATATAAAATATTATCTCCTCCATACCAATTCATGACACATTTTATAGTTGTAGAAAGGGATAATATATACATAATTAATAAAATTAAATAAATATTTAATGCGATTTGATTTTAGTCTTTTATATTAAATATGTAGATTTCGACTTGGGACTTTAAATAAGTTTGATAGAGGGTTTTAATTTTCTGAGCTAGGCAACTATCTTTTCGCGTAATGTCATGCGTAACGGTTTAAATCACTAATTAAAAGAAACTGAATTTTTTTCTGCTTCTCTCTTTTATGTCAAATAAAATTTACTGCCTTCAAATATTAGAAAATATCATTCCATCAACCAGATTTAGACAAATCAAGCTAAATTAATTTTCTTGCAAACTTTGTGTGTTAGTTGATTAGTGCAATTTCAGTACTAATAAATCTATAATTATAGTCGTCTATTGTCATTTACCAATTTCTGTATTTTTTGAGATGACCAATAATTGTTTGGTTTGAGTTGTTGTTGTTAAAATAAATATTTTATATCACTAATGAATTCATCATCTTTCAACCCATAAAAAGGCTATTGATTATTAATAAATAGAAATTAATTCTCTTATTTATATATATATATATATATATATATATATATATATATATATATATATATATATATATATATATATCTCGCATATTAACTTATTTTAATCCCGATTCCTCATCTATCTTCACTTTTAGAATAATAAATAGTACTTGACCAAAAATAAAAAGAAGAATAAATAGTAGTAGTTCTTTTCGTCAAAAAAAGAAGAAGGTAGTTGTTATTCAATTTTTTTCCTTTAATGATTTGAATCCAAATCTAATGCTTAGTGGTAAGATATTAAAACCTGCAAATTTGAATTCCTAAAAAGTAATTTAACGTCTAAATATTAGGACTTCTTACAAAATAGTTTAAATATTAAAGTTTTAATTAATTTTAATATTTAAAATATCAGAAAATTAATTAAATAACTTTTTTTTTCGTATCATGAAATCTACATTTAAAGGGTAAAACGGTGAACGATGTTTTCATAAAGTAAGGTACGCGCTTTGCGCGTGTACTCTATAATAATAAGTGTATAATATTTAAAATCACATAAATATTATTAAACAATGTGTTTAAGTTATGAATTAAATATTACCAGAAAAGAAAAAGGAAATTAAAAAAAAGACCTGAAAATGATGAATATTGATCCTATTTAATAAGTAGCTAGCTCAATAAGGAAGAAATCTGGCCCTTTAGAAGTAAGCATATGCCTTATTATGATTACTTAGGAGTTCTTTGGGAATATCTTATGACAATTATTATTATTTGTGTAAATTAATACCGAAAACAAAATATTGAGTTATTTTTTGCGCCAAATAACTTTGTGTGTGTATGTGTGTGTGTGTGTGTGTGTATATATATATATATATATATATATATATATATATATATATATATATATATATATATATATATATATATAGAACCTATCATTTGTTGGGATAATGCAAAAATAAAAAAATTAATTAATGAAAATTTATTCATTATACATTTATCTTCTACTATTTCATCCTTATTACTTTAAGTTTGTATTTTTACCAACTTAACTCTTAATATAATAT